>NC_073695.1:206736403-207055027 GCF_029784165.1 Wyeomyia smithii | reverse complement strand
CAGCTGACTGTCAGAATGGGTTCCAAGCTTTCCCTGCTTTACCGACACCGGGTGGAGATCAGGGAAACCAGATGTGCAGATTTGTCTGCAAAACGCAGATTTTTAGTGTCTGTGTGCAGATTTTTATTGCTTCGCAGATGTTAGCAGATTTTCCATAATTTCTGCTGATTTTTGTTAGAGTCTCCTTATATTTGCGCAGATTTTCTCAAAATGTTTGCAGATTTTTGCAGACTTTCGCCTGCGCGAGCGAAGTATTTTCCAATCACGGATAGATTTTTTTCAGATTTCAAGCAGATTTTTCCGGTTTTTCCAAGGGAATTGTATGGCAGCCTTTAAGCGTTACGAACATCTATTTTTGTACCGTTTGTCCCAAAACTACTTTTTCTGCTGTCACAGTTTGCTTCACTTTGCTTTGGGACACAATTAATGTACTAAATATCACTTACAATATCACATACCATGTGAAAACCTTAAGAAATTGCTCAAAACTGTCGGATATGCTATCAATAATTGCAGTCAACATTTAGCCGGTTTGCCCGAATCAACATAAGATAAGGGTAAATTGCCCATTTTTCGGGTGTCAGTGCCAGTGATGTTGGTAACGCGTCAAATGTATGGTAGCTGACAGCGATGCAATTCCCGTGGGTTTTTCGAGCAGTTGCAGACATTTTTCTGGCCAAACATCTGGCATCTCTGGTGGAGATTGAACGATGACTGTGGGTGAAGGATGAATTTGAGCTATAAATTGAATTAATAATAAAAATCACACACTCGACGACTGATTTTTGTTGAAGAGTCGAAAAGTATTCTGTAAATTTGGAGAGTGCATGTTGTTCACAATTCAAAAACTTAATTTACTTTGAAAAAGTAGCTATAAAATTCTATGTAAATTGAAAAATTACGCGATCTGAAAATTGGCTGTGAACCACATTAAAATCACGTTCAGGCCAAGACGTTTTTCTCTGTTTTATTACGAATTATTTCTGAGCATTGTTCGCAGATAATTAGTTCAATTTTGAGTTACGATTCTTAGTTCAATTTGAGGTCATACGATATTGGTTTAACAAACTTTTAGCTTTCGGTGAGTTTTTCTGCCTTTAGCGGATTTTTTCTTTCTCTGATTTTCGGAAACTTTTTTTTACTGATCCTTTCTGATTTGGGTCAGGATTTTTTATCGGGCTTCATTTTTAGCGTTAGATTAAATCGTTATCATAAGATCTCTAAACGTTTTATGGTTTTAAACAATTGGGTTGTTTAGCTATTCACGGATTTTTGATTTTTATACATCAGCTAAAACAGTGTAATTTTCGGAGCAAAACGTGATTTTTCAAAATTTTATATCATTGTCCTTCGAATTTTAAATGAAGTATTAAAAATCGTTCTAAATCGCTACAATGACAGTTCGCCCATGTATCAACTGTAATTGTAGCGATTTAGAACGATTCGAGCAGAATTCGAGCAGTTGTATTTCGTGCTTTTAGAATTGAAGGACAACGATAGAATTTTTTGAAACTTATGTTTTGCTTACAAAATGCAGCTCTAAGATAATACAAAAAACTAATATAGCTAAGCAACCCAATTCCAAGTTTGGTTTGGGTTTATTTTCTTTTTCTGGTATTATAACGCACGGTTTGGTGTACAGTTCTTTTTGGTCCTGAAAATTATTTCAGTTTTTATATTTCTTGAGTTCCAGTTTCAGTTTTGGCGTTTTTTACTGTTTAAAGCATGTTTAGTGATTTTGATCTTGATTTTAGAGGTGTTTCTTAGGGGCCATCCTCATACCACGTGGACAGATTTTTAATGATTTTGTCCCCCTCCCCTCCGTGGACAACTGTCCATATAAATTTAAAAAAAAATGTATGGACCGTGGACATTAGCCAACCACCCCCCCGTGTCCACGTGGTATGTGAATGGCCCCTTAGTGATTCGAAGTGGAATTTGGGATGCTTTCCTAGTCTTTAAATTTTTTTATCATCGATTTAGGGTTTATGTTTTCCTTCTATTTTGTGTCTTCTAGTTTTTAGAAGCGCTTCTCGTTGATTCTGACTCTTTTTAAAATCAGTTCCTTTTTTGGTATCTGGGTTTTAGGAGAAAAATCACAGGAGGGTTGTGTGCAAAACCACGACCGCAAGGATGAAGTAGAATACTTTTACAAGAAAACCCGGCTGCTTGCGTGTCAGTCATTTTTTAATTTGTTATTCAATTCAATATCGGATAAGATACCGATCACATCTTGGCGTTCTCACTGACAGTGAGAATAAAGTATTCCTTGTGATGAAATAAACAGTGAAAAGCTGATTTAACACTCAAAACTAGACGGCTCATGTGTTGTCAAAATGAGTCAATTTTTCATTGAATGCATTTACTAGTGCCCGCTATCGCACAGAGACTGCATTTCACTAAAGTGCCTTACTGCATCAGCTGCTATGGATGCTAAACCCACTGCAACTGCTACGCTATCCGTAGCCATGCTAATGTTTAGGCCGCTATACGCTGCTATTGGTATCCGCTGTCCCAGCTGCTATCGATTCTGAGATCCGCTGCAACTAGTGCACTATCCATTGCTATGCCACAGCTGTGGCCGCTATTCGCCTGGTATCCACTGCACTGCTACTGCTGCTGCTAAGGGAAGACTGCTGTTGTCGCTGTCTAGAACTATTATGAGCGGCTTCGACTGAAACAGGCTCTTATATAGGGATGAAAAACCTATCGATAGTAGTAGGAAATCATCGATAACTATCGATAGCCATTTCAGTCGATAATTCCCTTCCTTACTCTTATACAGACAAATAGCAAATTCAAAATGGCAAGGTCTATGATTCTGTCGACCGTACTTGGGAAGCAATCATATTAACGACTAATCAGATCAGTCAAATTTCGCGCTTCAACAAGGATTGACCATTCTCAATAATATAGTTGCTTGTCATGATTTGGATAATTTTTGAATTTTGATTATGCGAAAAATTGATTTTTATGCTGATAATGAAAGCTTTTCGGTGCTCATGACTGAAGGAAAAGATAATTTAGTACGTTCTGAGATACGGAGATGAAGCCAAATATATATCTGTTCCAAATTTCTTGAAAGTGTAAATTGATTTAAGAGAAAATATTAACATTTCAATTAGGTTTTTATTTCATCCTGAAAAGGACAATTTGTTGTTTAATTCAATGTTTGATAAGATGTCGATCACATCTTTGCGTTATCACTGGCAGTGCGAATAAAGTATTCCTTGGGGGAAATAAACACTGAAAAGTTTTCCAGAACGTTCTTTTCATTGGATGCATTTGCTAGTGTGCCTGCTATCGCTCAGAGACAGCATTTCACTAAAATGCCACACTGCATCAGCTGGCCCTGCTTATATAGATGCTGAGACCAACGTCAACCGCTGCGCTATCCCCGTTGCCACAGTAGTGGACGCTTCCGTTGCCATTGGTATCCGCTGCCCTGCATCACCTGGTCCTGTTTTCGATGCTGAGACGCGCTCCGCTATCCGTTGCCATACCACAGCTGTGGCTGTTGTCCGCTGCACTGCTACTGCTGCTGTATCCACTGCTGCTGCTAAGGGAGGACTGCTGTTGTTGCAGTCTAGAACTATAATGAGCAGGGATGCCACATGTACAGATTAATCTGTATTTTACAGATTTTGGCCGAAGTAACGGTACAGAATCTGTATATACAGATATACAGATTTTCGTCGAAAAGTACAGATTTACAGATTTTTCGAAATTGACATTAATTTTTAAAATTTTTAAAATTTTTTTCAAGGGAAAACACAGATTTAAATGTGGCAACCCTGATAATGAGCGGCTTCGGGTGAAACAGGCTTTTATATAGGCCTAATAGCCCAAGTAACAAAACTGGTTTTATCAAAGTTTTATAGCGCTGTTTTGGCTGTATTAGGCGCTATAAAACTTTGATAAAACCAGTATTGTTACTAGGGAGCACATTTCAAATGGCAAGGTCTATGATTCTGTCGACTGTGCTTGGGAAGCAATCATATAACGACCAATCAGAGGCCGAAGTTTTCGTTTTGACAAGGCTTGACTATTTTCAATAGTACAATAGTGTGAATAATAAAATTACAATTATCTGCATTTGGGAAGAATCTTAGAAGATTTTCCAATCTATTGCTGCAAGAACGAAGGAAATCCATCGAATAATAACCGATTTATTAGCATTTGAAATTGGACATATTTTTCACTTTTTTCGGTTTTAGATTTTCATTTCACATCCCTATGTAGCCGAACTTCCTGATAGAAGTATTCTACTTCATAAAAATCGTTTCTGAACATTTATAGGAGCTTTTTAAAGCGCTTCTGATAATTATGATTATATTTTACTTTAGTTATAGTATTTTTGATTGCCTATGTAAAACACTTTTCTGTTTTGGAGAGGCATTTTTGGCTATTTTTAGTTTATACTAATTCTATAGTTAGAGATAACTCATAATAAAATTAATAAACTCCATTTATTGTATCAATTTTTCGGAATTGTTTCCCGGTGTTTTCAACGGATTGTGGATAAGCTTTTGGCACACATTTTAATTCACTTTTTTCGATTCATTTCAGATCGCGAGAAAAAAAAAGACTGCGAAGAGAAAAAACTCTATTTTGAGCTTGATTTAAAACATTTTAACCTTTTTTTTGGGATTTTATAGGTGTCTCTTAGCAAAATTTAAAATAGTTCCTAATCTTAATAAATGTTTGTTTTGTTGTATCATGTTCTTTTTTGGCGTTCTCTGGTTCTTTGGAAACGATTTTTATTTAATTATTTTTCCTGCTTCACAGTAGCATATTTTAGCGACTCGGAGTCTTCTTGGGGTCGATTTTATTTTTCGTTTTTCAGGTTATTTAGTTTGGATTATATTCTCGGCCTTATTTCGTAAATATATTGTTATTTATTTTTCACGGCCTTCCATTTATATACAATAAACAAGAAATAACTCCGAATTTCAATTCACAAGAATTGTTTTCTCCTAATTCGAAGCTCTATTTAAGTTCTCCTTTTGCGTTTTGGACCTGTTAATTCGTTTCGCGGCAAACCGGAGCTAAATTGGATTTTTTTTTCCAAAGTTTTTCTAGGTTTCATTTAAATTTCATTGTTTGGAACAAATTTGCGGTAGAGCGACTGTACGTGGGGCAAAACTGCTAATTTGTGGTATATACATTCCGCCTGATAAAAGTCAGTTGATTGGTACGGTTGATGCACATATTGCCTCGATCGCGGAGCTGTGTGGCAAAAGCACTTCTGAGGACGAAATTGTTTTGGTCTGTGGCGATTACAATCAGCCACGCATTGTGTGGAACAATAACGGTCAGCACAGCAGCTCGAACGTACTGTCTGCTGCTGGTGCGGCGTTAGTCGATGGTGTTGAGTTTTTAAATCTCCGCCAAGTTAATCAAAAAACCAACCACCTAGGACGTGTGCTCGACTTAGTCTTTTGCTCTGACGATCGATGTTGTGCGGTCGATGTGTGCGCCGCTCCATTAGTATTGCCACTCGATCCTCATCACCCAGCTTTAACCATAACCGTGCCAATAGAACGAAGTACCAGTATTTCGACACAGCGCTCTAGAGCGACTGAAACAAGGCTAAACTATCGTAAAATCGATTTCGCAGCGTTCAACACATATTTGGAAAGCATCAACTGGGAAACTCTCTCCCTGCAACCCGATGTTGATCAAATGGTGACGCTGTTCAGTGACACATTACTTGAGTGGCTCAATTTGAATCTATCTTCAGCGTTGCAAATCAAGCGAGAAGCGAAACCTTTCTTCTCCTTTCTGCTTGACAACGAGACATATGCTCAGCGTTGCCAGGTCATTTTCTTAAAAATCTGGAAAAGGCAAATAAAAATATGGAAAAAATCTGGCGGTCATTTCGTGGTGTGAAAGGTTAATTTTTCGGATAAAGGTCTTGAGGTACGCAAAATTTGAGGGGACAAAATTGCAAAATTTCGCGCCAAAATTGAAGTTATGACCTTTTTGCGGAACAGAGAAAATAAAATCTGGATAAAATCTGGATCATCCATGAAAAATCTGGATAATTGGACATCAAAGCTGTCTACCTGGATACATGTTCAAAAATCTGGATAATCCAGCTAAATCTGGATACCTGGCAACGCTGCTGATACCCTATCATATTTTTTCCCTCTGCAACCATCGCAAACATCTTGAATCTAGTGATGGGAAATATCGCCCAAAACAAACATCGATAACAATCGATAATTTCAGGGCTTTTATCGATTTTATCGATAATTTGACAGCTAACGTTTGCGGTAAAAAAAATGGACTTTTTTCAGATGGTGATGGTGATGTCTTAGAGATAATTGAGTTGGATAAATTTCCCATGAAAGGTAATCATGTTAGCTTCCTCGCAAAAAAATATGACGTCCTTCCGTGCGGCCTTCCGGCAGTTAACCGGAACATTCGCCATGGCGGACGAAAACATGCGTGTAGTCATGTTTTTAGGCTCTTTCTTCGTTTTTTTATTAACTCCTCCTCCGTTTTTGCGACAAGTTGTTGGAATAGATCTTGCGCTTCAAGTTTGCCCAGAAATTCTCGATGGGAAGCAGCTGGGGGACATTGGGCGAATTCGCCGACTTCGGTACCACATCGATATTCAGCCGCTCCATCTCTTCCAACGATCGCTTCGAGTAGTTGGCCGACGTCAAATCTGGCCAGAACACCGTGTCTTCGCGCTTATGGTATCTCTTGATGAACGACGCAACTTCTGTCAGGCACTTCGTACTATAAATTTCCCCGTTTACGGCCAGCCCGGAACGAAAGAAAAGCAACTTTGACATCCCTTTCTCGCTGATTGTCAACCACAGCCGCACCTTCTTGGGGAACTTGGTCTGTGAAATAAACTTTACCTCGGTGCTCAGTTCCTTCGTGGGGGAGGTAAAATACGAAGAGCCCTGCTAGTCGTTGCCATCCAGGGTGAGATAGGTCTAGTCGTCCATCACCACTGCCACGTCGCGTTTCGCCGGGAAAATCGACTTGACTATCTTATTCAACCGCTGTCGCTGTGTCATTGCCTGCAGCTCCGCGACCAGTGGACGAGTGGACGAGACTGCCGCTTCCTGACATGTATGTCCATGTTCTCCAGATACTTTTTCATTGTTTCAGCGCATGCACCAACCTCCCGGCCAAGTGCACGTAGCAATTTAGCCACTTTTCCCTCGGTCTTCCTCTTCAGCATCCTTTGAAGCTTCTTGTCGCTCAGGGTCGTTGACCGTCCGGAACCGGGCTTTCTTTCGATGCTCTGATCGTTGTCCAATAGTGTCAAGATGTTGTAGATGTCAGAATAGCATTCCCAGCGTCCACAAAGTGCCGCACGATGTCCGTTTTTGACGCGGCGGGGTACCGTTCTTTGAACGCGCACACTTCTGAACGAAGTAGCTTCACTTTTTTCACTATCACAGTTAAGTTTGACTGATAAATCTGTCAATTTTTTTTTTAAGTCATGGGTTACTATGATTGATGATGCATGAATAGTTTCGTCAGTGCGATTAAAGGTAAACCCATGAAAAAGCGGCAATTTTTATCCATTTTTTCATTGCAAACGTTATTTAACGAATGCAAATCTGCTATGTAAATCTGTTCAAAACAGAGACAGTGATGGCCCAAACAGGATGGATACGTTTACGTTGCGTTGACGTTAATTTGACAGTAAATGTATGGGCTAACTGTCAAATTGCCGCAAACGCAGCCGCAACGTATCCATTGTGTTAAGACCTTGAATGACAAATCTTACGAGACTGAGAATGAAAATTCAAACAACCGGACGAGTTAAACAGTTTGTTTTGGAAAGTCTTCGGGTTTCACGCCGGGAGTGCTTTCTACGGAGTAGTTTCAAGCCGAAGTTCGTTTTGAAGGTTGTACAATCAGGGAAATAATTGAAGCAGGCAAAATTCTGTCAATTTTCAAATGGCCAAAACTTTACGAAAAATGAATCAATTTTGACAAAACAGGTTTCATTTTACTGGAAAACTGTCCTAGTTTTCTAGTCTACTTGAGAACTGGACGTGGCCAAGGGTCACTGGAAATGTTTCAGATTTGCGAAGTGTGTGCCAAAGTGTACATTTTTGCAACGCGTAGAACTTTTTCTGACATTCTGTTTCACTCAGGTTTATATGTTGTCAATAAATCAGAATTTATCTCGAGTTCAATGGTAGCCATAGATTGAAAATTAGCCAAGGAATCATCGAGGTATGAATTTATTAAGTATGGGTGTTGATTTTGGCGGTTTTTTCCCTGTTGGGTACTAATTTTCTTTGAGCTTGCAGCACTCTAGCAGAATTCAATCGAACATTGTGGGTGTGTAGGTCTTAATAAACCAAGCAACTTTGCAAACTTGCGTTTGAAAATTTATCTGGATTAACATTTAAAAAGGTCAGATTATTTTCACGCGGATTTTCTCTTAAAGGTTATTTATGCAGATTTTCAAATTAACGTGGTTTTTTACACGAATTTTTGAATTAAAGCGGTTTATCAAGAGGATTTTTGATTTAACATGGTTTTTTCACGAGGCATGTATCCCCCGCGTAAGAAAACCTAACTGTATTTGAACCTTTTTCTTATGAATGAATTTATCTTAGTAAAAATTATCTGAACTTTCCTTCAAAAATATAAAAAATGATTTTAGGATCCTACTCTGAAAAAAATATAATTCAAAAAACGAAATATGATTTTAGAAAATATCGGTGATCTCAGATTCTTTTAAATGAAGTATTTTAGATAGACAATTTAGTTGCCTAAAACGTTCTATGCGTTGCTAAAATGTACACTTTGACACACACTCTTGAAATACGAAACATTTTCGGTGTAGGTTGGTCACGCCAAGTTCCCAAGTAATACTAGGAAACTAGGATAGTTTTTCAGTGAAATGAAACCGGTCATCAAAATTGATTCATTTTTCGCAAAGTTCTGGCAATTTAAAATTAGAGAGAGTTTTATTTATCTCAATTATTTTGTCTACCCGCTGTAAAAATCAGCACACTTTTTTTGGCGCAACAATTTTGTTGATTTGGATTTTTAGTGGAACTAAAAATTGTTTGTTGGCTAACAGATACTTTAAACTTAAACAGTTCCCAGTTAAACTAAACAATTACCAGAGAGTTACCAATAGACTACCGCTATGCATGTCCATCATATTAAAAGAGTTGGCAAGCCAAAGAAAATGCATTTTATTACAATTTCGTATCATTGCTTTTTTATGAGATGGTGCAAAAAGTTTAGATATTTTTTTGAAGTTCTCCAGTACTATGTTGTCGAGTTCATTTGTTCTTAGGAAACTAGAAACTATAAATATCTTTTTAGTTACCTTTTTTTCTCAGAAACTCAGTGACACCCCGAGGCGAACCTTCACACCACCCCCAACAATGCTAAATCTTGTCGAATAGCAGCACCTAACAAATACCTAGCGGCAAAAGCAACTCCTGGGATAGGGTAGGTGAGGTCTCCTTCTTTTGGGTCTCCTCCAGTAACCAGCTGCACTGACTTGTGCTCACCCTTATAATATCGATAATTATCGTTAACGTCAAAAAATTAACGATAATATCGATGTACCGCGTTTATCGATATTATCGATGAGTATCGATAAGTTTCCCATCACTACTTGAACGAATTGTCTTCGGCTGGTCGTTCTCGCGAGTTGGGGAGTAGGTATACACGAGTACACACGAGAAGAGTAGACGGGATTGTGTGCATATGATCTCGGGAGCAGGGTTGATATTTGTTGACACTCTTGATTGAAAGTGAAAAAAAGCATCCATAAACGTTATTTTTTTACAATTCTTTCAGAGTTCTCCCTTCCCGCTTTTTGCATGGAAGTGAACTGTCAAAACACCTCATTATATTTCATGAGATGAAAGCAAGACAACAAAATCAGTTTGTCAGTTAACGAAGATTGTCAAGGCATCGGTCAGTGTCAGTGAAAAAGTGTTTCGGTGAGGTTCATTTTGGTTGAGTGGACTGTTTGTTTTTTTTTTTCGCTTTGAAGTGAAGATCATTTGGTTGGATTTGTCGTCAAATTTTATTCCGTAACCGTGAACGATGCGCGCGATCTATTTCATCTGAGTATAACAGCACGTTACTAGGACGAAAATCTAGTGTATCTGAAAGAGTGCTGCGATCATTCGAAGTGAAAATTGAAAATGATTGGCTGTAATTTTCGAAGAATTTTGCTGGGGAAAATGACTTTTATCAGCACTGCTCGGGAGTAAGAAAGAAAACAGGAAAGAACGAGAAATAGCTTGAATGGAGAATTCTCTACTGTGTAAAGGGGCGACACCGAGAACCTCACATGAGGTGTTGTATGCTGCTTACGAGCGAGACTTACAACACTGTCTACCTTTAGTAAAAGCGCCAGTTTTTCCACCTTGGGCTACGTCGCGTCTGCGAGAATTGAAACGTGTACGCAATCGTTGGCGACACAAATATCGTCGTACTAAAACTGTCGATGCCAAGTGTCGTTTTAGGCGATCGAGCGATGATTATAGTCGGTTGAATGCTGGCTTGTACAAATCCTACGTCATGCGAGTTCAGACAGACCTTCGAAGAAATCCCAGAAATTTTTGGAATTTCGTAAATATTATAATAATAAGTCCTTGTGTACACGCTTTAGCCGAACCCCTCTGCCATATATATATATATATATATATATATATATATATATATATATATATATATATATATATATATATATATATATATATATATATATATATATATATATATATATATATATATATATATATATATATATATATATATATATATATATATATATATATATATATATATATATATATATATATATATATATATATATACATATATATATATATATATATATATATATATATATATATATATATATATATATATATATATATATATATATATAACAAATCTTTCGCAAGGCAAGTTTCCCACAGTTTGGAAACATTCTTACATGTTCCCGATATTTAAAAACGGGGACCGCCGAAACGTTAGGAACTATCGTGGCACTAGTCTTTCTGCTGCATCTAAATTATTCGAAATAATTGTGAGTTCGTTTATGCTCTTTCGCACTAAGAGTTATATTTCTAGTGACCAACACGGTTTTATGCCTGGTCGCTCAGTAAGTACAAACTTGCTTGACTTCACGACGACTTGCATATCGCACATCGAACAAAAAGCTCAAATCGACGTAATCTACACAGATTTAAAAGCTGCGTTTGATCGGATTGACCATAAAATATTACTGAAAAAAATCCTACGGCTTGGTGCATCGCAGAGGTTTGTCGGTTGGCTTAGCTCATACTTATGCGATAGAGTTCTTCGAGTACACATTAATTCCTGCTGTTCGTCTCAGTTTCCAAACACCTCCGGCGTTCCACAAGGTAGCAACTTAGGACCATTGCTGTTTACGCTGTTTTTCAATGATGTTTCCTTACTGCTGGATGTTGGCTGTAAACTAGTATACGCAGATGATCTTAAGCTGTATTTGATTATACGCTCTATCGACGATTGTCGGCGGCTTCAGGGACTTTTGGATAAGTTTGTTTACTGGTGTCGCAAAAACCGGTTGACGATTAGCATTAATAAGTGTCAAGTGATGACTTTTCACCGTAAAATGAATCCTATTTTATTCAACTATCAAATCGATAATCAAGACCTAACAAGAGTTGACCGCGTTAGTGACCTCGGAGTTTTATTGGATACTAAACTTACATTCAATCTACATCGTATCAACATAATTGCTAGAGCGACGAGACAACTTGGTTTCGTATCGAAAATTGGTCGCGACTTTATGGATCCCCGTTGCTTGAAGGCGTTGTATTGTGCTATCGTTCGGCCACTCCTCGAAAATGCCAGCTTAGTTTGGGACCCCCAACAACTTGTCTGGAATTTGCGACTTGAGCGAGTGCAAAAATGATTTCTGAGGATTGCGTTAAGAAATCTTCCGTGGCGTGACCCGATTAACCTGCCTCCATATCCTGATTGTTGTCGTCTTCTTGGGATCGACACATTGCAACGACGCAGAGAAGTTCAACAAGCGGTGTTCGTAGCAAAAGTTTTAAACTCCGAAATCGACTCACCAGAAATCCTTTCTAAATTGAATTTCCGGGCCTCACAGCGTCTTCTTCGCTCTACTGTATTGTTACAACCTAGCTTTCACCGAACTAATTTCGGATTCAACGACCCGTTAGCTTGCTGCATCCGATCATTCTCCAAAGTGGAAGATCTCTTTGATTTCGGCACACCATCATTCAAATTTGCAATAAGAGTTCGTCGTAATTTTTAATTACATTGACTAGTCCATATTCATTAAGACTTTTTTGTCAGATGATTTTTTAACAAATAAAGAATAAAGAATAAAGAAATTATTTTTTTCGTAATTTTTTTCAGTCTCTCCTAGTTTTTTCCCATCGAAATTCGTTTAACGCTGAAGAGATTATTTGGTTTCGTTTCGTTTTCAGATGAAAATCTACAAATGTTGGAAAACATTTTCAGTTTCCAACAGAAAATTTTTCTAATAATACGATCAAAATAAAAAGATCGTATTTATATTGAAGCTCGTACGAACATTTTTGGAAGTTTGTTTCATATAGCGCAAATTAAAATAAAAACTCATCTTCACAATGTCTCAACTATTCTGATATTAAGTTCGGGAATTTTTTGAAGTTTCCTGCTTTCTCAGATACATTACTACGCAGCTTCTTATTTCTAACCTCGCTTGTAGTGTTTTGCTGTGCAATTTGGTGATAATAAAAAATTAGGAAAACAAGTAAATTTATTGAAATAATCTGTCATTCATCAAAACGGTAAATACTGTCAAAACTATACCGACCCAGCTTGCAACCAACCCACTGGCATTCCCGTTCAAATCCGTCGGACAACGCAGCCCTTGATGCTTGATAACCATCCGTACCTGATCCGGATAACGGCAGTCATTTTCGTTACATTTCATGAACGAAGTCTCCAGCTGCACGATAAAGTACAGCGATGGACATTGCAGCTCTGACTCACCCAAGCACAGGCCGGTAAAATTAAACCACACATTGTCCTCTTCCGGTGATGTCGTTTTGCAGTGCAAACCGGCCAATTGGTTGTTGAATGTTCCGCACACGGTGAACTCGCCGTACGCCGAGTTCTGGAACTGAATGTTAACCTCGCCAGTACCCCAGAGGAAATTTCGACTAATACGATAGCGCAGTTCCACTCCTGGGCTAATGTACTGTTCGTATTCTTCACGTATGTTAATGTTGTGCCACATGTCTCGATTCGAGGCCGTTCGACAGAATGGCGCCACCAAACGTTGGGGAATCGCTTTCAAAATGGCGTACAATTCTCCACTGAATGGCTGAAGGTCGATCGATGTTGATTTGATTATTTTGTAGTGTTCTTCCACCGGTAACCGACTGTGAGAAAGCCCGGTCTATCCAACATAAAAACTGAGTTATAGTTCGAAATTCGCAGAAAATTAAGGTTACTTACAAAGTCTGTCAACTGGCTAAAGGTGCCATCATCGTTGGTCAGAAAGATGAAGTACAAATCCGGAAACTGCTCGAACGAGCTGGTCATTATTCGCCGAGCGCTATTGTAATCTGTTTGTGTTATTTTCTGACCCTGAGAAATTACCATGATCACAGGTGAGTTAGCACCCACCACTCTGTAGGATCGTTCTTGTTCCATTTGGGCGGACAATCGGTTAACTATAGAATTGAAGCTTTTGGAAAGCGAGAGAGATGTTGGATCTAAGGAGAAATGTAGTACTTAGGTTTGAATTACGCTACAAGAGTTGTGATATTTAACTTACAAGATCCATTAAAGCTTGTAAGTTGTTCAAAAACACTAGCAACACTATTAGTGCGATTCACGAGAAACTCTCCGGTTTGACCATGAATAACTGCCATGTACGATCCGTAAATGGAGATGTCAACCAACTCCGCTAAATGGCTGTAAAATAAAGAATGTTAGTTCATTCAAAGTCGCAACGAAAAAAAATACTACTCACAATATGATTTTCTGATTTTCATAAACACTTCTTGAGCCATCAATCACCACTAGCAAATCAACGTTTGGCCTAACGTCGGAAGAACCCACGACAGAACAATCGGCTATCGTTGACAGCAGATTAGTCGAATAGCTAAAGAACCTATCGACGGCTGCGTCACAGTTCCGACGCATTAGTGAGTCCTCCACCACAACGCTACCCGTAGTATACTGTAACACCTGAACGAAGTTGAACGTTTCCTGTCGCAGTTTGTCACGGTCAATGCTTTGCAGAATCTGCTTGCGATAGCATGCTCGATTGATTTCATCAGTAGCCGATTGATCACCTTTCGATGCGGGATCATCATCCTCGTTGAAAACGTCGCTTAGGCGACTTTTGATATCAGCGTTGAAAAGTTCATCCAAAGAATCTTCCCGAAGTTCGGTATTCTTCGGACTCTTCGTAGCTGACAGCCTGCTGTTGTGCAGTTTCCGTTTCTGCACATTCTCTATCGAAACTACTGGAATTCCTCGATCACTGTAGTACATGTCTAGCACTTGTGACAATCGAAGCCGACGAACTTTATTAACGAAGTTCGGAACTTGTTGCGCCAAGAAGTACCCATCAATACCCGATAATATCTCACTATCCGTCATCTCCCAACGACCGTTATGCTCATCTGTTAGATGTCTAACTCTAGGAAAGTACGTATCATTCCACGTTCCATTTAACCCGACTCGTAAATCCGTCCCAACGAATGGTCCCTGATAGAGGCACACTTCGGCCAAATCTCCCGCCAACCCAGTCACGTATGTGTTGTCGATCGCTTCCATTGAGTTGAACAGTTTCTCCAGCTGTTTACGGGTGTCTCCTCGTTCCATAGTTTCCAGATTTTCATAGGGATTTTTTCGCTTGTACGCGGAGATAAACTCACTGATACGAACATTCTGGGGTTGTAGGCCGGCAGCTATAGATGCGATCACGACACCAGGAGCAATCGACCCGTATTTGTTGCTCCGATAGGTTCCACCCTCCACTGGACAACGGGAAATAGGTCGATCAAATGTTGTGCTGCTTGTTTGGTTGCGTTGGCTCCTGTAAAAATTCGGTGACATTCACTGTCTATAAACAACAAATGGCAAGATTAAACCTACTTGTTTTGAGTGACCCAAGGTGCTTGGGGATTTCTAGAATCCGCCAGCGTTCCCGGGCAGGTTACGCGCTCATCACCACGTTGGTACGGTTCAACGGAACTGCTGAGCAATCGGTGCAGTGAACAAATCTCTGAAGGGCTCAGAAACTGCTCAAACTCAACCGTACCCGGAATGTTGGACACAAGTTGTAGAAGAAGTGTATACTTTGGTACCATCAGACCACGGGTGCTGTACGGTGTTACGAATTCCGTTTCCCTCAGGCCGGGAGCTTTCTCGATGCCATCGATACGAATGCTGGAAATGTCAATTGTATTTCGTTTAATCAAAGGAAGTGACAGGACTTACCGATGCATCAACTCCACACTCAGCATGCGCATGTCCAGCGTGGTAGGATTTTTAAGCTCGATTTTCCGTATAAGCTCTAGCAACAGCTGCTGGTTGAAGCCCACGGTTGGCAAGGTGGAGTTTCCCCGATAGCAGTGAATCAACTCCTGGGGAATATTGTACGCCACCGCACGGGAGGCTGATAGGCGCTCATCAGTTTTCATAATTATTAAGAGTATTCAAAATACTCTTACCCATGAAGAATATATAAAGTAGCACATTAATAAATTTTAAATGTGTTAGGGACGCCATCCTGTGTCTAGACTGCGCAGATGTATAAGCGGCAATAAACTTAAAGAGTTTATTCTGAACAATTTTTATCAAATGGCCTCTGTTCGTGTATGTGGTTTTGTTGCTGTATTGCATTAAAATCAATAAGAGAATAAGCTTGATAAAAGATACATGCTAGAAAAGTATGCTAAGCACACAAACTCGAAGTAGTTTGTTTCAAGTAATTTTCATTGGCGGCTTCGAAATTGATTTTAACATTGTTTCACAAGAACCCGATGTCGCCTGACTAATATTCTCACGGTTATTGCAACACTCTTCGTAGAAAAAAAACTACGCACTGTATAGATACACCTGTTGGAACGTTCAACCGACAGGTTGAACTCACTATCGAAGACTACACCCAGCCGCGATAAAAGTCACAACTTCGTATTGATATCATAGTTTGCAACGAAAATGTTCTTATCAGCCGAAACGCTGACGAAAGCGTGGCCAGATAAGCATCGGAATGGTCTGCTGTCTGTCTCTGACTCTCTTTTTCCTTTTTATGCCACCTGGGGAAAGCGATGCTATCCAGGTTAAATAGAGTTTTTCATATTTGTTCAAAATAAGTAAATTATATACCCAAAACATTCAAGGAAAAACTTGATTAAAACACTCCATATTGCAATTACTGCAAGGGATTTTTGTATTGTACAGTATTGGAAAAAGCTTATAATTTTTTTGTTGTTTCTTGATAGTCATTCATGAAAGTACGCATGAAATAACTACAACTCTCACTGAAAACTTTATTCAAATTCCTTCGAGTTTGAAAAAATAATCTATGAACTATTGGTTCGTTGTGCACTTTCATATGACATATACAATCTAATCTGAATTCGAAAATAAATAGGATAATTTTTCAGTGTGCCTGAAAATATTAGAGGGTCCGCCACTTGAAGTGTAACCTATTCAAAGGCCAAAAATTCTGTTCATTTCAGAGTACGGAATGTGTGAAATTAATTAAAAGAATCAATTCACTTTGGCTTAAACTTTAACGTTGACTATTGCTTTGAGATGGTCAGAAAAAGCAGAAGCCACGACCGCGTTGAATACTTAAATAAGTACTACAAATGCAGAAGAACCTGTTTGTATTTTAATAAATTAACCAGATGGTCAAAACTTTATCGCGGGACATCAGTTGAAAGAATTATTCTGGGGGCGGAATGGGTTGTGTGAAATGAAGCTACCTACTTAAGTCATTTTTATGCGTTTTTTTGCGGATTTTATAAGCGTTTTTGTTCACGCCCTTCTACAGAAAATGATAGTTCAAATGAGAAATTCAATTCGATGGCGTGCGCTTTTATAAGCGACTAATATTTGCCACCACCCACTTTATGCTGCTTCAGAAAGAATCGTCCGTTTTGCCGGTCGATGAACGAATGAGAAATTCAGTTCTTGCTACTGGTCGATTCGGTTTCCAGAATATCATCCTTTTACTACAATGATCGGATGATCAATGAAGACTAGGCAGATTGTTGCATACTAACTTTTATATGTGACTAATGACAGTTATACTTCCGGTGGGCGTGTCGTTGTGCACTCAAGCGAACAAAACAACAACAGCAACTACAAATCGTTTACAAAGTCAAATCGTTTGTATGCTTTAGTGTCGGCTGTGCTAGGGAAGTGCCTGGATTGCAACATTGCGATTGGTTGAATTATAATCAAGTTTGCTATGAATTTTAACCACTTTACTATGAAAAAATGTTAGTAAAAATGGTTTCATGAACTAGAGTAATTTGTTTACTATCCAACGAGAAATCAATGACTAAAATCCGTTCAGTGGTAACAAAGTAATATGTGTTTTTAATCTTTCATTCTGTCGTTTCACTCCATTCTCGATTTTTTTGGAATGCCACTCTTCTAAAGTAAGACGTTATTCAACGTCAAAACGAATTTCAAGCAACCTGATTTTAACTTACCGGTGTTTTGGCCCATTTTCAGATAATGGCTTACTTCAGCGACTCGAGGCTAGGTCGAACCTTGCTCTCCAAAAGGGCCCAGCGAGAATAACACTGATCGACAAAAGCGATAAAAATGTGGCCCTAAAGCTGGAAATAGTTGTTATAGAAAGATTATAGCTTTTCAACCATTCCTATGAATTTTGAATCTCTAGTTTATGCAGAAGTGCGTCAAAAAGCCGCACAATAATTGCTCACCGGGTTCGTCACTTTGAGCTCTAGGCAAAAACCTGTGTTTACCATTGTAATCCATTAGATTCGCGTTTGGTAAATTAAAGAACTATTGTGTTGTCGAAAGGAAGTCCGAAACGTAGATTTTTAGCCATTATTGGTACACTCGCGATTTGTGAGACGGTGTCGAGTCTTTTTGAAACTTCCACGGTCTACGACCGAAATGTTTGCCTGCTTTTAAGTAGCCTACAGAACACTTTCCCGATAATGGTACTTATTACGGGAGTCACTTCACGGTCACGCTCACTTCACTTTTTGAGACCTATTCCGGATTCCACAGTGGTTAGCGATGTCGGTCGGCTAGCTCTACCACACGGTTGCGATATCGGGTTTGACTCTAGTTGATCGCGATCGCTATTAGCCTTCCAGGCTAGTGTGCGATATTGTTGTTGTTATTCCCAATTCCACCTAAAGTGAGCCAACAAAAATTGGCTCTGGTGTGGTGAGATTGACAGTGGAATGAAAATGAGAAGACAATGAAGTGAAAATGAGAATAGGACAATTGAAATTAGGGAGTTCCCCTGCTCAAAAATTTCCGGGACTTAACTGAGAAATTTTGGAGGTTTTTTGAGCTGGGAAACTTCCTCATTTCACTTGTCCTATTCTCATTTTCACTTCACTGTACGGAGCTAATTTTTATCATCTCACTTCTCAGGTGGAATCGGAATTAGGTCTCAAAAAGTGAAGTGATGTCACTTTGCGACGTTTTTACTTACGTGAGTCCCGTAATAGGATTTTATTCACTTCACTCTGATTTCACTGTGGAGTGACCCCCGTAATAAGCACCGATATCAGAGTGGCTGGCTGAACGGCTGGATAATGCATACCATCGAGGCCAAGTACACCTATAGGAATAAAATAGACCCCACATGTGGTTTTTAGCCTCTTATCCAGCCAATCCTATCCCGACCTACACGCGGTGCCAGCTGGGGTACGAATAACCAAGGGAAGATCGGGTAACCAACCCCGGTGAGAACTTGGTCGTATGCTGACAGGGAAGGAGGGCTCTTTTGAGTTTCCGAGCGTCTGTCCTGCATATTAGGAGCGGCTCAAAACGGCGTCTGTACTCCAGGTTAGGGGCGGCCGATTACTGTCCTCGTGCCAACGTGGGACTCTAAACAGTGTTTGCACGATGGTCCTCCGGCGAGACAGAGGGTTAGTGCGCAGGCCTCACAAGCCGCCACCGTAAAACACTCACAAGTGATGAACGAGTAACAAAAAAGTTCGGACTGGAACAATCGGCACAGACCCATGCGACGAAAACGGACTAACGATGGGAAACTCGGGACGTGGAACTGTCGGTCTCTCAATTTCCAAGGAAGCACACGAGTGCTTTCCGAAGTATTGAAATCCCACAGATTCGACGTCGTAGCGCTGCAGAAGGTGTGCTGGAAAGGCTCAATGGTACGTACGTTTCGGGATGTTCATGCCTTCTACCAGAGCTGCGGCAACACGCATGAGCTGGGGACAGCTTTTATAGTGATGGGCGAGATGCGGAAACGGGTGATTGGGTGGCCAATCAGTCCTCGAATTCTACGCGCGATGGGAGCGTAAGTACGACCGCTGCCTAAAACATAATATCAAGATCGTCATCGGGGATTTCAACGCTCAGGTCGGCCAGGAGGAGGAATACAAACCGGTGATTGGAAGGTTCAGCGCGCACCAGCTGACCAACGAAATGGGCCTAAGACTCATCGACTTTGCCGCCTCCAAGAACATGGCATTTTCAGGAAACGCGAAAGTTTTATCAGAAGCTCAACGCATCCCGCAGAGGCTTTATGCCGCAAGCCGAAATGTGCCGGGATAAAGATGGTAGTATTCTGACGGACAATCGTGAGGTGACCGAAAGGTGGAAGCAGCAGCAGCACCGCCCATACAGGAGACCATGGTGGCGGAGAAAGCGATCCCACCGGTGCAACAAATGCAGAAGTCGTGCCAGCCCCAACGATAGGCGAAGTTAAGGATGCCATCAAGCAGCTAGAAAATAATAAATCGGCTGACAAGGATGGCCTCGGAGCGGAGCTTATAAAGATGGGCCTGGAAAACCTGGCCATTTGTTTGCACCGGTTGATTGCAAGAATTTGGGATACAGAACAGCTAGCGGAGGAGTGGAAGGATGGGGTTATCTGTCCTATCTATAAGAAAGGCGACAAATTGGACTTGGAAACTATCGTGCGATCGCCGTCCTGAATACCGCCTACAAAGTGCTTTCCCAAATCATTTTCCGCCGCCTCTCACCCCGAGCAGATTTGTAGGAAGTTATCAGGCCGGCTTCGTGGAAGGACGGTCTACGACGGAAATCTTCACCATACGGCAAATCCTCCAGAAATGCTGTGAATACAGAACCCCCACGCACCACCTATTCATCGACTTCAAAGCAGCGTTGTTAAACTCGCTCGCAAAAAGCATGCGATACTCCAAGTGGCGTTCTCGCCGCTACCGAAATCTCACACTAGAGATACTCCTGTCGTACTGTTTCTCATTCTCTTTTCCTTTTTTCATTTCACACTACCGAGCGTTGATGCTTGCGAGTTTTCTCGTAAGCCGACACGTCCATGGACACGCACTCTCGCTCGCGTACTTTCCCACTCGCGTGTACCTCCCTTTCTCGCGAGCACAACCGTCAAGACGCATTATGACGATACGGAGTGACAAGGTACGACAGAGCGGAGTGGCAAAAAAAAATATTTCGAAGAGTAGGCAGGGATGCCACATATACAGATTTTTCAGTACTTGTACAGATTTTTGCGTATTTTTTATACAGATATCTGTATATACAGATTACAGTTTTCTTGGAAATAGTACAGAACTATACAGATTTTTTTTTTGATTTTCGTGAGGTCGCGAAACAAACTTTTCGATATAGTTGAAAATCGAAAAAGAACTCAAATGCTATTGAGCGTATTGCAGGTTTCATTATATTTATATGTTACGCATAAACGTGTGCATAATTGTGTCAATGAACAAACTATATTGCGTTTTTTATTTTAAGGGATATGTCCAGTACATATGCAGATATTTATACAGATTGAAATATCACCAAGGTGATTTTCTGAGATTTGAAATACATCACTGCGAGTAGGTGGTCGAATATCATACACGTTCAAGCATGCGATTCTATATAGATTTATCACCCCACTTTCGGCTGTCGGTGCACGATGCAAAACTGCTTGGCATCAGTTTAGCGATGGACAAGCCGCATGCGTGAGTCGGTGAACGAAGCATTTTCGTTTTCTGGCACATTTTTTAAAGCACTCCTAGTCAAGTACTCTTATTCGAGTACTCGCGTACTTGGCGTGAGTAAAAAAGCAAAAGAGAATTCGCGAGCGGCCGTATGCTGGCTGCTGCTCTGGCAAATGCGTGGATAATAAAGAGTTTCTCGAAAGTGTGTGTGCGAACGACTGGAGAAGCGTAGCACACATCTCATTCTCGAGCAGAAAGGAGTGGATATGTTTTGCTTCTCGCTCGTTTAGCAACGCTGCTTCAAAGCCGCGTATGACACTATGGACCGAAAAGAGCTATGGAAGGTCATGGACGAAAACGGCTTTCCAGGGAAGAAGATAAGATTAATAACTACGGTGGATGGGACGCAGTGCTTTGTGCGGATTTTGGGTGGATTGTCGGGTCCATTTGAATCCCGCAGGGGGCTTCGACAGGGTGATGGTCTCTCCTGCCTGCTATTCAATATTGCGCTACAGGGTGTAATGAATCGAGCGGACATCAACACGCGGGGTACGATTTTCAACAAATCCAGTCAATTCTTCTGCTTTGATGATGACATGGACATTGTCGGCAGAACAACTGCGGCGGTGGCAGAACAGCATACCAGACTAAAACGCGAAGCAGCGAGGATTGGGTTGCAGATAAATACGTCTAAAACGAAGTATATGCTAGCCGGCGGAACCGAAGCCGACCGACATCGTTTAGGCAGTATTACGATCTACGGCGATGAGTTCGAGGTAGTCGACGAGTTTGTCTATCTTGGCTCACTGGTGCCTACTATGGGCTCCACAAGCAATTGCGGTCAAACAGACTAGCCCCCGTACGAAGTGTAACCTGTACAAAACGCTCATAAGACCGGTTATTCTTTACGGGCATGAAACGTGGACAATGCTCGAGGAGGACCTGTGAGTGCTCGGAGTTTTCGAACGACGGATACTAAGGACGATCTTTGGCGGCGTGCAGGAGAACGGAATATGGAGGCGAAGGATGAACCATGAGCTCGCGCAACTCTACGGCGAACCCAGTATTCAAAAGGTGGACAAAGCTGGACGGAAACGCTGGGCCGGACACGTTGCAAGAATGCATAACAACTACCCTGCGAAGATGGTGTTTGCCACGAACCCGGCAGGAAGAAGACGACCAGGGGCGCAGCGAGCAAGATGGGTAGACCAGGTGGAGCGAGATCTGGCGGAGAGTACACGGTGTCCTAGGGATTGGAGAGCACCAGCTTATAACCGAGTGAATTGGAGAAACTTTGTTTATCAGGCTATGTCATGACGGAATGCCCCAAAAATAATAATCAAAAAATCTTTCCCGAGATTACAAACGTTATTTGTGATATGCTGACATTCAATAAAAGTGGGCTGTCAAATTTTCAGTGTGAAAAAATCACAGGAGGGTTGTGTGCAAAGCCACGACCGCAAGGATGAAGTAGAACACTTTTACAAGAAAACCCGGCTGCTTGCGTGTCAGTCATTTTTTAATTTGTTATTCAATTCAATATCAGATAAGATACCGATCACATCTTGGCGTTATCACTGACAGTGCGAATAAAGTATTCCTTGTGATGAAATAAACAGTGAAAAGCTGATTTAACACTCAAAACTAGACGGCTCATGTGTTGTCAAAATGAGTCAACTTTTCATTGAATGCATTTACTAGCGCCCGCTATCGCACAGAGACTGCATTTAACTAAAATGCCTCACTGCATCAGCTGCTATAGATGCTAAACCCACTGCAACTGCTAGGCTATCCGTAGCCATGCTAATGTTTTGGCCGCTATACGCTGCTATTGGTATCCGCTGTCCCTGCATCAGCTGGCCCAGCTGCTATCGATGCTGAGATCCGCTGCAACTAGTGCACTATCCATTGCCATGCCACAGCTGTGGACGCTATTAGAGGTGGGCAATCCGCTCACGAACTGATCTAAAGAGCTGGTTCTTCAAAGTGAGTGAGTGATCTATCGCTCTTTTTTAAAGAGCGGTAACTCACCCCTTACTTCAAGCAAAAAGCTGAAGCCGATTTTGTTGATCAGACTCCGCAAGCGAGAGCCATATGAATGTTTTGCACCCCAAGCGCAAAGCGACGTGCGACACTGCAATATAACTCCCAGAAAATAGCTGCCGCCGGCTGCCTGCTCTCCTATGCATGACCATCCACCCGCCGCGGGAATAAAAAATAAAATCTACTTGCCACAGTTCACACACAGCACACGGGCTAGCTAACGCCGGGACGCAAACGAAAAGTGGAACGAAAAGAGCGAAAGAACTGGTTCACTGATCTTTTGAATCTATGCAGACAACCCGCTCCCGAGCTGATCAGAAAATCAGTTCTTTAAAAGATCGAAATCTTCTGATCGCGAGCGGATTGCCTGCGAGCTGAACAAAAGAGTCATCGGAAGAACCAGTGATACCACATTTTCATCTGTATTTTGAAGCTCAAAAAATCTTGTCACCTTGGTAAAATTTCAATAAATCTGTGTAAAAATCTGCATATGTACTGGATATATCTTTCACAAAAAAAACGCGATATAGCTTGTTTAACATATCTCCCGTGATTCATTCATGCACACGCTTACGCGTAGCATATAGATATAAATAAACCTCCGACACGCTCGACAACATTTGAGCTCATTTTTGTTTTTCAACTATATCAAGAAGTTCGATTTGCGACCATAGGAAAACCAAAAAAATCTGTATAAATCTGTATTATTTCCAAAAAATCTGTAATCTGTATGTGCAGATATCTGTATGAAAAATACGTAAAAAATCTGTATAAATACAGATAAATTTGCATATGTGGCATCACTGGGAAGAACCAGTTCTTCTGAGAGCGAAAGATTTCGCTCTTTCAAAGAACTGAATCTTTTGATCAGCCTGCGAGCGGATTGCCAGACCAGTGAATCAGTTCTTTCGTTCTTTTCGTTCCACATCCATTCGTGTGGTACTCGGCGTTAGTCAACCCGTGTACCTGTGTATGGACTGTTGCAAGTTGTTTTTTTTTTTGCATGCTCTTGCGGCTGTCTGGTGGCTGGGTGATGGGAAATGCAAGTCATGCATATCAGGGCAGACGTTTGGTGGCAGCTTGTTTCTGGGAGTTCTATTGTAATTTTGCGCGCGACCTTGCGCTTGGCAAATCGGGTGTAAAGCTTTCACCTGGCTCTCGCTTGCGTTGTCTGATAATTAGCTACACTGATAAAAACCAAAAATTATGTAGGAACGAAAAGAGCGAGTGAGCTGTTAAAAAATTTGACTAGTTCATCTTAGTGAGCGGAACCGCTCACTATAGTGAACCATTTTTCCCACCTCTAGACGCTATCCGCCTGGTATCACTGCACTGCTACTGCTGCTGCTAAGGGAAGACTGCTGTTGTCGCTGTCTAGAACTATTATGAGCGGCTTCGACTGAAACAGGCTCTTATATAGGGATGAAAAGCCAGTCGATAATTCCCTTCCTTACTCTTATACAGACAAATAGCAAATTTAAAATGGCAAAGTCTATGATTCTGTCGACCGTGCTTGGGAAGCAATCATATTAACGACTAATCAGATCAGTCAAATTTCGCGCTTCAACAAGGATTGACCATTCTCAATAATATAGTTGCTTGTCATGATTTGGACTTGATAATTTTTGAATTTTGATTATGCAAAAAATTAATTTTTATGCTGATAATGAAAGCTTTTCGGATGTTGTGCTCATGACTAAAGGAAAAGATAATTCAGTACGTTCTGAGACACAGAGATGAAGCCAAATGTGTATCTGTTTCAAAAAGGAACAATTTGTTGTTTAATTCAATGTTTGATAAGATGCCGATCACATCTTTGCTTTATCACTGGCAGTGCGAATAAAGTATTCCTTGGGGGAAATAAACTCTGAAAAGTTTTCCAGAACGTTCTTTTCATTGGATGCATTTGCTAGTGTGCCTGCTATCGCTCAGAGACAGCATTTCACTAAAATGCCACGCTGCATCAGCTGGCCCTGCTCATATAGATGCTGAGACCAACGTCAACCGCTGCGCTATCCCCGTTGCCACAGTAGTGGACACTTCCGTTGCCATTGGTATCGGCTGCCCTGCATCACCGGGTCCTGCTATCGATGCTGAGACGCGCTCCGCTATCCGTTGCTATAGCACACCTGTGGTCGTTATCCGCTGCACTGCTACTGCTGCTGCTAAGTGAGAATTATAATGAGCGGCTTCGGGTGAAACAGGCTCTTATTTAGGCCAAATAGCACATTTCAAATGGCAAAGTCTGTGATTCTGTCGACCGTGCTTGGGAAGCAATCATATAACGACCAATCAGAGGCCGAAGTTTTCGTTTTGACAAGGCTTGACTATTTTCAATAGTACAACAGTTTGAAAAATAAAATTACAATTATCTGCATTTGGGAAGAATCTTAAAAGTTTTTCAATCTATTGCTGCAAGAACGAAGGAAATCCATCGAATACTAACCGATTTATTAGCATTTGAAATTGGACATATTTTTCACTTTTTTCGGTCTTAGATTTTCATTTCACATCCCTATGTAGCCGAACTTCCTGAGAGAAGTATTCTACTTCAAAAGCTTTCCACTGTGTTATAAAAGAAATGTCTTATTCCTGCAGTCAGGGAAAGCACAGAGATGCGATCAGCATCATATCCGATATTAAATTAACCAACAAATTGTTCTTTTGAGGATAAATTAAATTTTTCGAATCCAAACCCAACCCGATTCCGATTTTTTTATGTAAACACGAGCCCGAATCTTTTTTTATATTAAATCCGAATCCAAAACTTAAGGGTCAAACTTTTATACTAATTTGAGCCAGCTCCATCTCTAATGTGCAATCCAGTCAAGCTGCGCTAAGCTAACATGGTCATCAAAAGACTGCAACAACTTCGCTTAACCGAAACCAGTCATTTACCGAAAATCACGTTTTGTTAGCTCTCAAGCCCATAGGGTTTAGTTAACCAATCGTTTGCATTGAAGTCATGGATTAGCACCCGCCAGAAATATTTGTTAGTATTCCACTGTAACGGGGGTTCTACTTTTTCGGCAGCTAACTCCATCACTGACGGCAGTTCTGCTTCTATCCGCAGAGCGTTCATAAAGTTCCAGAACTGTTTCGAATCGGTTTTCAATTTTCTCGTCATTCTCCGCCTTTAATCGGCGTAGCATCCTGTTCCAAGAATTTTGTTTTCATGATCTACTAACTGGTAATAATTTGGCAAAGATAACGAACCATTTGCAGAATATATTTTAAATGAAGTACCTATTCTTAACTCTTTTTATTTTAGCGTCGTAACTCTGATGACTGCCAGGGAACATCATATCGCGGTAGTTCTCTCGTTCGAGCTGAGAAGAAACGGGCAATCCATCCGGCGATGGAAGAAAAATTATCTATCGCCATATCGATATTGGTAGGATTCAGAATATTAGCTCAGTCGACAATTAGCATTGCTCATAATAATCCCTCGTGACCTGTTCACTTAAAGATACAACCAAGACTCCGGTCAGTCACGTGGACGCATATAAAGCAGCTTCCTTAAGATCTCTCGGAATGTCTACTTGAAATGAGACGAAATTTAGCTTGGTGAGATCGGTACCTTTTTCACAATCGCAATGGCCTCTGGTGTTTTGGTAATCCCAACACACTCTTAGGTCATACCGGCGTTATCATTAAAATTCAGCTCTGTTATCTTGACTACCTTTAGGAGTTGGTTGTTCTTCCGGTGGACGTTGAGAAAAAGATCCGTTGAGCTAAAGCAATAGATAAATACGGAAAGCGTTTTTCGATGCGACCAGAAAGATCGGTAACGACGGAATTGTCGACTGCTTCGCACAGCTTTCATAAATCCGCAGTGGGGCGGCGATGTAGGACTTTGTATTTAATATTACTCACGTAAAAATTGACTGAAATTTGTAAGGAGGTTAGAAACGCTGTGATAATATTTCTAAAAGAAACTTTACTTTGAAATGTCTTCATTTTTACAGCCACCTAACACATCGTAAAAGCTGTCGGCTTTCTACGGATAATCGGCTTGCTTTAGAAAATCAAAATTAGCTAACTTTACACCAAATTATATTTTGTTGAACTGCAATTTCCATTTTCCAGTTTTTTCATATCCTTTGTTTTTCATTAATAATTATAATGGTAAAAAATCATGTATATAGCAATTACTTAGTGGTAATAGTACAATAACTTATATTTCTTTTAGTTTGCAATAGCTTTCCATCTTCCTCGTTACTCTGATTTATTTTGCCTTTCGGTTAGCATCTACATACAAAAATTCTGACCATCACCAACACCCTTCTTTCAACGGATTGCTTTTCTGGTCGTTACTCTGGTTCCAGTTACTCGAACAACACGGTAACTGGTGGGAGGTGATCGAAAAACTTCAATATCTTCTGCAAAAAATTCTGTCCTCAGACGATCCCCTAATTCAAACTCTATCACCCATTGTGATTTTTTTTCTCCAGTTTTCATGCTCTTGTTTAATTTATTTTAAACTATAATATACATCTTACAGTCAGTTAATACATTTATGCTTTTCTATGCTTGTTGTCTGTGTGTGTAATGGTGTGCTGGTATGCACTGTGAGTGTGTGACTTGCTCTACACTGTCAGCAAATCATAGCTTTGCTATAAATTTTCACTAGAGTAGTTTTTTTTTCCTCATTGGTTGAATTTTTATTGTTGCTGCTCTGGTTTTCCGTTTATGCTTCACCGAGGAAGGGATTTTCGTTTGTGAGTAAAAATTTTATGTTCAAGTTTTAAGCAGTTTTTCCGATGATGACTGATAAAAATGGTAACGTCCGGAAATTTTGGCTCTTTTTATTGATTTGAGACCGGAATTAACAACAATTTGTGAGTTTTTGACAGGAAAATGAAAAAACGTCTCCCTCACGTGGGTGTTATTAGTGTTAACGTTCTTAAATGGTTTAAGTGGAATTCTGTCGTTCGGATTTACTTCACTCACAGATAAGATAAATGAAAAGGAAACGAATGTTTTAATTTAACTTTTCTCTTTGATTAAATTCGATGGCTTCAATTACTTCCTTCCTAATTTTCAGGTCTTCTTTTGCTAACAATTTTACATGAATGGTTGCTCTTAACACTTGTTCGAATGTGTGTAATTCTATGCGCCTTCGTACAAAAAGTGTGCGCTACTTCAGTGTAAGGAAATGGCTTTACGAGTAAAGTAATTAATTGTTCGAAGCCCCTCTTGATTTTTGTTTGCTAAACTCACTCGCGCGAACAACTGTATAAAATATGCACATTTAGACTTTAGTTAGCCAACAATGGTATGTTATATTTAGGACAATCAACTTTTGTCTGCACGATAAAAGGTGGGACCATTAAACGGACTTCGATTTTTTAGTTTGAACGTCAACTGAAATGTTTTGCTACATTTAACATTAGCTAACCGGATGGAACATCAAATGCTATAGATGTGTAAATTGGTTTTATTAAGACCCAAAGGCTATTGTTCTAGCTATGTGCCTCATATCCCAAGTGGATAATGTGTGCTTATTCTGGAAATGTGTGTACGTTAGAAATGATCTACCGATCAATGCCGTAGTCAATGATAAAAAGCAAACAATTACTTCCAAAAATAAATTACAGGATTGCAAAACTAAGGTTACTCCAAATAGTGCAAGTGTAGCTGTTGCTGTAGTGAATACGATTTCGAATAAATGATACACTCAGAAACCACATAGTGAAGGCTAATTATTACCTACTACTTTTTTCAACGCATTCACATTCTGGAAAAATACTGATCCTCGATCTCAAACAACGGATTATCGATATAAACCTTGCAAGTTCCCTGCAGATGATGTTGTAAACCGGATTGAAGTGAAGCAGAATGAAACAAATTTTTCTCCAAAGTTGAAATAAAGCTGTTACAAACTTTGTTTATTTACAAAGCTAACTGTGTAGAACAAGGTAAACTATTGTCCGAATGAAGATATTTAATTTACATAGAAACGAGTAAGTTCTGCCTTATCGTGATTGTGTGATTGATAACATCGACCGTTCTCTTTGTTGTGCGAACACATAAGAATAAAGTGTATATCAGAAATCTTCTGTTGTGGTAAATTGACTTATGAGAATAAATAAAAGCTAAATAGATGCAGGAATAGTATTTTCCAACAAACAAAATAACATTCATAAATAATGAAACTGTCGATAAAAAGGAGCGTTTCTTACTCGATAATATTTAATTAGGAGGAAAATAGGCATATATTAAATATATATATACGGCTTTTTAACGCGCTCAGGCAACTGAAAACGATTCTTGTGACTATATTGGTGTGAAGCGAACACACTCTGAGGCTTGCGTTTCGTAAATGCTTTCAAGTTTTTTTTGTTGTTGTCGATTTATTTTTTATTCTGTTTAAAATGTGTTAAAAGTTTACTTTCTGTTGGCTTAAATTACTGTTGCAGCTAGTTTTCTACCATTATTTTTGTCAACTAACGTACGGTCTTTCAACCCCCTCTGGCCCAAGGAGCGTGTGTAAAACTGCCGCTGTCATTCACCATAAAAATGGAGGTATTTATTAAATCTTTTCAAAAAAATTTGCTGAGACGTTTTTATTGTAGGCTAATGTGCGTGCTGTGATTGGATTTCATACACTACCTTTGTGCTGTTGTGTCTAGTGGTTACAAAACCATCAAATCCAATAGATGAGATAGTAACAAATTTAGATCCAATTTAATTGTATAATTAGAGATTTTAACTGTATCAAATCGCAATTGGCTTTGCCGTGTGTCTTTGTGTAGTAAATACCGCAAATTTTATGTTTACTAGACTTTGATTGGGACAAAGAAGGTTAACTTACTACAGCAATTTTTCTTATCCGGTATGTATTCAGTTTACGACACATTGTAGTAATTCCAATATAAAAAAACTCGGTCAGAGTTACTCCATTGTAGGTCTTAGGGGAAAGGACAAACACCGAACAGTGTTGCTATCCACTGAATACTCAACGATGTACTAGCACACTCATTCCTCCTCGCTCATGAACTACTTACAATGACAACGGTGCCATCAGGGCCGAATCAAACCAAACGGTAGTTGAGACTTTTTTTGCTTCTCCTAGGATCTTCCGGCATTTTACAAACACTACAACATTACATACGTGCTTTAATGCAACTGCTAAACGCGATACTGCTGTGTTGATTTTGGCGCAACAGCGGGATTTGATTGCGATTTTGCACGGCATTCATACGAGGACGCGCATCACCCTCTTAATAGCTACCCTAGATAACAGCACAAACAAGAAGCGCATTTATCTGCACACGCAACAACGAACGCATCAACAGCGGCCAGGATCGCACACCGCAGTCTATTAGGCTTCCGTTTCGGCACCTTTCAGGCGTAACCGGGCAAAGTCCTCGAAAATGATGTCGTCGTCTGGACAGTTCTCATCGCTGAAATGGTGTGAGAAGGTGAAAAGAAAAAGATACACACACAAATTAAACATCAAACTACGTGACTAAGTATTCAAATCGTTGATAGTGCGATGTGTCGTTTATTTGGTACTTGCACAAAAATGCTTGAAATAACACCTCTGCTGATTTAATCCTTCCCCGGATGTTTGTTGTGAAAGGTGTTATTTCAGAGAATTTTCTATATAAGATTTAATATTACTCTACTGACTAATTCAAAATTTTCTGACAGACCTAAGGGTGAAAATAACTTTTGCTTTGATAAAGTTTGACAAAGTTTTCCAATTCTAACAAATATAATATCTCAAAGTTACCATAGTGCAACATAGTTTTATTCGAAAAACTTCAAATTACACTCACAGTAAGACAGATTGAGACTATGCACGGATAAAATGCAGTATTAGTTCATAGATAATTTACGACTTTCGCAGAATATCTCAGTAAGAAATTATCCATTTCTTACAGTTCATTTTATTGAGACGCGTCAGTGACAAATATTACTGCTAAACACAAGAAGACTCTACTACAACGAACACTTTCTAATGACAAGGTAGAAAAAACTCAACACACGACATCTTTCTCCCAAATCGGATTGTATTTAAGCTTCCCGCAAAACCAAAACCATTGTATTCAAGTTGGAATACTGTGTACTGATATAATTCACCGTTTTCTTAAAAAATGCCTAAATGCTGATCAAATGTGATACAAATATTTTTGCAATAATAAGCTAGAGAAAATTTGAGTTGAAGTGAAGCAACATTGTCCATGCGATGCTTATTTCCCTAACGCAGACATCTGAATCGTAGACAAAACAATAACACTGGTCAACATAAACATTGCCCTACAGCTCAAACTGAAAAAATATGAAAGATAACACTGGTCGACGAAAGAAAAAAAATGGGGCCTTAAAGCAAATTGGAAAAAATGAAAGATTATAGCTATTTAACCATTCCTGTGAATTTTGGTGCCCCTAGCTATTTCAAAAATGCTCCTACCCACTACAAAGCGAACGGTAACCGTGCGCCTCCATTCAGTGTTGAATTGGCGGAGACGCCAGGTTAATCCTTTGACAGCGTACTAGGGAACGTGTTTAGGGGGAAATTTGGACCTTGAGCTTGATAGTAATATTCTACAGAGAAACTTTCTTCTACAAACTTGTGCAATATGATGGAGGGCATATTTTTTTGTAATCACAAATTAGAGTGGCCATAATTTTAGATGAAATCTAGCATCTAATTTTCTTATCTTTGCAAATAGAGTTAAACGGTGTTTTACAATGTTGTAGCCGCGTAAATTTAGTAGAAAAAAGTTTATCGTAAAAAAAACCGATTCAGAACTATTTAACTAAATCACAAAAAGTAAACTACAGGTGTAGCCTCAATACTCGAACTGAAAAAAATAGCTATTTAACCATTTCTGTTAATTTCGGTGCCCCTAGCCATTTCAAAAGATCCCACCCACTCTTACTCGAAACGTGCACGGTGCGTCTCCTTTCACTGTTGAACCGATGGAGACGCCAAATAACCATTGCACACCGTTCTAGGAAACGAGTTTAGTGGGAAATTTGGATCTATGAATATGTTATCACATATTAGACCGACCAAAATTTTCTATGAAATCAGATATGCAACTTTCGTGTCTTTGTAGATAAAATCGCTTTGTAAAATTTTTTTACTAATTTAGAGTCACTTTATAATTCAGACATCAAAATAAGATGGCCATGAAGCAATGTTTGCCGTTCTGACTTTTAAGTACGAAAACAAAATTGTTTAATTTAAAAGGAACATTTTTTTCCTATATTTGTTTCACGTACAACTTGTGAAGAAAGATCATCATCATGCTTAGCCCATATTTCCTCTAGAATATTGCTATCGAGCTCTAGATCCAAATTTCTCCCTAAACACGTTCTCTAGACCGCTGTGCACTCGTTATTTGGCGTCTTCATCGATTCAACAGTGAAAGGAGGCGCACGGTTAACGTCCGCGTTGGATTGGGTTGGAGCTTTTGACGCATTTTTGAAATGGCTAGGGGCACCAAAATTCACAGGAATGGTTAAATAGTTTAAATCTTATGGTTTTTTTTTTCAGTTTGAGCTTCAGAGCCGCACCTGTGTTGACGCACCTGTCTTTCAACCATTTTTGTGATTTTTCGTGGGTTTTAACCATATTTGTAATTTTTAGTACTCCAAGTGAGCTCTAGAGTCTGCATTTTCGAGCTGACTAAGGGTAACAAAACACACAGGATCGGTTGAAGAGCTGTAATCTTTCATTTATATCCAGTTTTAGCTTTAGGTTAAACCTGTGATGACAAATGGTCCCTTGAGCTCAAACTGCAAAAAAATTAAGCCTCCTAGCCTAGTTGGAAGTGCGTGAAAACTCCAGGAACTTAAATGAAGTTTCCCGTAATTAAACGACGACGAACATTTCTACAAAAATGATTAAAAAGGTATAGTCTTCTTATATCTTTCTAGTGTCGACCAGTGTTATGGTCATTGACTAAAAATGCCGAAACGAAATTGTCGTTGCCATCTTATCATATTTGAGTAAAAAAAATGACGAAAAAATCGATAGTGCAATACCAGTAATTCAGTTTCAAAAGGGCAGCAGTGCAAATGATAAAAAAAACACGAGTATCATGTAATTTTTTGCAGTTGACGCATTTCTACTAGCCCGTACGGTTGCATACGATCTTCTAGCAAATTTTTACGTCCTCATTGGATAAATGGTGTTCTCAGATGCTTAGAAGATGAAACACCAGATATTTGGCCCACGTATATATTCAGAGGGAGTGAACAACAAACTTCTACAAAACACTGTCGTGAGAGGATGTCCAATTTCGGAGGCAACTGAAGGTAAGGATCGATCCCAATAAAGATTTCAACAAAAATGTAAAAAACATTGGAATTAAACTTCAAATTATCTCATTTGGAGTTCTATATGCATAGATTATTAATTAAGTTTGAACCAATGCATCTTAAACTGCAAATTTAATCATAACACGTCGAAAGTGGAGAAAAAAAAACTACAAAGTGAATAGTGTTTGGCGATGATTTGCAGCAATAGAGTCGAACTTTTGTGTTGATTCAAAATATCAGGAATGAAGCTTGGATCCACAGCTTTGCCGAAAACGTCACACCGATTAAAAATACCGTTCTGACTGTAAAAATATTGCGTGTTTATCATCGTTTATACACTTCAAAGCAGCGTACAATTCAGTCAAGCGAAACGCGTTAGGGGATATTATGTATTGAAACAATTTTTCGATAAAACTAATTAGACAGATCTGATTCTATATTGTTCGTCAGGATAATCTGATGCAGGACGTAAAAAGCAAAGCCGGTCGAGTTCCGTATCGGAACTCGACCTTCTGTTTATTATATACAGACTTCGCAGTGTACAGAACAATTGCGGGGCTAAGCGTTACTGACAATAACAGTCTCTCCCGAGCCGAGACTCGAACCTACAACGACTGGCTTGTTAGGCCAGCATCGAACCTCGAGACCAGCTGGGATAGTTGATGAGTTGAGTTGATGCAGGACGTCTGTTTCTCAAATCTTCCGTTCTACACGTGGGTGAAAGTGTAAAGGAGCGGTGGTCAGAAATACTATATTCTCACATGTGTCAAGATTTTAGAATCACCATAAGGAACCGCGAGCAAATCTTGCGCTCTGCAAGACACTATTTCTCCTTTACGATCATGGGGCATAGACATCGAAAAAGCGCAACTTGTCTTGATATGTAGGACGATAACGATATCTATAACGCTATCTTTGAGCGATTGTAAGCTTACTTCCTAAACACACCAAATAACAATAATAACTTGAATCTCGATTTTTTTCCAATTTTTTGACGTAGCACAACGTCTTACAGGAAAGTACGGACAAAGTAGTTAGATTTTATGCGCTTATATCCCATTCATTTTTGATTAGATTCACGAGTTTTGACGTAGAACTTAGTTACTCAGGAAATTTGGCTACATAGGGATGTAGAGTTAAAATCTAAAAACGAAAAAGGGGAAAAATATTTGCAATTTCAAAGGCTGATAAGTCAGTTATTTTCCAATGGATTTCCATCGTTCTTGCAGCAAACGATTGGAAAATTATTTATGCATCTGTCCAAATGCAGAAAGTTGTCTTTAACATGGTCAACAGGATTATATATTTTTTGGGACGGTACTCCCCCCAATGAAAAGTTATCGTTTCAACGTGAAAAACGTGTTATCAGAAGAATGCCTTATTACCACTGCCGTGGATAGCACTGAGATGCGATTGGTATAATGTCCTAAATTAAATTGAACAACAAATTGTTCTTTTGAGGACAAACTGAATACTTAATTGAAGACTTAATAATATCGGATACTAGTAGCGCTAGTTGCAATGGGTACCTGTTGCGGTAGTGGCGGTAGTAGCGTTAGTAGTAGGTGCAGCGGCACTTCTTCTAGTAAAAAGCTACCCTTGTGCTGTAGCGGCAGCATCAGCACTAGGTGCATTGGCCGGCACTTCCTCCAGTAATAGCTTTGAATACTTTGGCAACACACAAACATGCTGGCAAACATAATCCGGCGGTCGTGTCTAATTTTCAGTGTGTAAACAACCTTCCACTTGTTTATCAGAGTGCCTCATTGAGATTTGATAATATTATTTTAAACATATGTTCACAAGATTTGAAAATATTTGGCTTTCTCTCACGCTATTAAATAGATGTTTAGATGCCTCTGTCATACGTAAATTCACCATAATTTCCATTGTCGGGGTAGCACAGAGGTGGCCGATTTTAAATTGAACAACAAACTGTCCTTGTTAAGATAACCAAATAAATGCATTGCTGTTCAGTGATGTTGTATTTATACAGTAAAGTTCTTTTTTACATGATTCTACGTACAGTGCGAAAAAAAACCTGTAAAAAAAATCGCGCTATTTGAAAAAACATCGTAAAAAAAACCGCGTTATTTGGAGAAACGCCGTAAAAAAGAACCGTGTAAAATAAAACCGTGTAAAAATGAAACTGTGTAAAAAACAGCCTACTATAGTCTGTTACCTTCACTGTTACCTACTGTAACAATTTTACGCGAAGACGAAAAATCGTGCAAAAAAAACCGGGTAAAAAACCGCGTTATTTGAGAAAACGACGTAAAAAAATCGCGTTATTTGGAAAATCGTCGTGAAAAAGAACCGTGTAAAAAAAACCGTGTAAAAAAAAAATTACTGTATGTGCATACTGAAATTAGGTAGCACTTAAACTCCTCTTTTGCACTAAATTTTACAAATATTCAGTATAGGTAATGTAGCAAACAACTTTATGTAGTTCTACGTTAACCTTGCGATCGTAGCTTTCCATACAACCCCTCTATTATTTTAGCATCAATCCATTAGAAAGTGTTTCACGATTGGATTCAGGTGAGAAGCTATCAAAGCAATCGAAGTCCTCGTGGTTGTAGGTTAATAAATTCATGATGCGTATTGAAGGCGAATAATATGAACTTTTTCATGGGTAATATGTCAAGTTCTTGAACTTTATCTTCTTAGCGTTCTATTAACCGCAATCGGTAAATAGAATATCGAAAGAGGATTCTTTTGTTTACTGCTTCTTAAGTCAATACATGTGCTTGTATATGCTGACGACATGAAGATCTTTATAGAAAAAACCAATGCAGGAGACTTCGAAATATTCCAGAATGAAATTAATGTATTCAACACTTGGTGCAACAGAAGTCTATTACAACTCAACATTAAAAAATGTAATTCAATAGCCTTCAGCAGAAAAACAGTAACACCACCTACAAACATTTTCTTAGGAAACCAACAAGTAGAATAATGCAAAATTGTAAAGGACCTAGGCGTAGTCTTAGACTCCAAACTTACATTCATAGAACATTAACACACAATAATAAACAAAGAAAATAGTATGCTGGGCTTTATGAAACGCTTCGGTCACAATTTTCAAGACCCATATACAATCAAACTATTGTATATAACATACGTCCGACCAATTCTGGAATATTGTAGCATTGTATGGAATCCATATACTGTCACACATGAAGAACGCATTGAATCTTTTCAAAAACAATTTCTTTCGTACGCGCTTCGTAAGCTAAATTGGACAGCATTTCCCTTACCATCATTTGAAGCACGCTGCATGCTTATAGACATACAAGCACTTAAAGAACGCCGCGAACTTTCAATGCTTTATTTTATCAATGACATTATTTCTCAACGCGTGAAATCTACTAAATTATTATCACAACTAAATTTTTATGCACCCAGTCGTCAATTAAGAAATCGTAAAATATTTTCGGAAAACTCTCACAGAACTAACTACTCAAAAAATGGCCCAGTAAATCGCATGATGCGTAACTATAATCAGCACTGCGAAAATATCGACACCACCATGGGCAGAAATCAAATAAAACAACGACTAACTTCTGGAAATAATGTATAGAACATAAGAAAACATTGTATTATTATAACTGTAGTCTACATTTGACGAAATAGATAAATGAAATAAATAAATAAATCCTATTACCTGCGTCCTCTCGCCAGTTTACAAATTATTTCGGAAACCGTAATCCCATAGTCAGGCTGTTTATCGCAACGCCAGGATGAAGTTTTTAAGAGAACCTAGACAACGGACCACTCCAAAAAGGTGCAAGAGCAAGAAATATTAGAAGCCGCTGGGCTGGCAACTAGAAATATAGCATTTCTTATGTAAAATAGGTCAATAAATCGATTGATGATATCTTCATCCTGTGCAGGGCACGGAAAAGGGTTTATATTTCCGAAAATACTCAAATATAGAATTGTTAGTTCTGTTCAAAATGGAACTATCCCTAATAGATTTGTTGACCAAATTACATAATTACATACATAAAATTACATTCTATATTTCAGGTTGTGTTGTTATCCCAGCGGCGATTACTTCGTGGAAATATGGGTTCCGGTTTTCCCCTAGTTTATCGCAGCTTAACTAGCACACCTGAAATAGAGCATTTTTTAAGTAAAATTGGTCAACGAATCAATTGGTAATGGTTTAGTTTTGTACAGGACACGGAAAATGGTCTATTTTGTCCCTTTTCCCCTTATGTTTGCATATTTTTGCAAATATAAAACCTTTTCCGTGCCCTGCACAGGATGAAAATATCACCAATCGATTTATTGACCAATTTTACATAAGAAATTCTATATACCAGGATGCCAGCCCAACGGCTTCTAATTAGTAGGAATGTGTGCTCGTTTTTTCCCCAGTGTGCATCGGTTTAAAATACCTAAAAATAGCAAACTGAAATTATTTATTTTCTATTGCCCTATGTAAGCAAGAACTCCAAAAACCTATGTATCTAAAAACTTCTGACTTGTGAAGAGACAATGTTTTTACTTCTAACCCTATTCGCTTCAAAATAGATATTTTGATGGTGTTTTAACGTATTTTACAGAAAAACCGAAACTGACTTGAAGCATACAAAGCTTCTCGCTTTAAAAAAAAAAAAAAACAAACAAACAGCTGAAAAAAGCAATTACCTACAGAAAACAAAATTTCCCCGAAGAAAAGTAAACGCTAACGGTATTGAGTAGAACCTGTTTGACCTGGCAGAAAAAGAGCACGAAAAGCAAAGTGAAAGTTCAGCATTCATAATTCGCCTTTTGAAACAAACTTTTTTTTCGTTGTGATGGCCTCTGCTGAAAAGCACTATAAAACTGAATAAAAAATGGAAATGGATGTGCAAATCAACCGAATTGCTATTACCATTGAATAAATTTCAGCTCTGATACCTTGCATTGCAAAGATTTTCAAAGCAGTCTTTGGATTATTAAAGGTCACACAACTAAAGTTAAATAACTCAACTAATAATGTTACAAACTGCTAGAATACTTCTAACTACTTCAGTGTTATTTGTGAAACATCCTTCTCTAAGGCACTATTGAAGCTGTTAGCTAACCAGAACGAAATAACAAAACTGTTCTGCAAAAACAAAAAAAAAACTTCCAAGACTGTCATGGAATACCAATGAACACTCTTGAAAGTTTTGCCATCCCGAGTATGTAGAGAACTAAAAAATTTGACTTTCCACGAGACAACATAAAAGTTTGCAACCGATCGCTGCGAAGCATGGATAACAGAGTTCCATATTCGCTAACACGCTACGAACGAACAACACCACACAGCTCGTAAATGCAGTGAACTGCATACAAGTTACAGAAAGTGACGGAAGTGACTGGAATATGTGACATGTGTACACGTTACTGAATGGTGAAACAATCGTTATAGTAGGAATTTGTCATCAGCGCCACGAAGGGCGAGAACGATTGCACGTTCTCTTCTTCTCCCTGGCTCTCTTGTTGTAATGCAACGGACTGCAGGGACGGGGAAGAAAGATGCAGTTCCCCAGAGTATTCCACGCCAACCAAGGACCGGGTGGCTCCAGCAGCTTTACGCGTGTGCTCGTTCGCTCCAGGAATGAGGTCAGGTCAGTGTTACAATTGCGTTGTTTCCGTTTCGATTACGATTGCACGGGTGCTGCCGGGAATAGGGAGAGAGCGGATGATAGATGCTGCTGAATGAAAATGGAATCACAGCGGGACGACGGTGCCACGCGGTGCAGCGGATTAGCTTGGTGCATATCTTGATTTGCTGCAAGCTATGATGGTGGCAGCAGTGTTTACGCAAAGTGATTCCGCTGCCGTTTCATTTTATGGGAGTTTATACTGCGATGGATGACAGACACTAACCGACGATACACAATGTACCAATGTTAGAGATTAGCGAGTAATGGTTTCATTTCACTGTACCATGATAATGAAGCGCGATTATAAACTCTCATATTCGCCAACTATAATGTGGCTCGATAAGTTTTTGATCATTGTTGGAAAGGGTGTCCTTTTTCTTTGAAGAAACTGAACCTTAAAGTTTTTGTCGTGAGACGTGAATGCTATCGAAGCGATTTCAAATAGTTTTCGTAACACTGATGGTTACGTATGTTACCTGATAGTTGATAAAAAGCTTAAATTAAACTCACCCATCAAGCTGAATCAAATTGGGTCCGTCCTCTTTAGTCGGGCCCTGGCCGCTGTGGTTCTTACTATTCTGGTCACCACCAGTTCCGGTACCGGTTGCCACTAGGTGTTTACTGCTTCCATCCGCGGCGTTATTAATTGTTCGCCCCGGTGACCGTTCTCCCCCTATCACCGGCTCATCGTCGTCCGGCTTCGGATGCATCAGAATGAACGGAAGCTCGGCCACTAAATCACTGCAAATGCACGGAGAATAATCCGGCGGATATAAATTATTATCAACGGGTTAAAAGGAGCACATCTGCGACACGGACTGTAATTGATTAGTACATTGAGAGATTTAACGCTAATTTACTCAGCCGTTGGTAACATCTGCCTATGAGCTTGATGACATCGGTAGTTTAAGTATCTTTGAATACTCGAGATCCCTAAGAAATCTTAACATCTTTTCGAAGACGGTTATAGTTTGCTTCTAACTTTACTCAAAACCATACGATCTACAAAGGTTATAGAATGAATTGTGGAAAATCGTACGAATATTAAAAGCTTTTAAGCATTAGTCTTTGAGAATAGTTGCTACTCTGTGATTGATCAAAATCATTATAATTGCATAGAGAATCAACTGTATAGAGACTATTCTCATAATACAAGTATCAGTAACTCAATACTTGAAGGATCAATGGTCGCGTCCTTGAAACCAGGTGAGAAGAGAGAAGTAATGTTAGCCTGACCTTTACTGTAAAACTGTGTTAACCTCTGCTTCTCCATAAAGGTCACTTTTGTTAGTCTGGAAGGGGATGTAGGATCAGGATTCACCTTGATAAGTGATGCGATCATGCATATAATATCTACCCGTCTCGATTTAGCTATTTCCGGATTGTTCGCTGTTTAGTCTGCTGATTAGAGCAGCACAATTAATTTATTCATATTTGGTACCGATTTAGACCAACAGACAGCAAGAATGCTGTCGGGGGCACTTATATGTGTGATTTATTTCAATAGAGCACAAAATTGTTTCACTTCCTGATTTGAGACCGATTTAAATCACTATTTTATTTTACTTTTTTTCCAGAATTTTTTATAGTTCGTTTGATAACTATTTTGTTTTTCTTTTTAAATTGTAACTTTTTGTACTCATTTGTCCGTAATCAAACAACAATCAATGCTTAGCTTAACAGTTTTCATAAAAAAAAAGATTTTTAATAACTATACTTTTCGAAATAAATAGTTTTAATTCTTTTCCCCAAAAAATATGATTTCGTATCGATAGTAGCTCGACAATGGCTGTCGACAAGATATTGAAGAAACTGATGCAACAAAATTGTGGGAGCGTTTCCTTGATCTCAAAAAAGCGGTCGACACTCTCAATCACGAAATATTAATGAAAAAATTACATCGATTAGTGGACAGGGAAGCAGCGTTATTCGTTGCTACCTGAGTAATAGAACTTAATAAGTTGTTTGCGACGGAGAAATAGGCTCCAGAAGAGGCATAATTTCTGGAGTCCCACAGGGGAGTAAAATTGGACCATTACTTTTCCTGCTCTATATCAACGATATCAGCGAAATCAATCTGGTGGGGACTGCTAGATTATTTGCTGATGATACGGCTTTTTTTCACCCTCATAATAATACAGATATTATTATTGCAAATGTGAAGTAAGATTTACAATTCCTAATGCATTACTTCTCTAATAATCTCCTGTCTTCGAATTTGCTTTTTACGGTCACGAAAGGAAGAAAAGTTACAAATAAAACATCTTCCATGTTTGGATTATTGTAGCGTGTCAGTTGTTTTCTTCATCGGAAGGCTATGTTGCTTTTTTACTTTGCACATATATACTCTCATCTGAGACATTTAATCGTTGTGCGGGGTAGAGTGCATGAGTCTAAATTCAAAAAACTTCGAACCTTGCAAAGCCGTTGTCCTCAAAGTACCCTTCTTCTATCATTGGTGCAATTATACACGGATTCTGATTCATAATTGCTTACACAATCTAAAGCAATCGCATAATATAAATGTAAACGTGCATATTAATATCGGTCGAAAACATGAAAAAATAAAAAAAAATATTAAAAAATTAAAAACCCTAAAAAAAATTTTAATAAAAAAACAATAAATATTAAGAAAAAAATATGAAAATAAATAAAAAGTTAAAAAAGAAGAAATTAAAAATAAATGAATAAAAAATAAAAAAAATAAAAAAAAATAAAAGAAAATTAAAAAAACAAATTAAAAAAAAAACAGAAAAAGATTTAAAAATAAGGAAAAAAAAACAAAACAAATGCCACCTATGGCTACTGAATCAACTTTATTTTTTGACCAATTTGACCAATGTACGGTTCACATAGTAATAGGAAACTTATCGATACTTATACGATAAATGCAGGACATCGCTATTATTGTTAATTTTCTGACGTTAACGATAATTATCGATATTATAAGGGTGAGCACAAGTCAGTGCGGCTGGTTACTGGAGGAGACCCAAAAGGAGGAGACCTCACCTACCCTACCCCAGAAGTTGCTTTTGCCGCTAGGTGTTTGTTGGGTGCTGCTATTTGACAAGATATAGCATTGTTGGGAGTGGTGTGAAGGTTCGCCCCGGGTGTCATTGAGTTTCTGAGAAAAAAAGGTATCTAAAAAGGTATTTATAGTTTTTAGTTTCCTAAGAACAGATGAATTCGACAACTTAGTACTGGAGAACTTTAAAAAATTGTCCAAACTTTTTGCATCATCTCATAAAAAGCAATGATACGAAATTGTAATAAAAGGCATTTTCTTTGGCTTGCCAACTCTTATAATATGATGGACATGCATAGCAGCAGTCTATTTGTCATTCTCTGGTAATTGTTTAGTTTAACTTAGAACTGTTTATGTTTAAAGTATCTGTTACCCAACAAACAATTTTTAGTTCCACTAAAAATCCAAATCAACAAAATCGTTGCGCCAAAAAAAGTGTACAGATTTATACAGGGGGTAGACAAAATAATTAAGATAGATAAAATTATCTCAAATTTTAAATGGCCAGAACTTTCAAATTTCATTTCACTGGAAAACTATCCTAGTTTCCTATAGTATTACTTGGGAACTTGGTGTGACCAACCTACACCGAAAATGTTTCGGATTTCAAGAGTGTGTGCCAAAGTGTACATTTTTGCAACGCATAAAACGCAACTCAATTGTCTATCTAAAATACTTAATTAAAAAATTTCCGAGATCACCCATTTTTTCTAAAATCATTTTTGTTTTCAAAATTATATTTTTTCAGAGTAGGATCTTAAACTCATTTTTTTTATATTTTTGAAGGAAAGTTTAGATATTTTTTACTAAGATATATTAATTTATTAAAAAAAAGGTTCAAATATAGTTAGGTTTTCTTACGCGGGGGATACATGCCTCGTGAAAACCATGTTTATTTAGAAATCCGCTTAATAAACCGTTTTAATTCAAAAATTCGTGTAAAAAACACGTTAACTTGAAAATCTGCATAAATAACCTTTTAAAGAAAATCCACGTGAAAATAATCTGACCTTTTTAAATGTTAATCCAGATAAATTTGCAAACACAAGTTTGCAAAGTTGCTTGGTTCAATAGGACCTACACACCCACAATGTTCGATTGAATTCTGCTAGAGTGCTGCAAGCTCAGAGAAAAATTATAGTACCCAATAGGGAAAAAACTGCCAAAATCGACACCCATACTTAATAAATACATACCTCGATGATTCCTTCGTGAATTTTTAATCTTTGGCTACCAATGAACTCGAAATAAATTCTAATTTATTGACAACTTATAAACCTAAGAGAAACAAGATGTCAGAATAAGTTCTACGCGTTGCAAAAATGTACACTTTGGCACACACTCCGGAAATCCGAAACATTTTCAGTGACCCTTGGTCACGTACAGTTCTCAAGTAATACTAGGAAACTAGGACAGTTTTCCAGTAAAATGAAATCTGTTTTGTCAAACATTTCATTTTCCGTGAAGTTTTGGCCATTTAAAAATTGACAGAATTTTGCCAGCTTCAATTATTTTCCTAATTATACAACCTTCAAAATGAACTTCGGCTTGAAACTACTCCGTAGAAAGCACTCCTGGCGTAAAACCCGAAGACTTTCCAAAACAAACTGTTTGACTCGTCCGGTTGTTTGAATTTTCACTGCAGTATCGTGAGATTTGAGATTGTGGCCTTAACACAATGGATACGTTGCAGCTGCGTTTGCGGCATTTTGACAGTTAGCCCATACATTTACTGTCAAATCAACGTCAACGCAACGCAAACGTATCCATTCTGTTTGGGCCATCGCTGTCTCTGTCTTTAACAGATTTACAAAGCGAAATTTCATTTGGCGAATAGCTGTCAAATTATCGATACTTATCGATAATATCCCAAAAAAAACCCGGAATTACGATTGTTATCGATGTCCGTTTTTAGCGATATTTCCCATCAACATTCTATGCCGCCTATGGCTACTGAATTGGAAGCTAGAGACGGCCGTACAAATATACTCATTATTTTAGCTTTTTCCTTGTAAAACTGCTCACCCTACAATGCACAGTGGTACAGAACGACAATTTAGGCGGAAATGGAGTTTTCGATACATTTTTGTGATTTTAGAGCCATACTTTATATGGCGAAGTTGCTTATTATAATTTGGTCTACATTTAAACTGAGGTGAAAATTAGGGTGGTCCTAGAACCAACGAAATAAACCAACTAAAATTTTTATTTGTGGAAAAATAAAATTTTATTTTCAGTAAAGTTGTAGATCACTTGATTTTAAGCAGCTTTGTTGAAGACTACTTTCTTGTAGCTCTTAAATTGACTGAATTAGAGCAATTTTGCCTAGGGTGGCTCTTAAAAAACGGTTTTATCGCTCTACTTTGTTTAATTCAATTTTCTCAGTAAAATTATGTTCAGACGACTTTTAGAGCTTTGAAAGACGCAACTTTTGGTGGCTATACTTTAACGATATCTTTTATGGGTGAAGAGCTATTAAGCTTTTAATTTTTAAATTACGCCCTTTTCAACTGTTGATATCTCTGAATGGGGCAGATGAAAAAAATATCTTCTGGTTTCATTTGAAAGAGCAACATTTGTACTTTATCATAAAAAAAAATTGGGGATAAGTTATTTCTTAAAATCGAATAAAATAAGTTTGAATATGATCATTTTCAGTCGAAAAAGTAAGGTTTTTACAGCCTAGTTTTTTTATTTGATAAAACTGATGTACATATTCTTCGGTAAAATTGAAGATAAGCTAATTTTCGAAACTTTTTACGTAGAATTACGTCTCATTTGATTTTCAATAAAATTTGTATACGTATCTTCGATTAAAAAAATTTCAAAATATTAAAATTTATATACGACACAATCTTTAAAATAACTTTCGGCAGTTACAAAACGATGAAATTGCTGTAAGCAATCCAAAAAAATACTTTTCTCTTCCGTTTATGCATAATTGGTAAAATTTAATGTTCGTTATTTTGAAAAGAAAGTTTTAATGTTTAATCAATTTTCGTGCTTCTGTTGGTAGATGTGACAAACTTTCGCATTGGGCAGTACGTCGGTTGTTTAGCGAAATGACGGGATCGGATGTTAGCAGAAGCCTCTTGAAAACGTCTTCAATGTTCACGATGCGGCTGAATTTTCTGGAGTGGTGTTCTCGAAACTTTCTGATGCACTTGTTGCGGATCTCCTGGGCTTCTTCACTCAACATTCCCAGTGGCAATGCAGCGGTTCTCATTATATTACCACTGTGTAATAAAAGTTTATGCACTGTAGGAGAAAGTACATACCAATCATATAATTCACGATAAATTTCGTGAGTTTCCCTGGCAAAAGCTTCGAAAGCCTCAATGTCGATTTCTCTGTTGCTATTGACTACTGTGAGGAGGATCCCAAATCTGAACAGAATATTTTTATTTAGTCTTGTTATTTAAGCAACTGCGTCAACCTCGCTAAAAAAGCGACGAGCAGTGTTGCCGTCGTTCGAGTTACCTCCCCCCGGAAGCGGTTCGTTTAGCCTCAGCCCTAACTGCTCTTTAAGAGCCAGTCGGATAGAAGCCTGACGGTCTTTCAGTATGGTATTACTCTTACTGACACGCCATGAAGGCTTCGGCAGTGTCAAACGATAGCTGATATTAAATAAAAGCTCCATAGTTCGAATTCGAGCGTGGAGTGGTGAAAAGACATACTTCAATACATCGGGAACGTTGAAAGCTTGAGCACCAACAGCGTTGTTTAACAATTTTCCTGATCGTAGGCAAATGTAACACTGCTGTGAGTGAGTTCCTGCCACGTCATTGACCACCTTCGTATCAACCATTGATAAAACGAGCTTTGCTGCAATTTTCAAATCCACTCCTTTAACACTGAGTTTTGTCGGTACCAGCTTTTGAATTTCTGCTTCCATTTTACTCACTTCGGCCCTCGTTAACTGCGCATTTTCTTTGGAAAATATTAGTTTGATTGGACGACAGAGCGATACCGAAGAAGATATATCGTTGTTCCAGATGATTTCCTCTTTTCCATTTTCAAACTGTCGTCGAATGATTCGGATCGGAACCAAGGACATCGCAAATATATATGCATCACTGTATTCCTTAAGCTAATTATCGTTATCCTCATCGAAAAACAACTGCTTGAATCTTTATATAGAAATAGGAAAAAATTAAAATGCATTTGATTCTACTATTTCCGATCTACTATCTACCTTGAATGGTTGGAGCTCCCATCACAACCCCATTTAAAAATCACTTGTACCCAATCTTCCTGCAGAATGTCTATATTGAGGAACTTGATAAGGCGTAGCACTGTATGGTCTATTAAAGACTGTAGAGATATTTCCGCACATGACGGTTTGATAGTGATACCTTGAAATGTTTTGAATTAAACAAAATATTATAAATATTTTAAAAGCTTCTGGCATCTAGGTTCTCAATAAAGATCAGAAAAATCGAATAGTATTTACCGTTTGGATAACTATCTTGTTTGGCCAATAAAACCTTGTTGTAGCTAGGAACGCCCCTATTCAAAGTAGTCATCCGAATGTCATGGTACTGCCTTTTGGAAAAATTGTTTCTGCAAATAAACGCTATGGCTTCTTCCGCGGTATATTCTTCAATCTGTGGTACGTTTTCGAAAGACTCTGTTGCTGATTCCGGAGATCGTACGAGACTTTCAATTCTCTTTCCAACCAAACGAAATCAACAACGGCTAACACATAGAGCAGAGGCCATACCTAGCTCCTCCGGTGAATGATTGTTAGTTAAATCATGCAAACGGGTTTGTTTGCTTCTTCGGCCCAACTCGGAAAATGGTTTCAAAGTAGGTTTTTCCACAACAGTTTGCTTAATTTTGAACATCACATTTCCACTTAGCCACGTTGAATTTACGGTGAGAAAAGGATTCTTCGAACGATTACATTTTTTCCACAATTTCCAGAACATTAAACTAAAAAGTCTTAATTTTTTACGTGAGGCGGCATTATCCGTATCGACACTGGGAAACCGTTGACTAACGAAATCAATCAAATCACTAAGTTTTCTTCCTTCAATAACAGACTTCCCGTGCACGCGTTTTTTTTTTAAGCGACGAGAGAAATCTTTCTCTCGCTCGTAGAATTTCCATGCATGTGCGACGAGACGAGACACGTCACATGCAATTTGCAGGTTGCTCTTTCGCTTCTCTTTCGGTTCGGATTGCGATGCGCAAGGCGATGTTTCATCGCACTACGAACTGAGCGAGACGCCCGTACTGTACATACTTGATACAGCTCGTGCGCTACAGCTCGTGAGACTTTCTCGTGTACACAGATTTCCTGTACACGCGCTGAAACGACGAGAGGTTTCTTTTCTTTTTTTTTCTTCGGTAAGAGACTGCGGCGCACCACACGTTGTCTTATCGCTTTACGAACTGAGCGAGACGCCCGTACTGTACCTTAGTGAAACTGTATATTAGAGAAATGACAAAGCACTCACCGTTGAGGAAACTGTCAACATGAAAACGGGCGAGCTGTATAATTTTGCATTGCCGTTATCCGTTTTGATGTTGACAGTTGCCTTAACGGTGAGTGTCTCTGCGTCTCTCTGGTGTATAGGCTGCCTACCGTACCTACATACGATATATGCCGTCAGACCCTTCTGAAGGTGTATTAATCGGAAGAACTCATAAAACTATATTACTACGATCAGATTATCACGAACCTTGAGAACCTGATTTGCAATAGCTATACACTAAGGTCGCTTTTACGCGTTTTTTTTACGCGGATTCCGGAATTTACGCGGTTTTTTACGCGGCATGTATCCCCCGCATAAAAAGCGACTTTAGTGTACTCAATTCGAAAATTCTATCCAACATCAACATGTACTAGAAAATATAAACAATTTCAATGGTTTTACTATTTTTAACTCCCGAAAAACTTAAGTTGTAATTTCAAACCACATTTTTTATCCTTAGAACTACAAGACAGAGTTCTATCATAAGATAGTCAATGACATCTAAACCGACGAAAGGAACACTTCTGTTAACCAACGTAACACTCTGCATCCGGTGCATTTTCGTACCGTTAGCATAATAAGTATAGTAACAAAACGTTCTTATTTCATGTTAACAAAAGTCGGATGAATTAATCATAGAATTTTGAATTGATAAATGAATGAACTAGGTTATATCATTGATAATTCTAACGGTGTTTTGATGCATGCTGCTATAACACCGTAAATGAAAAAAACATAAAATCCCCTGCCTGTTTCCTTCTGCGCAAAATCAATCTCCTTCTCGCGCTATAGCACAAAGCAACATGCGAGGCAAGCTCGCGAGACGAGCTCACGAGAATTTGCACGCAAGCTGTCTCAAGTACGCGACGCCAATGCACCGCACTCGTTAAGTTGAGAGACGAGATATCTTCGTGTACGTCGCAATAAAAATTCCCATGCGACGAGACATGGCTCGTACGAATGGTAAGTTTTCTCGCTCGCACGCTGCACACAGCACGAAGCGACTGAATGAGAAACGAGACTAGTAGCGCAAAGCACACTGTCTCTTCTTTGTGCGAGCGAGATTTCAGGAAGTCTGTTCAATAAGAAGGTTCGCTAAATCGCTTCGTGGAACTTCCATCTTGAAAAGTTGTATTGCAATGATTGTTCCTCAGAAACAAGCAGGTTCCCAGGCAACACACGTTGTTAAGGAACAACACAATTTGCGCATGCGCAAATGTGTTGCTACGCCTGCGTGAATGTGTACTGTGGTGTTAGGTTGTACTAGTAGTGAACGCGAGTATGAGAACGTTGTTGTCTGAAAGTGAACATGTTGCTATTTCAGGATTTTTAATGAAAACCAAGGATATCCTGCACTGTATTGACGAAAATTCACCAACACATCTTTACTTCAAAATGTACATCTTCAGAAGTTTTGAAAACAATATATAGAGAATTTTGTCGAAAAATTAGACGCGAGGTTAAGCGTTAAATACTAGTTACATGAAAAATCGTTAATTTATCAGATATGGTAATGCTACTATCTATCAGTCAGTTCAAGAGATACAAATTTTTTTATTGCAAAGTTATCTTAAATTGATTCACTTACAACTTTACCGAAGCATATGTACATCAGTTTTATCAAATAAAAAAACTAGGCTGTAAAAACCTTACTTTTTCGACTGAAAATGATCATATTCAAACTTATTTTATTCGATTTTAAGAAATAACTCATCTCCAATTTTTTTTTATGATAAAGTACAAAAGTTGCTCTTTCAAATGAAACCAGAAGATATTTTTTTCATCTGCTCCATTCAGAGATATCAACAGTTGAAATGGGCGTATTTTAAAAATTAAAAGCTTACCAGCTTTTCAACCAAAAAAGATATCGTTAAAGTATAGCCACCAAAAGTTGCGTCTTTCAAAGCTCTAAAAGTCGTCTGAACATAATTTTACTGAGAAAATTGAATTAAACAAAGTAGAGCGAAAAAACCGTTTTTTAAGAGCTACCCTAGGCAAAATTGCTCTAATTCAGTCAATTTAAGAGCTACAAGAAAGTAGTCTTCAACAAAGCTGCTTAAAATCAAGTGATCTACAACTTTACTGAAAATAAAATTACATTTTTCCACAAATAAAAATTTTAGTTGGTTCATTTCGTTGGTTCTAGGACCACCCTAATTTTCACCTCAGTTTAAATGTAGACCAAATTATAATAAGCAACTTCGCCATATAAAGTATGGCTTTTTTAGAACATTTCGACTTTTTAAAAATTTGTTTTCAGGTTGCCCAAACGTGACTCTTTTTGCACTTTTTTAAAATTCTGTTCGATTCCCACATTTTTCATATTTTTGTTGGGTTAATTTTAAATATTTTACATGGTTACATAGTAAATATGTTCGGAAAAGTTTCAGGATATTCGAAAATCCATCTTTTAATGTGAAGATGTGCGATGGGTGTTTAATCCACCAATGAGGGAGATAGACAATTTATTTTTCAATCAGATTGAGATAGACGCAAGGTGTCTTTGACAAAGTTGTAGGTTATCTCAAACCAACAAACTTTGCCAAAGACATCATGCTTCTATCTGTTCAATATTACGAGCAACATAAAGTTTTTTTATGAGGAGACACTAAATATCACAATTTTTTTCTAACTTTTTTCCTGGATTTCTCCGAATTTTTTAACCTGCTACTAGGTTATCAGCCACCCAAAAATGCATATATTTTATAAACCCCCTTAAATCCAGGCCTGATCACATATGAAAATGGCAATATCGTAGCCAATTTATCTTTCAATTTAGGGTTGAGCACCTTTTTCAATATCGATTTTTTGGGACACCCTGATGTATAGACGATTTTTAAAATATCGTATGGACTATCTATCTATGAACAAAAAATCAGAATCGAATGAAATAGTTTGTAAGAAAAGTGCATTTCAATCGTTGACTTTTTTGGGAATCATAGTATGTAAAGTTGTTCAAAAAGATTATCGATGTCACCAAACTCACAAAGTTTCACCGCAAATTGTGAGAGTTTTGCCAGGTCCATAGACGAGTTTGCGTGAAAAAACTCCATAGCTTTACAAACTACAGTTCGCGATGATAAATGATTCTGATTTATATCAATCACTAAATCTTGTAACAGTGGATGAGCTTTGACAGAAATGTTCTGGGTATCAAACGATTGACATCATTATCGTTATCATCAAATCAATTACTTTCATTCCGCCGAATAAAGTGGTGATAATTACCCGCCCAGTGGTGTAATGCAGAGCTTGACCTTCACTTTGTACTGCACGATGATGCCGAGATTTTCCCGCTGCGAGGGGTCGGCAATTCTGTTCCGTCATCACCGTCGATTGTCGTCCAATTTCCGTTTCCATAGACGACCGATGTGGAGCGATGATGAGCAGATGTTGAAGTTGCAGGGTACGTTTTCGCCAATCGCCCAAGGAAGCGGACAGAGAAAGAGGATGAAGAAAAAATCAAATTAGTATCTTTCCGAATGATGTGATTATCTGCTGGGTGATGCAATTTGAAGGTGATGTATAATGATTGGGAGGGTAATGGAAGAATAAAACAACAGTGAGAATTGAATACTATTGACATTAATCAAAAATCCCTTCACCGAAATATTTACATGCATTAATAATCTTTTCACTGAATGTGCTTTTTTTTTCCTCATCTATTTTCACTGAATGTGCTGAGATTGTTAGTAACCACTACTAGAGTAAAGCTATTATCTGCACTCCTGTGTTTGGAAATAGTGTACGTGGCACCTTTGCCTACAATTCGAAGCTGTCGAGCGCAGTAAAAATGCCATATGAATGAAATCAATCAAAACCCAGGAAATTGCTGTCTTGTTGAGAGTTGTTGTGCGTGAGCGAAAAAAAATTCAACAACTGTCGGCTATCTCTCAATCTACGCAATCAATGTCATCAAATATTTATGCAATATACTTTTGACTCCAACATCAACCCCTCCCGCTACCCATTCTGCCTCCTGTCCGTGCTACACAGCAGTAAAAAAATCAAACAAAAGCAAATAAAAAGCTATAGCGAATAATTCACACAGAGAGCCACGTATGCATTATTCACAGTTCACATAAAAATTTAACACAACACTCTGTTATTGAAAACGAATCGAATTTTCGTTGGGAGTTGATTGACTTACTGCATGGAAAATAACAACGAAAAGCAACATTTAACTTCGGCTTCGTTCGGCTTCCGGGTGAAGCGTTTAAAATAAATATTAAAAATAAAACCACGATTGCAACACAATCGGATGCAAATGAGAACCGGTACATTCTTAACCCGTTTATGGTAAAAATTCATGAACTGTTCAATTTTTTTTTCATAAGAAAAACTAAAAGTTGTATGAAGTCCTCCCGATTATCAGACATTGGACAAAGATGATGGTGATAGGATGTATTCGTATGTTTTTTTGCACTGCTGCCCCTTGTGAATACTTGGGTGCAGTTTCACTGTTCCAATTGACGTGTTTGTGTACCTATATTTTCCATCAACCATGTTGCGAGACCTATAAGAGAACCGGAGAAAAAAAACGAGAGAGAGACAATACAGGAAAACTGACAACAGGGTCGTAGAAAATTATTTTCAATAAAAGTTTTCGAGTCTTTTTTCAGACGCAATACTTTTCCTATGGTGTACGTAGAAAATTGAAACTATTTCTACTTGCTAATGGTAATGATGATGATGCTCCACGTGGTGGTGAACATGAACGGGTATGAAAACAATAACTTTGATGATATACAAGCATAACTCGAATCGAACTTCTATGGCACGAGTGTATGCATAATAATGAGCAAATAATGCGATGTTATTTATTTGAAATTAACACGAAAAATACACTATTGCAGTAAGGGATGGCATTGATTCTGACAATTATCCGGAATTTATAGACAGTCAGATTGTTCGGCCGGTTCGGATGGTTCACAACATACATAATGGGATTTGTAAAAACTATTCGACAGTAAATTATGACAGCTGTTAAATAGACTTGCATAGCTACACAAAACGAACGTAACAGTATTAACTATATACAGGCACTCCATTTGTGTTCCAATCACGCAATTACCTTGTATCACAGTTATTAAATTCATATTAAATTAAATTCAGACTAAAAATAATGTTGGGTAAATAAGAATTAAAAGATATGCGAACAACACAAGCGAAAGAATTTTTGTGTGGTTTAAGTCGAAACGATGATTTAATGTTATGCTGTGGTCCATCAGCACAGTTTTCTCTTTCAGTGTGGTTGTTTGTGTACCTGTGCTATCAGTGCTGATGTCGGTTTATCCTGCTAGTAACTTGTCCAGTGCATAGTAATGTGTTTTGTGTCCACTTATTCTCGTTTGCATTTTATGCAAGGTATGCTGTAGATGACGTGTTACTCTGAAAGTCTGCGGTTTTGGGATCTTTAACTTTGGCAAACAATTATCCTACGATATTTATGTTGCGCGTTGTTAGTCGTACGTTGGGGTGTTTTATTTTCAGGTGCTTTACTTTCTTATGAGACAGGTTTGGTATGTATGTTATTGAGTGGTAAGTATATTCCTGGCCTTGTGGTCTTTTGGCAGCTGTCGAGATTGAGCTGTTTGTCAACAACTGTATTAATTTCCGAATCTTACAAGTTTGTTGGCAATCGTTGTAGTATAATAATAAAGTTTGTTGCAACATTTACTTCTTGGTGTAGCAGGTGTTGTGAGCTGTAGTTGACAAAACTTCCACTTGCGATAAATTTCATGTATCATCCAGTTTAATTTGTTGATCGTCGGTTCGAATGAGTAGCATATCGAGGAAAGGAATGTGTTTATTTATTTTCAACTCATACGTTAACTGTATGTGGGTTGTCAATATTGAAAACGTCTAGAATATATGTTGGATTTTGTCAGGAGGAAACGACATCAATAGATCGTAGACATATTTCCATATGAAAGGTGGCTTGCAGTGAAGGGTGTACGGAATCAAATTGCATTACAAAAAAAAAAAAGATTTGGTAGATTTCACTCATCCATCCAATCTTCTTCTAACTTTCAGGTAGTAAAATAAAACATGTTATTTAGTTTTTTCATTGTTCGATTTATTCAATTTCATCCCCATATTCAAATGCACAAATACTACTCGTAGGGTCTTGTACAACGTTTGGACCATTGTTTTTTGTGTGGAAATCCAGTTTCTCTTCATATCCTCCTCCGATTTTACTTCCTTATGATGTTTCCAAATTGCCTGCCCACTACTTCTCAATTGGCCACAGTTCAGGTGCGTTCGGGGGATTGAGATGCTTCGGTACGAAATTGACTTCCTTAGTCTCGTTCAACTCCAGAACATCTTTCGAGTCATGGCACGATGCTAAATCCGGCCAGAAAATTTCAGGACCATTATGTGACCTCAGAAGTTGAAGAAACGGTTTTAGAGGTTTCCTTCAAGTGTACCGTCGACCGTTCCGGTTGTCACGAATGGGGTGCTCCGCTTTCCACACCAGCAAACTGCTTGCCAAACCATGTACTTTTTGGCAAACTTTGACACTTTCTGCTTTCTAACGTCCTCAGAAACTTCGAATTTATGATGAGCGGTGAAGTTCTAAAGCCCGGAAGCAGCCGGAAGTCTGCTTTCCCATATGTCTCGTCATTCATAACGAAGCAATGTGGTCCACCGTTCATACGATTCGCGCCGCCTTCTTAACTTTGTACGCATCTTGAATGAAAACTAAACAAAACTCTATCTCTAACTGAACTGTTCGGATTCCTCTTAAAAACTTGAACTACCCGCTTGTGATCCTTTACACTATATGAAGATCCATTTTGGCCACTTTTCTCTTTCCGTTCGATGGTCAAACGCTTGTTGTACCGATTTAAAATGTGAGTTACCGTAGTTTGAACCATTCCCAGCTTCCTACTGATTGCACGATGAAAAGATTCGGATTTTCGGAGATATGTGCACAAAATTTCTTTACGCCTCTTCTGTTCTTCCGACTCCATCTTCGCAACGATTGCACTAGCAGCTGAGTGCAACTTACGCAGTGTTAATAATACACATTAAACAAACTTTACCAAAATGTTCAATGGGAAATACCAGGAGTTCATCATTTTAGCAATAAACATAGCTTTTTCTTGTGATTTTTCGAGAGCACACGTAATGTTACGAAGGTTCTTGGGTCTATTCCAAAAGTGATAAAAATTCACATGGGACTGTTTTACATTTATGGGCATTTTAGTAGTAATCCATTTTAATATTCAGTATAAAAATCATCATTCATATAGTGTAGTGTATAAATGAAGCCTAACAAGCTTTGCGCAATCGAATCACGAATGAGAATACGTCAAATGTTATACATTACACTGGCCAACAAAAGCGAAAAAATGTTGCCCTGAAGCTCAAAATAATTTCCCTAGAAAGGTTGAAGCTTTTCAACCATTCCTGTGAAATTTGGCGCCCCTAGCCAGTGTAGAAATGCGTCAACTTACGTCAAAGTGTCGCATAGTAATTGCTCGCCGGGTTCGTCGCTTCAACGTTATGTTCACGAGAAAACTCATTTAAATTTAAATTAAAAAGAAATGGTGGCTAGGGGCGCCAAAATGGTTAAAAAGCTATAATCTGTGATTTTTCTCCAGTTTGAGCTTCAAGGCCAAATCTGTGTTGACCAGGTTTATTTTCCGTAGTGGAAAATATATAGTCGCAAGTGTAAGATACAAATAGTATTCACAAATATATACATTTAACATAGATACATCGAATGAATATATCCCAGAGAGTACTTCCAAAAATACCGAGCACACCAAGTCAGCCACATTTCTAGGATTGCCTATAGTACGCCTATCTAATTAAATAAAATTGTCAAACATATAATTTTGTTCAATATTTTTTTTTAATATTTTCAATCACTGACTCACTCTACATTACACCTGTTATCTATTGACACGTCACTAAGGAATAGTAGTTAACTTCTTTTCTTGAATAAGCTCACTCAAGAAATTATCTAAGGTTCATTGTAATTCGAGACATTTTTGAAAAGAATAAAGCATATGAGAACAATTTGAAGAAAACTTCCTCAAAGAATAATGCACTATAACTATAACTACTAAAGGATTTTTTTGCTAAACATTAATTTACTACCTACTTAGTTTCTCGTAAGAACAAAATTAGTCCAAATTCATTAATCTATTATAATCATAATGTACTAACAAGAAAATAATGAATGTACTAATATAAAACCGAACTAATTAGAAGCAAATTACACCTAATGAAGGAATCGAAAAAAGATGCCGGTATACCACACCAACAGTGATGACAAAATTTGTTGAAGAAAATTAAGGAAACGTATGTTCTACTGAACACGGGACCCAAATTCGGATCCTAATTAGAAGTAGGGTACTATTTCGGTACTAATTGGACGCTCGAGGGATCACCGAAAATGAAAGAACCCATTCATGGAAAGGATAAAAAACACACACACACACGCACAAAAACGGTACACACCTAAACGTAATTATGCAGCGAACATTGAGCAGCGCTGGGCACACCGAAAAAAAAGAACAAAAGCAAACAAAGGGAAGCAGCGGGAGAAAAAAAACTTACAACGTGCTTGAGGCCAGATTAGTGTCCTCATGCTTCAGCTGCCCGTCCAGGGCCAATCCCCACTTGTCTTTGTTGTTGGCCAACAGTGGAGTCAGCGTAAACACTTTGGAAAGTGTGAAACCGGGCGCCACTTGACATCCGTCCCTGTACGGCGATGGAGGTAAGAGTTTGTTTTCAGGTGGCGGACATGTAAATTCACACGTACAATAGCAGTAACCGCCGTTTAGGTTCAGGCAGCGAAGACGGTGTCGATACAAATAGGAAAAAGGAAGAAAAACGAAGCAGAAAAGAAAATTCAATTTAGCGTTAATCAAATTTCACGTCAGTTGTTCCACCGAGCTGTTTATGTGGGTGAGGGTGTCATTAAGGACTATGGATGCTAGTTCTGGTAAAACTCCACCCGGTATTTTCTAGGGAGTCCGTCCTGTTATAAACTGATAGGTAAATTCCTAGAATGATTTCAATAAAAAACCGTGGTTGATTTCGAATATTATTTACTTCGAACAGATTTGTTCAACATTAACACGATTATTGCATGCTCTACATGTTTTAATATACTCACCTTAAGTCCTTATCTGTTAGAAGTTTAATCGATTGATGCCTGATTGAAGTGTCTTTTATTCGCTAAATCATTTACACGCAAAATGGCTAATTCAGTTTGAATTTAGATCGGATGGTTTGTCACACGTCGTGAAAAAGGGTTTCAAACTGTTTAAATTAAAGTATTTTGCACTTGCACTATGCATGCGCCTTTGTTTGTGAATTTTAATCAGAATTATTTAAAGCAAGAAGCCTCGAAGGAATCCGCAACCACAATCTTACATTAGTCATTGTATTCAGATTTGGCGTAGACATATTTATTACGGAAACTCAGAAAAGAATCGGACATGAACGTATAATTCTTAACTATGTCTAACATTTGTCTCTAGAAGAAAAAGACTGAAAATTTACGCTAAAATGCACTTCCATTCTCGACGACGGTAACGCAAAATAAAATTGTAAATCATTCTAAACTGAACAAGTTACTCACTGCTTTCCTATACCGTCCATCGTGAATTTTCAGTACATAAAATGTTCAACCTCATCCTCATCCCGTCAAGCATAATTGCATTAATAAAAAGACGAATGTGTTTTCCCAAAATGGCAAATACACTCTATGCTAACTCACGTACCGATTCTGGTCTCCGTCTCCATTTTATACCCCATTCGGCACTCGGACATAATTGAATGTTTAATGGCAATATTTCTTCCATTCTGGTGCGAACTTCATTACAACCGACGGCAACCACCCCCTTCGCTAGGCCACCTGATAAACGAAAATGCCATTAACTTGCATGAAATCTAGAAACGTGATAGTGGGCGAGACACTTCCCCACAAATGCTACCGGAGACCAGGTGGATGAAATTGGATGTACGAGCCCTGCATCGCATGATGCATGGCAATGACTTTTCCGTTCTACTAAGAATTTTCACTGTTTGGAACGGTAGTTTTGTTTCCGAGGAAAGAAGAAAACAAACGTAAAACAAACAAACGTAGAAATTTGCACAGGCACGATATATTTTTTTTACTTCATTTTAGTGCAGCTACAATCGTTGGTTTTCGAACTATTATTAACTTTCGTTATGCACATTTCTGACAAGCATATCAATTTACAATAAGCCGTTTCAATATTAGAAAAGATTATTATCGAATATTAGACAGCAGTCAGAGCAAAAAAAAGCTCTGAAAATAACAAATAACGTGCGTCTCCATCGAACCTCATAGTCATGCCCCCGAATGGAGACAGCCGATTACACGTGATGATCAACTCGTTACTATCTGTTATATTAGGCTACACTTTTTTTAGGGAATAAACCAACACCGATTGAAAGTGACATTTGTTTGTGCGCTTCCGACAGCCTCTTCCGGCGATTATGTGGTATAATCAAACATTGGCATGGTTATGATGATTTTCAGGCTGTGCACGGCAACCCCCTTGCTTTGCATGAGAGAGTGTCAAGCAAGAAGGCAATTCTTCCCGTTCTACGTGTGACTGCTAAAGATGGGTGCGTATTGGTTAAGCGGAAAAGTGGCGTGAGTACCCTAAAAGAGCAAGAAATGTGCGGGTAGTGACAAAAGCCAACGTAAGCTTCACATTAAACCATCCCGGCAGACTACGGTTAGTATGTACGCAGTAATTGCTCCTGTCGGACGGCGAACACAGCAATGATATGATCGGGTATGACAGATTGTTTTTCTTGCCTTCGCATTCATACTGGGCGTTTTTTTTTCGCTTTCTTAACGAAGTTATTACGGTGCCATTGTTACTTGATTGCTTCAGCGATTTTTTATGCCGAAGGCACTTGAAAAATGCTGAAGCCGATAAGCGTGAACGTAGCTGTTAGCGAACCAAACGGTGTCTGAGTCGTGATACGGAGCAAGGATAGTATCAAGTGCACCGGTTGGGTATTTTATTGTCACAGGAGGGTGAGAATGGAAATTGTTAGTACTGGAGAAACTTGAAGTGCCACATGTCTTACATCGTACTGGACGCTAGATTGGTATCTTCGTGTTTCAACTGTCCATCAAGTGCGAGTCCTCGTTTGTGCTTATTATGCCTCAGCAGCGGATTCACTGTGAACACTTTCGACATGCTAAAGCCAGGGCCGACGGAACACTCTCTGAAGAAAGAAGTATATTTGTTCGCGGTTATTAAGTTGAAATCTATTGAATGAAGTAAAAAGAATTATTCAATTATTTTCTTATTTGTGCTGTGAAAGGCGGTATAACACATTTCTTTGAAATTATCGTTTTTCACTATCCGTATTATGCAAATCTTTTTTTAAGTTTTCAGACATTGTTTAGTTTGTTTCAAACTGCACTTGTTTTAATTATCATCATCGTAAGTATCATTTAAGTTTCAAATATCATGCTCCACGGTAGAACGAAAGCAAAACAAATCAATGATTAACCAAGTAGGAGCAACGAGCACGCAATACTAGTTATGGTTTTGTGTCAACATAATTGTAACGCAGGCTTCGTTTGCCTCTCAAATTCTTCCGTCTGCTTTTGGGAAAGAATTCACCTGTAGTGCTTTCGTGAACGAGTTGGTTCTGCGGTAAAAGTCAACTTCAAAAGGTAAAACGACAGCAGTAGCTTCCGTAGAGAATGCGGGTAAAGGCAAATTGCACAAATTCCACCGGTATATCGTGCCAGATACTGACTTCACTATTAGGCCTATTAGGCTATCGGGTTGTCAATAGTGTTACTGCAGGTTGTGGTCACAAATTGACACCCAGTGTTTTCAGTTCAATTTTTGAAAGTAGACTCAATGGGGCAATTTATTTGCAAGTTCTAGTCGTAACGAACCCAGATGCGAAATATGTGGCAGTTTTGCGCACGCAGCAGTAAGCAGCAGAAAGATAGCACTGTAATCCAATGCTCTAGATGGCGATTCTTACGAATACGATTTTTTCAATGCACAGATTCACTGGAACGATCGATACTTTGTTTCTTATTGCCCAACAGCTGCAGCAAGTCTCGTTCCATTTTCATTTTCCTGTTGCTTGTGTTCTACTTCACCACGGTAAAATGCCGGGTTTACTGCACCATCGACGGTCTTGCTATACCAAGCGCCCAATTGGAGACCGCACAAACACGAGAAACGTCAGCTAAGGAAACGGTTGTACCTAAACAGTAATTCTCCGAATGTTTTGTATGTCCCCCTGGCAAGCGAAACATTTGCTTTGAACCCTTTCACATCGCAGCTCGGTGGTAGCAGTCTGCACAGCAATAGCAGGAAACACTTATCGGCTAGGGTAGTACTTACTCTGACTCGACCTCCGCCACAGTGCACTTGTACTGCGCTGTCGAGAAGAGACAAATGTCGGCAAATTGTCGCACGGCAACTTTTATTTTCTTAACCGTTTTACTCGAGTTATTCGCTATATGTACATTCACCGAAAGACTTTCGCCGTGATGGTAAAGCTACGAAGAAAAAAAAAACAGATAAAAAATATTCTGTAGCAAGGTTTTTCAAAACACTAAAATCGCGAACGGAAAGACAACTAACCTCTTTGTCCAAACTCGCTTCTAGATGGATTTTATTTGGTTTCAAAATGTACTCCTTGCTGACTTCAATCGATGGCTGCTCACCCAGCTTCGACGGTGCGTACATAATTTTCCTAATTGCCAGCCGCACCGAATTCCGCTTGTGGGGCTTGTCCTCGGGCGTTTCGCCCACAAAGGCCTTCAGCTCATAGTCCACGCCGCACGGTTTGCCGGTGTCGCCGGGTGCCGGCTGTAGCGAAACCGAGGCGGGACAGTGAGGTGGCACTTCGAAGTAGAATGGGTAGGCATTCGGGCCCAATTTGCGGATCAGCCGCTCTTGGAGCCGCGTCAGTGGTCGATCTGTTTCCAGCGGTGGGAAGATCTGTAATGGGAAGAGCAGAAAATTAGAGAAAATTGCAGGCTGATATTGTTACGATTCGTTTGCTTGCTTCGGAGAATTTGTTTATCATTGTGCAGCTTTATCAGTATACAATAAAACTGGAAGTTAATGAAGCATGTCGTAAAACGGAACCCACCTACTGTTTAAGTTAAGAAACAGAAACTTGTCGGAACATCACCCAAACACAAAGTGTGCACAGTAATCCGGAACGGTTTTTTTCGATTTGGCTGCATGTTCACGGCAACTTTCTTTTTATTAGTGAAACGATTGCTGCTGACGCCTCTTTCAAGTCTTAAGAATGAAAATAGGCTGCTGGAGCAGTACCCAGGGTGTAAGATGAATAGATGACCGATGTCAAACAAACGCCCCTTCGCATACTGATTCAATATTTGCGAGAAAATAAAATTCAATTGCTGCACTTCGTTTGAATGAAAAGGTGACCAAATGGAAAAAGAGGCAGAAGATAACACTAGACGCTTAGAAATAATTAAAAATCAACACCTATATCTGAATTACTAGCGATACTGTATTACTATCACACGAAGCTCAATGGTTTAAGTGTTACCTATAAAATTTATTTTAACTTTCTCAAAGCAATTGCAAGCTACTGCGCTCATCAATCCAGATGGATATTCCTGATTTAGCTGCATGTTTGCACAGTCGATTGGTTTTGATGAAGAAGTCAATTAATGATAGTTCATTCAAGATCACGATTGCTTCTCGAAAGAGGTTTGCCAGTTTGACTTTGACGTTTTATTTGTAATTTATCAGTTTCTTTTTACTTTATTTCATCTAAAATAAAAAGATGGATCGAAAAAATTTTTATTGATCGCAAAGAAAAAAGGGTTACGTTTTGAATAGCTTGTAACTTATATTTTGGGATACCATACGGTACTTACTAGGGAATGATTTTGCTTTTATTTTAAATAAATACTATAAATAAATTTTTCATGTAAATAATCAGATTGTTAAAAAAGAAAAATGAATATCATAGAGAATACAATCGAATTCCTTTTATGATTTATGTTAGTTTATGTTAAACTGAAATAAAAGCAAAACTTTATACATGCATTAGAATATCCTTAAAAGTCGTTTCAAACATCTAAGAGGTGAAAAGCTTACATAGTTTTTCCCCGCATTCTTTCGAAGATCGGATGATGTTGCGTGTCTTTTTTCTCCTATCCATAAAACATCTATTTTAAGATTGCTCTTAAAATTCAACCCACATTTCCAATGAGTTCCAATGTAGCAGGAAGTGAATATAACAAAGGCAAAAATGATTGCATTGCGTGCTGCCCGGCAGTGAATGGGAACACAATATATGCCACAGAAAAGACGAAGAATATGCTGTCCGGTGCAAAAGACGAAATGGTCCGGAATCGTTCAGAGGAAAAGCAGCATGAAGATAATCTAGAGTTACAAAAAAAGCTAGCACTTCGAGACAAAGAGCAGATCCGGTCTCCATGGTGAAAACTATCACCACTACCGGTAGACTAACTTTCGTCACGGATAATTACACATGGCACTGTGGGGTTGGATTCTAAAAGTGATAGGACAGATATTCAATTAATATAAGAAAGATGAAACCGCACATCAATCTGTTGGCATTCAAGGAAGTGCTAGCAGGGGAAAAATAACCTTCTCTAGCAAAATCTTACGGTATACGGTATCCGGTTGATTCGAGTTTCTGATACGCTCTTTAAATAAATAATCTTAAGCGTTCATTGTAACTCAATTTGGTAAACCAAACGCGGCAAAAAGAGTGTTCCTACTTGCCGTACGCTGTTTTAGTGTTCACTTACCTGTTCGGAGGCGAGGTACAAGTCTTTCCTAAACGTCAGCCCAAGCACGTCCAAATCCTCGCGCCCATACCGGAAGGCGGCCAGTACGTGCCCAAAAACCTTACGATCCTTCACGTAGTCTGGATCTATCAGTACGACGCCGTCTGTTGCAGATTGAGAAAAATAGATTATCTTCGTGAACGTTACAGTCTACAAAAAAGTAGTCAATAACGTCAAACTGATTCGTTTTATTGCTCAGACTTGTGGGTCATAATTATCCGATTTACAACATATCTGTTGTGCCTTCAACTTCGGGTAGGTGAATTCTACTCGCTAGGATACTTACCTATGGGATCGACGTGCGTTATGTGGTCCACAAAGTCACGTTTGCCTAGATAAACCGTTATTTTGCCATTGGAGGAGCTTTTCTTGAATACTCTGCAGAAAGAGAAAAACATACATTAGTCAGATATTTTGTTTATTGTGTACTGTATTGTTATCGTTTAAGATATTGATTTATATCTGAACGGATAGTCTCTGAAGGGTGTGATAAAGTACGGTTCGTGAGATAAAATATAACCGAATTTGGAATTATTGTAGAAAACACCAACCGTAAAATATAAATTTGAATTGGAAAAAACTGGTAAATCTTTGGTGAATTTTAATTACTCAATTTTCCTTTGCAAAGCATATGCAAGCATATATAAGCTTTTAGCATATGCATAGACATATGCATAGTAATCCTTTTTACATAAGAAAAACGAAATGCGTAAAAAAACGAAATTCGTGTACAAAAAGGCATACCTTATTTCGAAATCCGCGCAAAAAGTCACTATAGTGTAACAACGAATCGCTTGCAGACCTGCCATTCGTGAAGAACAGGTTAAAAGGGTGCTTGACTACCTAACGTCAAGTAACTCTAGTGAAAAAAAACTCGGTATCCGGGCGCCGTCATATTCTTAACATCATTAGGAATGTGTAATTGTAATTGTTAATAATTCTTGGCATTCGTAATTGGGGTTTATCATTCGAAGGTATTCAAAGCTACTTATCAATAGAACGAAATAATCTTATAACTAAATTGTTCCCTTACTCATAGACTATAAAAAGATCAGTCACTGGAACAGAATACGGGAGAGAATTTTATGAGCGGAATTGAGGAGAATTATGCCTCGATAATTACTACAGTCAAGTCTATGTCCCTTCTTGTAGATAGGGCATATGAGTTTTTCCAGCCAGTGCGTAGGTAAATGTTCCTTAGACCATGGCCAATTGCACTACACAGCCGCTCGCTACCGGCTATGAAAAGTTCAGCCGGTAAGCCGTCCTTTCCAACGGCTTTGTGGTTCTTTAGCTCTTTGCAAGCATTCTTTACCTCGTCCAATGTTGGTGGGTCCACAGCTTCAACAGCACTTCAAAATGTTGCTTCCAACGCCTGGCCACCTGCGATTTATCGGTAATCAGGTTCCCCTCCCTGTCATTACACATGGCAGGTACTGGCACGGTCCGGTTCCTGATTCCGTTGATTGTTCTATAGAAGCTCCTCGTGTCGTGCCTGGTGAAACAATTCTCCGCCTCCGTGAGGACGCGATTGTAGTGCTCACGTTTTATACGGCGGTGAAGCCTCTTTTCGGCCTTTGAGTATCATTATGCAAAATAACCATAATGTGTATTTGATAATTTTCTGGAACTAGAAGTCGCCATATTGGATTTCAAAATGGCGTCTGGACTTGATTTCCGGTCTCGGTACGCGGTTTAAGGAATATTTATACAAGGTTGATTCCCGGTCTCTAGATATATCCTCGGTTTCGAAAATACCCATTTTGGTCTTCAATTCAGCTATAACTACTCGAAATCTGAGCTCAAAACATGTCTCAACATTTTTCAATAGTTCAATAGTTCTTGTCATAACATCACAATTTTGCCGCATGTTGATGAAGGCATAACTAATTTTTAAATCGATTGTGGCAAAAACGAAGGAAATCCATCGGAAACCAATATCATGAAAACACCCTTTAGCCTTAAAACCCCGTACAATTACATTAAAACGATGATAGGAACTAACGATCTCTACATTTAAATACAAAAAATTAAGCAACCCCCTCCCCCTAACTCCCCTTTTAGACGCCAGTGGAATAAAGCGACACTATATCACTCAGAAACATGTCCGATACGCGAAAACTCCTAGGTACGGACTTTCAAGATAGATGAACTATTAGATAATGAAGGTTGTTCTAACTCCCCCTCCCTACAACTACGTCACTGAGATACAGAAAAATCAATATTACGGGGATATATCTCATATTTGAGAACCCACGTAAACAGAATAACACGGTGTTCATGTTTGGTATTCAAAAGTGTTTATGTTTGGCATTTAGGAATTCACTACGAACAAATTTGTTGTTGCGACCTCCTCTCCCGTCTTTTTCCGTCTCACACTCGTGAGATAGATATAATTTTGAATTATTGCAACACGCTGTATTTATTATGACCTGTATTTACCGAATTAAATGATAATCGGTTAGGCGATTTTAAAATTGAAAACAGTTTGATAACAACATACTTTATTGATGCAAATTCATAATTTATTGATTTACAGTTTCACCTTCAAATAGTAACGACTTGCGTGATTACGCGGACATGATTGTGATTACTTCCTCAAACTGCGATTTTCAGAATTTGTTGTTGAACGGGCAGGTTCGAAAGCCTGGTTTCTCCATTACTTAGAACCGATACAAGATATCAACCTCGTTTAAATCACGTTTTCCGAAAGAAATCATAAATCCGTTTCAAAAAAATTAAATTTTTTGGTATAATTGCTAAAAATTCAAAATATCGCATTTTGGTCTCTGAATTGACCACTCTCACATTCAAACAAAGTCCAAATATTTTGGGACGCTTTTCTTCGTTATATTTTGAACTCGAAGAAAAACTTTTTTACGTGGGCCCATACAAATTTGAAACGCGTAAAAAAGACATTGGTGTAATTAAAAGTTAAAAATTGAAACCAAACACTATCGAATGCTTTTTCGATGTCTAGAAGAGCAGCGCTAATAGTCAGTTCGTATCATATTTGTAACTTTAAGTAATTGATCAATGGTGGAATGCAAATGGCGAAACAAAAACTGTTCATCTGCAAAAATTGAAATTTTCGTCGGTGGGACACATCGTTCTGTTAAAAATAATTATCTGTAACAGTTTACCTTCTTCATTAAGCAGACAGTATGTGCAGTAGGGAAAGAGAAAAATAAGCGAACTGGAAACATGATACAGATTTGAAAAAATATACCGCATCCCGACAAATCTGTATCATATTTCCAGTTCGCTTATTTTTCGCTTTCCTTACTGCACATACTGTCTGCTTAATGAACTTGTGTGTTAACGGGTAAAAGCCGTTGTTAAAAATAGAAATTTAGTTCGAAAAAGTTTACCTACTAATCGAAGAAAGCAAACTGATTACCTTTTAAGCGGAATCAATACATATTTCGTTTTGCTCCGTTCACTCATCACTAAAGTATTTTCAAAATAAGTTTTATAACTTTTCTTGCGATAAATAAACATAGAGGTTCATATAATAATATGGTGTGATTTCTGAGAAGTTTTAGCAAATTACCTTAGAAAGATTTTTTGTGCTTGCGTCTGCATTGAAATGGAAAATATACTCCAGTAATAAATAGATTCCCAAGCACAGTTTGAACTTAAATATCCAATTTTTCAATAACTTTCGTCTCAAAATCCGGAGCATTTTTTGTAGGGCAGTAATTTCAAAAAATTGTCCCAATTTTAATATTTCATTTATAATCATTTTCGATTTGACTAAATTTTTGATGCTCTTATAAGCTAAAAGTGTCATTTTGTGCTAAAAAAAAATACCTTTTTTAATCATGACAAATTTTTGATTTTTACACTAGTAACACAGAGCTCAAATAGGAGATATGAAAGATTATAGCTTTCTGACGTAGAATTACGTCTTACGGCAACATACACTGGGTGGTTTAGACACGAATGCATTTATAATGTAAAGTGTCTTAAATTAATAAAAAAAAAACATATACTGGGGACCAATTTCAATACAGGGATCCAATTTTAAAAACCGAAAACATCGAGAGCGTCACGAAGATGGTCCAACTTTAAACGTTTTAAACTCAGTCAGTTTTCAGCCGATTTCCGTCATTTTTGCTGCAATCGATTGAAAAATCATATAAGCACCCATCCAAATGCAGAAAGTTGTAATCTGATTGTTAGAGCTCTTGTACTATTGAAAATTGTCAAGCCTTGTCGAAACGCAAATGTCTGATTCGCTCAATGCTTGTTTCCCTAACAAGGTCGACAGAATATACCTAGTTGACTAGGAATGCGCGCTTTATGTTTCATGTATAATTCATTCCATGACTGTACCGATACCACACGGACGTTGGATGCCGGGTTTTAATTTCTGGCTGATCGCGCTGGGCGCGTTGATACTTAAGCACCTGGCTATCTGGCGGCTGTTATGGAGTTTTCGGTAGCTGCAGAATTGTTGGAAATGGCAGGCAATTTTACTAGAGACAACGGAAGAACTAGAATAATTGGCGAATGGTTATCCGAAATGATGATAATTGAACAAACTTGCCAGTGTTGTTACTGTTGTGAAATATAATAGCACCATTTAGTGCTCTACAAATATGTGATCAAATTATATAAGATTTTTCATCATGTGTAACAGACGGAAAACCGCAAATTTCAGCATTTGCAAGCCAAGAAAAATTAAACATTGCCTCAAGAAAGTGTTGGTGGCCCTGAGAAGGGCCGGTTGTAATTTAAACTTGCTCTTGTGCTGGATGGAAGCAGTAACAGAAATGCAGCACTTACGCTATTGCGTCTTAAAACAAAACGATTATAGTTTGACATCACAGCAAAATTTCGACCTTCATACTCATGTCTACCATCGGCAATATCAAACACGCAACAATCTGCTTCCATTCGACACGGGGACGGGAACATTTTCTTCTTTCAAGCCGCGCAACACGACACAATACATGTTATTTTGTTGCCTTTATGAGAGCTCTATCGGTCCGGCTCAACAGAATATCCACAAGAAATCATTTTTGTACATCCGTATTACGAAACTGAGTCAAACAGTGAGAACTGGAAATAAAGGATTGCTCTAAGCCATAATGAATGAGATGTATTTTTCGTACATTAGTATTGCGACATACGAAATAAAATTTTTCGAATGTTGTAGAATGGTATAACTGGAAATAGAATAGTAACGCCTCTATTTCCAGTTATACCATTCTACAACGTTCGAAAAATTTATTATAACAGAGTGGATATCGCATGCGATCTGACCATGAATGCGATAATTGAATGAAAATTGCAAATGCAGTATATACGGCCTTTTTCAAGTCTCCTAAATGTATTTGAAAGAGCATAATAAATGGTTATGAATAAACTGCGACTGTGGTTTGATGCTGCTGCAATTTCACAGCAGTGTGATGTTTATTACGATTCGTTGATACTGTGCATAACCGGCAAAATATACGAAAAAAATCCGATTTCTAACAAAAAAGTTCGGCACGTTACCATTACAAACCAGTCACTTCTTACAGCATCTCGATCATACGCATGGTTCATATCAATCTGCAGGAAGGGCATCTTCGCCGATTGAGTGTTCCGGCCTTCCTCCGGTGAAGTCTTCATGTACCATCATGAATTACAAACAGTCTTCGTATTCTTGTACTTGACCGAGGATTCCAACGATACCTTCGCAAAAAAAGAAAATTCTTTCTCTAATATACGAAAAATATACCGCTTCAGTTTTCCACGAGCGGTAATGGCGGATGGATCTGACATTTAATGTAGGTTGTCCAAATATGGTTCATTGGATATTTCCATTGAACTAGTACTTTTTGGATGGATTTGACATATAATAATACTAGTTTAATGGAAAAATCCATTGAACTAGTAGTATGACAACCTCCATTATGTGTCAAATCCATCTAACTAATTTCAGTTCAATAGAAATATCCAATGAACTAGCAGTTTGACAACATACATGGAATGTCAAATCCATCCGCCGTTACCGCTCGTGGAATGCTGGATTGAAAATTCATTGACATAAGACAGGCTGTCGTAATTCTACGTTAACCTTGCAATATAAACAATATCGCACGCTAGCCTGGGGAGCTAATGCGGTCTCGATCAACTAGATTAGTTGAGAGAATACGTTATCGATATTGTTTTCGGCACATTTTGCATGTTGTAGGATAAGTACAACGATACACCGTGCCCCAGTGCTGAGTCGAGAAAATTTCCAGCTCAAAAAGACCCTCGACCTGATCGGGAATCGAACCCGACATCACAACCGTGTGGGAGAGCTAGCCGACCGACATCGCAAACCACAGAACCACGGGGACCACGTTAACCTTGCAGTCGTGTGTTATAAACAACCTCTTCAACTTTTTTTGGGGTTAGCTCCCCAAACCAATGTACACTGGGGTCTTTTTTTACGCGGTTGGTTGTACCGCGTTGGAAAAATCCGCGTATAAAAAACCGCGTAATTTTAAAAAATCGCGTAAAAAACTCCATTCAATAGTAAGATACGATTAAAACTAATGGCACGTAAGTAAATATAAACTTGAAAAATGATATAAAGATGGTAACGAAACACACAAAATGTGTTTATAGTGCTTCTTAAATGAAAATTCATTGAAGAACATGACAATAACTTTTTATAATAATTTTGCCACATGTTTAAGCTTTCATTCCTTAATCGGAAGCTAATCGCAACGACCCTGACTCGTATCGTTATACAATTACAGACTATAAACTAATCGCAAGGTCAATCTTTGGGAGTATGTGGAATCAATTTAGAATTTCTTTATCTTCAATGTTTGAAATTAATTAAACGAAAAAACAAATGGGCGGGACCGAATTTGCCGGGTCAGCTACTATTCACATAATGTCAATGTTGCCCGAATTTGTTTTCGTTAACATCATGTATGTTTTTAAACACATGCTTTTTGTGTGGAATTATGTGATACTATGTGCAAGCAATGTATAATAATATAGATTTCTTGCACATAGCTCGGACGTGTCAATTAGTTTTGGATTTTTTTCAAGGATTGGAAAGATAATGTTTTTTTATTTATCTAGTGTTTTTTAAGAGTTTATCATTAATGGTCAAATTATGAAGTTATACAAACATTCGTTCTAACGTTAAAATTAAAAACTACATTGTAATATAGGGGAACTGCTCCATTATTCATCTCAGCCCGTATATTCATTTCATTCAACATGTAAACACAATTGAAAACAGGAAAAAACGCATATTTTCTTCTTAAACTAATCTGCTAATTCATGGAATGGATTCTTCTTAGTTCACTTCAGATTCCTCATAAAGTATAATCTTCAAAAACTCACTTAAAAGCACTAAATTTGATATTATAGTCGGGCATCAGCACTCGAAAACTCATTTAATTCAATCACCTACCTCAGAAAACAAAATCCGCGCATCGTTCTATACGGCTACAACGGGACTAGTTCTGCAGCCAACCAAAGTTTTTCTCATCACAGGCGGACCACTTTTCATTTTAACAAAATCACTCACTACACTAAGAATACTTTAATCTTTGAAGTGTTCACCTCAAATTTCCTAAAACAAGCTTGAATTAGCAGAAATATATGAGATGAATTTCTACAATTCCTGAAGAGTTGCCAAATCAGTTTCTGTTAATACGAAAAAAATCATACTTAAAATGTTGAATTATTCCGACATAATTGACATAAATCTACAGCACTGTAGTGGTTACGGTAACCTGCTACGACGGGCTGCGGCTACGTTCATTCATGACAATGTGATTCATTCATGATTAACAGTGAGATGAATATAGGAGCATTGTGAGATGAATATAGGAGCATTGTGAGATAAATAATTGAGCAGTGATTCAAGTTTTGAGATGAATGTGGAAGCGTTGTAAAAATGGTTTGTTTTACAAAATTCAGGATAAATTTAGCTAATTTTACTAAATATACAATCTGCCCATAAAAGCATAAGAGTCCCATATGACTTTTAGGCAAATTCAAGTTTATTCCGTCAATGTATCTAATTTTGTTCAAGTTTTCATATGGCTTGATGAAATTTTAAAGTTTGTTCTGAAAATTACTGGAAAAATACCAAACCTTGCCTGTCCCATATTGAAAATAAAGGCATAAGAGTCCCATCCTAAGTATATGTTCAAATGACTTTGAAAACAACATTGCACATTTGTCATCAGATAAAAGAAAAGTATTCACATCAAAATATCATTGACTTGAATAATTTAAAACACAGTTCATGTTTGCAAAATTTAACTAAAAATAAGCTAGAGCCAAAGAACTGATCAAAACTTATGTCTATTTTCGAAAAAAATCGAAAGATAAAGTGATTTTCTATGGAAACTGTTTCCAAAAATCCTTCTTAATATCTGGGATGTGTGGAAGTAAAGTGATCAGGAGTGTGACCTAACAGTCTGCATAAATTTCTCGTGGCCTTTTTTATGGATTTCATTGTAGACTCTATGTAGAACGAGCTTTCGTCTATCAGCTGTGATTGCTCTGAGATAAAAACATGCTCTGATTCATGTTGCAATCCGTTGAAATCAAATCGCTATATTGCAATTCGTATGATTCGAAAATGTTGAAGTGAAATAAACTGTTCACATGACAGACAAAATAAGGAATAATGATAAATATCTTGGCCTTCTTAGAATGCGTGGAGACTGATATGCTTTTATTTTTTGTGTATAGAGAGAAAATAAAAGCAAATGAGTCCCATCATTTATTTCCAAGCCTGAAATTCATGCAAAAGTTCTTAGAACTCATGGAAATATACAATGTTCCATTTCATGAACATACAGTTGAATAAAACGTACTTTTAGTTAAATCATAGTTACTTTACCATAAATTCAAAATTAGAACTTCATTTGCAATTTTCTCAATTGTGAGCATTTCCATATGGGACTCTTATGCTTTTATGGGCAGCAATGCTAAACGATTCCATAAGAGTACGTAAGCATATTTAGCTTATTTGTTCAATGATTTCGTGAAAATTTGGTGTTTAATCCGTGCATTCTTCGTGAATATCGGCTTAATGAGATGAATAATGGAGCAGTTCCCCTACTCTTTAGAAAAAAGAATGAAAAAGCCAAGAAAGCCCCCTCCACATCTAAAGTCATTTCTCTAGCATATCGTTGTTGAGTAAAGTCACACAGTAGAGTCATTGATCGTATTACCAAGTTTAATTGCGTTTGACCATAATTGCATTGCTATAATAAACTAACTTTCATGCGAACGAAATTTAAGAACAATTTAATAAAAAAGAACTTCTAACAGTTTGACAGAAATCATCGTATTTTTTTCACAGCATACCATGCAGCTCGCTAACTGCTCGTTATCGCACGCAAGTATGCCAGATTATTAAACATTGACATTGCCGATGACGACGATGGCAATATTTCATCGTACATAACGATATTAGCTTTGCGCTAGCCGTCTCTCATCTTCGTTGTCGTCGTCGCCGTGGGCAATATTGATGAAAACGGAACGCTAGAAACCTAAAAGTTATTGCTATCTGTATATAGATAGGTCAGTTTGTCATCCGATATTGACGTTGTTTGGGTGACGGACAGGCTTAACGACAGTAATTATTCGGGAAAGTTGTGATTTTTTATGATGTTCTACATATAATACGACGTTTGCAAAATAATAAAAACTGTTGCTCTGGTCTGATGTTTTGCTCTTAGGTAAAATTGGAATTGATAAATTCGATGTGAAAGACCTTGATTAGAGTAGATTGGGTCTTCAATAAAGTTGCTTATATATTACCCCCACGTTAATCAAGTCTCATCCAAGGAAAGTCATTAAAATTGATATTGGAAACCGATTGCAATAACTCACCTGGTAGCTTGCTTTCTAGAGCTTCCATCGTCCACGTCCGGATCGGGCGACGGAGCCGGCGATCGAGGAGTCGATCCTGGGAGGTGATTCATAATGCTCGTGTTCTACCGACGCTGTGTCGACGAATCCAGTTTTATCAATTACTTCACTGCACTTCTTTCGCGACGAAATGATTTTTTTTCACCCCCACTACACCACTCACTTTGATTATCAGTTTGCTGCTGGTTCGAATGATTGCGCCGTGGCTTCCTCGGCACATCAAAACAAGATCAAACAACACTTTTTTCGTAATCTTCTATTCATACTGGCTATCGTTCGCAGACTTGTGTATACTTAACGTTACTGTCGTGGTTGATTGCTGTAGAAAGAATAAGCACGTTTTGACCTGAGAAACGCAACCCTTACTTTTGTTGACGCCGTTCGGCTCTACTGAAGCGTTGAACTTTGAACAGGAAAATATGATTCAATACAGGAGAAGAAAAATATAACGTGGGAGGTACTGAATGTAGAAAAATGACGAATTTAAAGTTGTTTATCAATTTCACATTGAATCATTCGATGCATAGCGGGCGACAAGTTACAAGTTGTAGCAGATTGAATGGAGAAAATAACGGATAGTCACAATTTTACCTAAAGCTCAATATAAAGCGAAGAGGTTACACACTCCAGACGATGAACTGAATGCTAACGGGATTTACAGAATTATCATCACGTTACCCAAAAAGGCATAAGCCCCGTAAAATCAAATTCTCAAAAGGACTCTTTTCCCATCACGAAGGATACAGCTCCAAAGAAGTATTTACCGTAAATGCTTCTTTCAGGTAAAATGTTTGACGCCTAATTTGACAGTCTCTTCAATTCCCTTCCCAGTGTCGGTGTGGGTTTTATTCCTAATATTTATTGCTCTTGCCTTTTTGGGGGGGGGGGGGGGGGGGGGGGGGTTGGGGCTCGGTGGAAAGGTTGAAATTGATTTAAAAGAAATCCTTATACACTCCTGAGGCATATCCAGGATAAATGCCAGTATTTTCGTCCCTAGAAATTTCATTTTATCGACTGAACCATATTGCGCTTTTAAAGAATGAATGCGTTACGCTTTAGTTTTCACTGAGTAGACGGCTGACAAAATACTTCCTTTTACCTTTGATTATAACCTATCAGATCAATCAACGTTTTAGGCCCATTGAAGCTTTTATTTCCAATTGCCTGTCTATCCTCCGTCCGTATCGTGAATACTTAGAAGTTAGTTTTACCAATTTTCCCGGCAGAATTTGTTCATTCAAGTCGGCTAGAGTTAAAGCTGCATCGCAGTTCGATTGTTTCGGGGTAAATAAAGAACACGAAATAAAAACGTGTCTAAGTCGGCGTGAATATAAAAGCAAAAAGAATTTGAAAAATATATACAAAAGGCTAACAGAAATAATATTATGAAGACGCATGCAGAAAAAACCGATCGATAATTATTCATGGAATTCAAACTTCAGTCGCATCTATCGTCACCATTATAAGTTAAGCACGACCAGCTCCAAGAGCTATTGTACTTGTGAGGTGCGATATCAGCTAGACCTGTTCGTAGTTCCGGGGCACATTGTGCGCACAAAAAGCAACGGAACGATGAATAATTCAAACAGTTACATCTTCCATGCACATGACTTCTCGAAGCACTGCCTACGGCGTGCATACTTGCCTAGTTAGTTACTTGTGACGCACTTCGCTAGCATTTAGAACTGCCAACATTCTGCCTCGATAAGTTTCAACAAGATCTTGTGTTGCTATCGAGAAACAACGACCGAAGGAACCCGAAAATTTTTCGTTAACACCCTCCTCCCCCACCAATTGCTTTAGCGTTTCGTCTGCATGTTCAGCCTGTTGCTATTATGTTTTCATAGTTCTGGGCATTTTTATTTTCGTACAAAATAACACGATGGGTCTCAAAATTTAATTTTTCCCGAGTAGAATATAATTTTTTCAACATATTTTTATCTACCTTTTTCGTAGTTTTTTCTCGAATTGCTAAGAATCTAGAATATCATTCGGGTTACCCGACGGAAAACCTGAGACAGTACAGCTCAAATCTGTAATACATATAATGAATATGTACAATCACTAAAAAAAAAATCCATCAGAGCTTGCGTCTGAAAAATGCTTTTTAAAAGTATTGATTCCTATTAACGGCACAGTCCTATTACGGTTTTGTTACTTTGATATCGTAATAGCAAAATGAAATGAAAATGGAATTTTCAACTTAAAGCTATTCGTCTTGCCATACTGTTTGATAGCCTAATTTTTCAGCTTTTTTTAAATTTTTAGGGCTTTACTTAATTTGAATATAACTTTTAAACCTGATGCCTTTTTCTTCGATTCAATCATTTTTATCAAACTGTGCGTTGCACACTGTTTTCAGAGCTGCAAAAACGTGATCAAATTTTTTTGGCCCGAATAAATTCATTTTAGGGCCGTAGTGTTTTTAGCAAAGTTTTTCCATTAATTATTCTCATTTTATAGAAGTTATTTTATAGTAAGCTGACAGATGACATATGTCGTTTCTGTAATTCTGAAGTAGAAACCTCGGAACACTTACTATGCCAATGCAGCGCATTGATTCAGCGAAGACTGCGTATTCTTGGAAAAGGTGTCCTTACGCCTAAAGAGATATGGTCTGCTGAACTAACGAAGGTAAGGAACTTCATCAAAGAAGCCATACCTTCTTGGGGTGAAATGCAAAGTCTGGGGCGACTATCACTGATACCCATAGTGATGGAACGAACTGACAGTGCATATAAAGTAACGCGGAGTATACCACAATATATCTAACTAATGGTAGCAGTGGTCATAGGCTTTTACAAGGAAAAAAAAAGTTACAATTTTGTGATATAATATCCACTTAAAAGTGAGAAACGAGTTTAATTTTCTTATTTTTACATGTAAAAGTCCACTGTGTTTGGCTAAGTTGTGGTACTTTTTCATAAGAAACAACTTTGTCGGAGACATCATTCTTTCATCTTCCTATTTAAATCAAGTTTTGTGGAGTTTTCTATGGAATGCCCCTCAAATCATTTTTTCACGAAAGAAAAACGGCAGTGTTTCCTATGAACAGATTATCAGCAAGATATAACCCTCACTTTAGGAATTTTCACTGCGAAGTTTAGCGGTTTTCCAGTTCAATTGCTCTTTTGTGGTTTCTTCTTGTTTTTTTTTTTTTTTGGTGCTTATGACAATCACTCAGTAGTATCGAAAGTGTTTTGTTTCGTTTCTCATTCTCGAGTCTGCGTCGTTCCGCCTGCATTGCAAAAATCTACGCGCAACTCGATACAAACACGATAGCAAGTGGAGCCCTTATAACAGTTGGAGATACACGGTGTAGGCGTTGTGAAATATGTTAAATAAGCGTTGAAATCAATATTATATATTTGTCCTGCGTCACCATTTCATACAACCCCTAGGGCTGTATCCCTTGTAGTATTTTGATGCATATTACAGCTATTTTGTTTTTTTTTGCGTATAATTACGTCTTAAGGAAACGTTTTGCAGGGTGGCCACTCATTTTACATTTTCGAGTTCCCGCATTTTTTCCGACTTTTTCCCGCATGATTGCAAGAAATTCCCGATTGTCAGAAACGGTAACTAGGTTATGTTCTATCGACGGCTAAACGTCAATTTCTGGACCCTAAATCGGAAGTAATAGCTCATATCATTTCTACCGAATTTGCTCGGGACATTCTACACAAACAGTTGATTAGTTACATAAAATGCAACCTTTGCCTTCCCATGGTAGACAGGTTAAATACAATTTTTGCGGTTTTCTCAAATTTGCAAATCTTCCATTAAGCAGTCAATAATCGTGTTAGCTATTTTGTTTAATATACATATTGTTTGTCTATCTGTCTCCTAAAAATATGATATAAGCACATTTTTTTCAACGCATAACAACCTATGAGGGGAACAACAACAAACCAAACAGCACTTTTCGTACAAACTTTGTTTTTCGTTGTTCAAATCATCGGGAAAGGTCGTGGGAAGTCAAGGGTGAACAAGAAACTACTTAACCTAAGAGTAATGAATATTATGATTGAATTGATTATTTAGGAAACAAAACTTGTGACACGGATTTGCGTTTTTTTCTCAATTTAAAGATATTTTTTTACATTAAGGAAAAATACTGCGATTTAACTGTATTTCGTTTATCACGCATTACACAGATTCTGAAAACTTCAGAAGTGCATTCACAACTTTTTCAGTATTTTGATTTTCTAGCTCATCAAAGTTGCATCTCGCTGGTTATCCGCCAACATCTTCAACTTGTTTGCATCCAGCGCTAAAAATGGCCAAGCTGATAAAAAAAATGATATTAGGGGCCAACATTTCAAAATAAGTGATTTCGAAACTTAAAAAATAACCTGGAAATCAGAAAAATGATCTTAAATTATTATTTTTTAAATTAAAAGGCTGCATAAACTGTCTTGCAGAAACCGTTGAAAAGTTAACAAATTCATTTTCAACTTCTTTTCAACTTCTTTTTTTAACTTTTCAAGAAAAAAAATGTTTCCCGAAATTTTCCCAAATCCTTATTAGGATTTTTTCTGAAGAATTTTTAGTTTTTGTTTCTCCATGATCATCAATAAACTGTTTTTCGAAAATCACCTCTTTGAAATGTTTAATTTAAAATTTTAATTTAAAAATTTTAATACTCAACTACTTTGCCGAAAACACCGCACCAATCAAACAAATCGTTCTGGTTTCGAAAAAAAACTTTCAGAAATTTTAACTTTTTCCGTGTTCAAATAATCAACGTTGAAACATTTGGCAACTTAGAACTCAAAACTTTTTGAGATATTTAATAATTTTTTTCAATAGAACTACTATCTAAAGCTTTGCCGGAAACATCACACCAATCAAACTAATTATTTTGGCTTTTGAAACATTTAAAGTATTTTTGTTTATTGGCCATAGATTTAGCAGCGGAGCACAGAGCGATTGCAGGGCTAGCGCTACGATCCCGCAGACACTAACAGTCTCTCTCGAGCTGAGACACGAACCTACGACGACTGATTAGTTAGGCCAGCATCGTACTCTAAGGCTAGTTGCAATACGAAAAGCATGTAAAAAGTCGTAGGAAGAAACAAATGAAATAAATAAATTGTTTTCTTGAAATATCTCGAAAACGATAATATTGTTTTCTATGTAAGGGTATTAACATCAAAAATAGTTTTTTACAATCAAATTGTATAATTTACAGAAAAAATACGAGTTTGAAATATGTACAAAAATTAGTTTTTCAAAAAATTTCAAAATAATGTTTGCTTTATTTTGTGGAAAGTTTCAAATGTTTTTTCAATTAAATGTTTTTTCGTCCCAAATCCAAATTTTCACCAGCATTGAGTTTCTAAGCGGGAAAGGTAGCTAATTTCGCTAGAGCTCGCCAAATATTTCCTCTAAAAGACTAGCTGAAATAAAAATCTATTTGAAAAACTGGAGAATCAGAACCACTTATTGTATCCTCAATTCGTTCATTTAAACAACTACTAATAACTGGTAATGTTAGTAAGACTGTACAGTGAAACTTATTTTGCATTGCTCTTAGAAATTGCAACAGTTTCTATTGTACATATGAGAATTTATGATTAATTCTCTCACTAAAAACGTTTTCTTGACAAACTGGCAACTTTCATTCCCAGACTGCGGACCGATTTTCGACCCCGGTTTCAATCCGCTTTACCATCTTGAGAAATCCCACAGAGTCCATTCAATTTTTTTGGATACCACCAGATTTCGACATTTAATGCTATTCTAAGACATTTGGTGTCAACATTTATTTCATTTGAAAAGCAGGACTGCTTAAAGTAGTCAACTGGTCAGCGGGTCAAAATAAGTAAGTTTAGTGACTTTTTGGTCAAAAATTGACTGCTAAAGAAACATGTAACTTTTAAAGGACCAACTTGGAGTCCTGCACTTCCAACTTCTCCATCATTTGTAATTGCATCATGCACAATACTTCGAAAAAATCTTGGTAACAAAATCCCGATCGGATAAAAAATTCCCGACTTTTTCCCGCATTTTTCCCGATGTAATTTAATTCCCGACTTTTTCCCGCATTTCCCGTTTTCCCGATTGAGTGGCCACCCTTGTTTTGAGATAGGGGTGCAAACATAAATATCGAAAACATTGAAATCACGAAAATTGTCCAATATCAAATGCCAATAACTCTTTGAGGTTTCAAAGGATTTTCCTCATTCTTGCACCAACCCATTAAAAAGTTAGCTAAGCGACCACCAAAATGCGGAAATTTGTGATTTTATGATGCCAACTATTGTATTATTAAAAAATTGTAATTATTCAGGGTGGCCACTCATTTTACATTTACGAGTTCCCGCATTTTTCCCGACTTTTTCCCGCATGTTTGCAAAAAATTCCCGATTGTCAAAAACGGTAATTAGGTTATGTTCTACGGACGGCTGAACGTCAATTTTCGAACACTAAATTGGAAGTAATAGCTCATATCACTTCTACCGAATTTGCTCGGGATATTCTACACGAACATTTGATTAGTTACATTAAATGCAACATTTGCCTTCCCATGGTAGACAGGTTAAATACAATTTTTGCGATTTTCTCAAATTTGCAAATCTTCCATTAAGCAGTCAATAATCGTGTTAGATATTTTGTGCATTCATTATGTTTGTCTATCTGTCTTCTTAAAAGATGATATAAGCACCCTTTTTTACGCATAACAACCTATGAGGGGAACAACAACAAACAAAACAGCACTTTTCGTACAAATTTTTTGTTGTTTTTCAAATCATCGGAAAAAAGAGAAATTAAGTGTGAACATAAAACTACTTAACCTAAGAGTAAAGTATATTTTGATTGAATTGATTATTTAGGGAACAAAACTTGTGACATGGATTTGCGTTTTCTTTTTTAAATTGAAGATATTAATTTACGTTCAGGAAAAATACTGCAATACATAGATTCTGAAAACTTTTCAGATGTGGAATCACAACTTTTTCAGCATTTTGATTTTCTAGTCCATCAAAGTTGCATCTCTCTGGTCATCTGCCAACATCTTATACTTGTTTGCATCCAGTGCTCAAAATGGTCAAGCTGATGAAAGAAATGATATTAGGGACCAAAATTTCAAAATAAGTGATTCGAAACATAAAAAATAACCTGGAAATCAAAAAAATTATCGCAAATTATTATTTTTCAAATCAAAAGGCTTTTACTGCACGAACATGGCTTGCAGAAACCGTTTAAAGGAAACAAATTTATTTTTCACTCCATTTAAACTTTTCAAGAAAAAAAAATGTTTCTTGAAATTTTTCCCAAATACATTTTTTTAGGGTTTTTTAAAAGAATTTTTGGTTTCTTTTTCTCCATGATCATCAATCTTCAGTTTACATTATGCAGTTTCTAAAGAATATATTAATATTTTTCAAAAATCAGCTCTCAGCTCAGCTCTTTGAAATGTTTGATTCAGAATATTTTTAATACTTAACAACACCAACTTTGCCGAAAACATCGCACCAATCAAACCAATCGTTCTGGTTTCGAAAAAAAAACCTTCAGAAATTTCAACTTCTTCCGTGTTCAAATAATCAACGTTGTAACATTTGGCAACTTAGAATTAAAAAAATAAGCTTTCTGAGATATTCAATCAATTTTTTTAATAGTACTACTATCTACAGCTTTGCCGGAAACATCACACCAATCAAGCTAATTATTCTGGCTTTTAAAATATTTAAAGTATTTTTGTTTATTGGCCACAGCTTCAGCAGCCAACTGTTTAGTGCAGAGGGCCATTGCAAGGCTAGCGCTACGATCCTGTAGACACTAACAGTCTCTCTCAAGCCGAGACACGAACCTACGACGACCGACTAGTTGGGCCAGCATCGTACCCTAAGACCAGTTGTGAAACGAAAAGCATGTAGAAAGTCGTATGCAGAAACAAATAAAATAAATATAATGTTTTCTTGAAAAACCTCGAAAGCGATTATGCTATTTTCTAAATGCATTTCTGATTGTATTTACATCAAAAATAGTTGCTTTTACAGTCAAATTGTATAATTTACAGAAAAAATACGGATTTGAAATATGTACAAAAAATAGTTTTTCAAAAAATTCTAAAATAATGTTTGCTCTAATTTGTGGCAAGTTTCAAATGTTTTTTCAATTAACTGTTCCGCATAGCAAGTTCGTTCCAAACCCAAATTTTTCCCAGCATTGAATTTTTAAGCGGAAATTGTAGCTAGTTTCGCTAGAGTTCGCCAAATATTTCTTCTGAAAGACTAGCTGAAATATAAATCTATTTGAAAAACTGGAGAATCAGAACTGTATGCCACTTATTTTATCCTCGATTTGCTTATTCAAATAACAACTAATAGCTAGTATTGTTAGTAAGATTGTACAGTAAAATCTGCACGCAAAAGTTGAAGTCTTGTACAATCATTGTGTCTTCCCGATTCGCACAAATGTTGCACAGAAATCGCACAATAAATGTGTGAAACGCATAACGCAACAGTTGTACTGCGAATACATTGACATAGATTGAAATCAGAATATGTATCATATACCTACACTTTATTTCTCACATCGAGTGTATTAGTGACTGCTCTTTCTCTCTTGCTCGTAGATTTTACATGCACGTGCGACGAGACTAGTTACGTCACATATAATGCACAGGTTGCTCTTTCGCTTCTTTTTCGGTTCGGGTTGCGACGCGCAAGACGATGTCTCGTCGCTTCACGAAATGAGCGAGACACCCGTGCTGTACATACTAAATGCCAGTGTTGTTAGTCTCACTCATACTGTCGATGCGTGCGAAAATGCATGAAGAAGAAAAAGTATCTCGAAAGCGTGTGTGCAAGACTTGAAAAGCGTAACATATGTCTCGTCCTCAAGCAGAAAGGAGGAGAAAGGTTTTACTTCTCGCTCGCTTTGCAATGCTGCTTGATACCAGTTGAAACTGTTTAGGTGTAGTAGTTTGGAGCTGCCAAATACATTGGAGAAACGCTAGAGCATTAATTGCGTCATGCCCAACACGCAATCATTGTACTGGTTCCGAATAACATCAACAATTGCGCTAAAAACGCACAATTTTGTACTGGTTTCGCACCATACAACTTTTGCGTGTATTTTGCATTGCTCTTAGAAAATAAAACAGTTCCTTTTGTACATATGAGAATTTACGATTGATTCTTTTACTAAAAAAGTTTTCTCGACAAACTGGCAACTTCCATTTCCAGACTTCGGACCGGTTTTCGACCCCGGTTTCAATTTGTATTACCATTTTGAGAAGTCCCACAGAGTCCATAAAATTTTTTTTAGATAACACTAGATTTCGACGTTTTATGCTATTCTAAGACATTTGGTTTCAACATTTATTTCATTTTAAAAGCAGGCCTGATAAAAATAGTCAGCTGGTCAGCGGGTCAAAAAAAGTGAGTTTAGTGACTTTTTGGTTAAAAAATTGACTGCTGAAGAAAAATGTGACTTTAAAGGGACCAACTTGCAGTCCTGCACTTTCAATTTCTCCATCGTTTGTAATTGCATCATACACAATATTTTGAAAAAAATTTAATAACAAACTCCCGATTAAATAAAAAAATTCTCGTCTTTTTCCCGCATTTTTCCCGATGTAATTTAATTCCCGACTTTTTCCCGCATTTCCCGTTTTCCCGATTGAGTGGCCACCCTGATTATTGTTTCAAATGCAGATTTCGACCAATAAGAGCTAACATCAAGACTGAATAACATTCAATATGGGACATATTAAAATTTAAAGACGACTGTAACATGAAATTTCAAGGGAAATACGGTTTTTTCAGTCTTAGGGGTGTATCAAAACGCTACTAGGTTTTATGTCCGACGTTTCGGCCTTTGAATTTGGCCTTCTTTTATATCCCCTGAGGAAGGCCAAGTTCAAAGGGCGAAACGTCGGACATAAAACCTAGTAGCGTTTTGATACACCCCTAAGACTGAAAAAGCCGTATTTCTCTTGAAAATTCAATATGGGTATTTTCGGAACCGGGATGACATTTGAGGGTCGTAAAATCGATCCCAGATATAATTTTGAAATCCATGGTTACAACTTCCGGTTCTTGGAAATTAGGATAAAATGACCAAATACCACCCAGACATCGTGAATCGATCCTAGTTACCATTTTAGACCTTTTTAGGGCCGCCACATTATTTTTTAGAACGTCATTTTCTAAGCGTTGAATAAAAATTACTGACATAAACAAATTGATACAGATAATCAATCGTTTCTTAGCGTTAGAGAGAGTTTTAGGAGAATTTTCTGTGTACATCTGCTCAGTTTTCTGTATATCATTCTCATCCTTGTTAATCAATTTTCTTTTCAATAAAATAAATTTATTTTGCTACATATTTTGCTCTTTATCGGTCTCGGCGGAAGATGTCTTTTTGAGGTCACACTCCTCGATAAACCACATCAAAACATTGAGGCGGTAATTTAGCTTTATCATAATTACCATCATAATTAAAAGTCAACACAATGGAACAGCGAAACTACTGAACCGAATCGAATATAAAATACAATTTATAACTACAAATTAACGCAGGAAACTGAAACGAAAATCCAATTAGAGCCTATTAACCAAGGGAATCACAAATTTGTTCAGTTCAATCAGCCAAAAAAAGAAAGAACTAAAGCTTTCTATCAGTACAGCACCACTGATTGGAAAGATAGATGAGTATCAATTCCCAACTGAACAATTCACAATAATGAAAACAGCTTGTCCGCCTATTAAGCTGTCGGTAAGTCACTGACGAGCAACGATGACGACGAGGACACTAATTTCGATGGGCCACTTATTGGCAGGTGATTAATACTTGTTGGTCCTAATTGGGGCTGGATTCTATGATATCGTCGACACCTACAACGACAACAACAGGCAGGCCGTGACAACGAACGAATATCTTGACTCGTCACTCGTCGGCCGCAAACACCAGAGGATATATCTGCAAATAGAAAAGACAAAAACAATAAAGTTAATGAAAGTTCAACAGTCTTCGTTATACGCTTGGGCCGTGGTCGGCATTATGATGGGGTGTTAATTTATGGAAAGCAATAAATTATCGCATTACCCATCTATCCCAGGGGCGCGTGCATTTCGTTCACATAATCTGTATTAAGTTGGTCATTCGGTTATTAAGTTACTGATTCGAGACAACGTAACAGTACCCCAGTTTTAGGCGTAGGCATGATTTCACAGTTGCGATTAAGTACGTAATTTTGATGCACTGTCAGTAATGGTTTTCATTAGCCTCATTATTTTAATGCACATTATTTTGTTGCACTGAACGAATAAATTTTGAGCTAAAGACTCTTGAATCGTAGAGCATTAATTGCACATATACATGTAAAGAATCTCTTTAACTTTTGAAATTTTATAGCGGCGAATGAACGAATGGATAAATGGACACCACGTGCATCACTTATTTTTTTATGATACAACTTACAACCATTAAATTTAGTGTATTTTTACACTCCAATTGCTATCAGTCCATCACCAAAATAACCGTCTCGCGAGCCAAATAGTCGAACAAACCAAATATATAAAACGATTTGACCCTACCTAAATAAATTAGTGTGATTTGCAATTAAGAACCATTGACAACGACGGCTTTGCGAGACGGCCGACCAACCGAGTACGCTTCGCTGATGATTAATGGTTTCTTGGCGCTAACTTATTCAACGTGGGGGATCGTTTGGCAGGAAATCCATTTTCGGAAGGAAAATGTAGTGCACTTTCGCGATGCCGACGACGATTACGACTGTTCGAAGGTAAGTTGACTGCTTTTATTGAAATTCAATTCACAAAAATAACTCAGTTTTTTACTTATCAAAAAAAAACACCACATTTTGTCGAATACTTCGCCTGGTTATTCTAAAAATAACGAACCAAAATGCAGTTTTTGTCGATACTAGCAGAACATTACTCCAATATTATCGTCAATGAAAATGAAAGTTGGAAAGACCTATTGAAGATCATGTCACTCAATTTGTGACCAATTTCATCGGTCGAGCCAATTTATCCGAAAAATCATATTGGTGAATGATCTATAACATCTGTTTGCCATCCACTGCATCGTACGCTGCTGCCTCAAAGTCGATAATGATTGATTGGCAGAGCGAGGCTTGTACCTCTGTCATACTTGTGGTGCTTACTCGGAAAAGACCATCTTTATGAACGGCTGCTTAGACTTCTCAACCGCCTTAAAACCTCTTGAAAATTGGGAGCTGATACTTCATGCTTGTCGAAGTACTGCCTTCAATTTGCGATTACGTTGCAGTAATTTAATAAAAGGTTCTCATCCGCATCCCTATAGCATATATAGCCTTTAATTGGTACTAGACAGCTTCCCAAACACTTCACAATCGCGGCGCTTTCCGTCTGAAAAAGATCTATTCTCTTAATGATTTAATAATTGTACCGTTTAACAGTTCTTAAGCATAGATTTTTCTAGAAAAATATTGGTGACAACACATCCCAGCTTCATTTGTGCGGAACAAAAGATTTCAACAGCGTTAATCCTTGGGAAAAATTACACAGCACTTCAAACTATTTAACATTCTACTCTCGTTCAATTTAAAGCTATTAGATGAAAGGTTGCCACCCTTTGCCTGGAAAACTTTATACAGCGCACAAACACACACAACCTTGATTATAAAATTGTTACTTAATATGACAAAAAAAAACAAAAGCAAGATATGCTTCCCGAACCGTTGTGAATACGAATAAAACTTTACTATCGTCTCGAATGATGCCATCGGATACACGCTTCTCGCTGCACGCTGGGTGGAAAGTAGATCAATGAATCCTCCCGCCGGTCGCTAGGAATCGTCCCTGGAACGGGGGCGAAATGTGGAACGAAAACCCATTGCATATTTTGCGGCCAAGAAAGCGATGCTGCTGCAATATCACATCTCGGCAGGGAGTCACGACGAAAAGCTGCTCTTTCTTCACGGAGCTTTTGTGTCCTCGGTCTCTCCCCGCACGATGTGGAGCATGCCAGTAGAAAAATATTTCCATTTTACGGTTCTTTCATCCCGTCGACGAGATACTATTAAGTTTGCTAAGTGGCGAGTAAATTTAGTTTCACTTTTCTGAAGTAGAAAGGAAGGAGAATAGAAGATCACCATGACTGTAAAGTTGTGTACGGATTTGGATACTAGTATGTGAAAGAACTATTGGTTGTACATGTTGTGGAAGTGGCTAGATCATACTTTTAGGTGTACAAGGATGGTTTGTTTTTGCGGTAAACAACATTGTTTTGAATTGTACTATTTCAGAAAAATGGGAACTAATTCCAAGAGATGATTGAGATAATGATTTATTGTTATGAAATATCAATATGAAAAATACCATCCCTGAATAAGATTTGTACAAATCTCTTGTAGTCGTGATTGGATATAGAAAAACTTTCAATTTTAGTATAGCTCTTAGTGAAATTATTCACTTAGAAACGCATAACCATTTAGTAACTTTGCAAATGTGTAGCAGTTTTGTTATAGTGCGAAGTGATTCGCTCCATTTTGACCTTTAGAACTATATTTGTCACGACCGGTAGATTCTTTTCAATATTATTCCTTAAATACCGAGCAGTTCTACAAAAAATGTCTCAGTTTTAATTAGGATTTTTAGTTTAGAGGTTATGTTCAAAAATGTGAAAATCACGAAACATCATTATCTCAGAAACTAGTCAACCGATTTTAACAAAATTGGTTTTAAATGAACGAGCTACTTAAAAAACCCTTAACTTTCGAGTTTCATGAAGTTTGAACGTGCGGTTCAGAAGTTATTTAAAGAAACGTGTTCTGGAGAGTGTTTAATCTCACTCATGTTTCTTAGAGATGGCTGAACCGATTTTCATAAAATCAGTGTCAAATGGAAGGTCTAGTTGTCCCATAAGACCCTATTGATTTGTTCTGCAATCGGACTATTACTTTGCCTGTTATATTTTAAAATGTGAAATCCAGCTATGAAAAGGAACATATTCCGAAGACTACTCAAACTCACTCACTTTTCTCAGAGATGGCTGAACCGTTTTCAACGAAATTAGTGTCAAATGAAAGGTCTAGCTGCCTCATAACATCCTATTGTTGAATTTCAATGTAATCGGACTGTAACTTCGCCTGTACAGTACCAGAATGTGAAAATCACGAAACTTCATTATCTCAAAAGGACACAAACGATTTGAACAATATTGGTATCAAATGAACGGGCTAGTTAAAGGTTAACTGATGAATTTTATAGTGGTTAAACACGTGGTTCAAAAATTGTGAAAAGAAACATGTTCCGGTGACTTTTCAAATTCACTCGTTTTCCCGAAAATGGCTGGACTAAATTCAACAATCTGAGTGTCAAATGAAAAGTTTGGCTTTCCTATAGGTTCCCATTTTATTTGACTATAATCGTATTTTTATTCCAACCGTTATGTGTTAAATTATAAAAACAACGGAAGTCTATTATCTCAAAGATCACACGACTTATTTGAACATATCTAGTGTCATTTGAACAGGTTGTCTCTCAAACTCACAAGTAAGAAATTTCATAGCAATTTGATATGTGGATCAAAAGTTATGAAAAGAAACGAAACTCAAAGACTATTTAAAACTGTAACTGCTTTGATCAAAACATACGGCCTCAACAAAGTTTAAATTTGGTATTGTGCTATTCGTACGTTCCCGGTACTGCTCGTGATTGAAGTGTACGAAATTCAAAGTCATTTCTTTTATTTCGCTACAGTGCTTTTTCGATTTTATCACGGTCAAAAAATATTTCACCGTGGATTTGGCGAAACCGTGAATTTAGCGAAATGATAAAAATTTATTTTTTTGTGTTGGATTCAATTGAAATTTATGATATTTTGAGTAAAATGATGCACTTTCATGATTAAATGAAATATAAGTACAGGATACAAATGAATAAACAAGAAAAGTTTAGTATATGATAATTTTCTCCATTGCATTTTCGCGGACTTGCTCACGGCTATTATACATGCAATATCAATATGATTTAAACTGCCCATTCTTTAGCCTACCTAGCAGAGACTAATGCTTGTTTATGTGAAATTGTGGAACCGCTAGATTTTATAAAATTTGAATTTACGCTCTATGAGGACCAATCTGCAGTACTATTTGAGTTGTTAACAGATCTTTTTTCTCAACTGCTCGAATATTACGTAATTTTTGCTTCAAAGTCAATGAAATACGTATTTCACGGTTCATTTTTCTCAGAATTATGACACAAATTATTTGTAGCAAATATGACACTTGGTTACCTCAGAAAATTGATCAAATAAATTGAGTTCATGAAACTATACACATGCAAGGACACAAGTCACAAGTGAAAAAGATGTTTCGAATACATTTTCTACAAATGGAAGTAAATTATTCTTGATTTAAAGTTTTTTCTTTCAAAAGTGTGATAAAAACGAAAAAAAACTGTGAGAAAATCGAGCGTGAATTTGGCGAGTAGTGATAAAAACGACTGTTGATAAAAGCGAAAAAGCACTGTATTTTTTCAGCACGAATAGTTTACTCCTAATTAATCATTTTTTTAACTTTTTGCCTTTCTCCTAGAAAGGTATAGCAATCACTTGCAAAACCGAAGATATGAAAGTACTCCAAAGGGCCGAATGGCATATATCACTCGACTCAGTTCGACGAGCTGAGCATTTTCTGTATGTGTGTGTATGTGCAGATTTTTATTTTCACTCACTTTTCTCAGAGATGGCTGGATCGATTTTAGTGAAATTATATGCAAATGAAAGTTCTAATTGCCCCATAAGACCCTATTAAATTTCATTGTAATTGGATTTTTATTTTAGAGGTTTTGTTTAAAAATGTAAAAATCACGAAACATCAATATCTCAGAAACCACACAATCGATTTCAATGAAATTGGTATCAAATGAACGGGCTATTTTAAAAACCCTTAACATTTGAATTTTATATAGATTGAACATGTAGTTCAAAAGTTATGAAAAGAAACGTCTTCTGAAGACTGTTTAACTTCACTAATGTTTCTCAGAGATGGCTGAACCGATTTTCACGAAATAAGTGTCAAATGAAAGGTCTAGCTGACTTATAACACCTTATTGAATTTTACTGTAATCGAACTGTAAATTCGTCTGTAATGTACCGAATTGCGAAAATCATGAAACTTCATTATCTCAGAAGGTACACAACCGATTTAATCAATTGTATTATCAGATGAACAGGCTAGTTAAGGGTTAACTGATGAATTATGATTCAACACGTGGTTTCAAAGTTTGGCTGCCCTATACGTTCCCATTTCATTTGATTATAATCGAACTAAGCAACCGTTATGTATTAAATTGTTAATAAAACAACGAAATTCTATTATCTCAAAGACTACACGACTTATTTGAACATTACTAGTGTCATATCTCTCAAACTTACAAATAACAAACTTCAACAATTTGATATGTGGTTCAAAAGTTATGGAAAGAAAATGAATTCAAAGGCTATTTAAAACTATACCTGCTTTGATCAATATATGTGGCCACAATATAATTTAAATGTGCTATCGTACCATTTGAATGTTCCCGGTATCGCTCGTGATTGAATTGTTCGAAATTAAGTATCGTTACTTTTATTTCGCTATTTATTGAGCATTTACATTACGTCAAATTTCATATTTTATACTTCTATTACAACATCATTATTTTAGAACCCAAAAAGTGAATACACATTTATTGGATTGAAGCGTTCATGTAAATCTATTTTTACAAATAATAAGTTTGAATGAGAAAGGCTGGGTCTGGCCGCTAGGTGGATTAATTTAGGTTTTGGAGCACGAGTCATTTTTGAGAAGCTATTGAAAAATGCTATTTTGGGAAGGTATTGATGATTACAAATATTTTTAGGGCCAAAACGGTTTGTTTGATCGAGGTGACGTCTTCGACAAAGTTTTACCTTTCCGAAAAAAACATACACTCTCAAAGAAAAATATTTTTTGAAAAAAAAATTAGAAAAATTAAAAAATTACTATCTGAAACCCGAATTAATCCACCTAGCGGTGAGACCTAGCCTTTCTCATACGAACTTATCATTTGTTAAAATAGATTTACACGAAAACGAATAACAAATTTGAATTTCTGTAGCCAACAGCACACCTATACCGAAAATAAAAAACCTAACATTCACACATATAGGAGCATTCATTAACACATACACATGCAAATATGATGAAATAAATATGCTTCAAATACATCACGCGAAAAATCCAGATGACTACTTCTGGTTGCCGGAATACATCCTAAAGTGGCCAAATCTGGGTATTTCGATGGCGAGGATGTCGACTTTCAGTTTCTGGAAAATAGTTTTAAGTGACCAAATATCATCCATTATGAGAGTTGCGGAAGCGTTACACCCAGACGCCAAAAATCAACCTAGGACGCCGTTTTAAATTTCTAGATAGTAGCTTATGATTTCTGGAAAACAACCTAAAAGGGACAAACATTACCCAAAGTTTTTTCAGGAACCGGGATAATGCGCGGACGCCGGGAGTGAACTCCATACCTCACTTTGAAATCCGATTTTGCAGCTTCCGGTTTCTGAAAAATATCCTTAAATTGTAAAATACAATCCAATGAAGGTATATCTACTTTTTGGGTTCTAGAGCTTTGATGTTATACATAAAGTAATAATTTAAGTATAGAATGCAAAATTTGACGTAATATTTGTGCTAAAGAAGAAGTGAAATGATAGAAATTACTTTTGATTTCGAACACTTCAATCCTGAGCAACGCCGGGAACGTTGAAATAGTACAACATCAAATTTAAATGATGTTGAGGCCACATATTTTGATCATAACTACAGTTTTAAACAGTCTCCGGGTTACATTTCTTTCCATAACTTTTAAACCACATGTTTAAACATTATCAAATTAATTGGTTAAGAGGTTTAAAGACAAGCTCGTTCATTTGAATCCAACTATGTTCAGATCGGTTGTGTAGTTTCTGTGGTAATTAAGTTTCGTGATTTTCACAATTCGGTACATAACGGACGAAGATTAAATAGCGTATTATGCGGCAGCAAGATCTTTTATTTGAGACTAATCAGTCTTAGCAACATGTCTAATTCCAAAATATAAGTTCCCTTTTCACACATAACGGACAAAGTTATAGTCCAATTACGATAAAATTCAATAGGGTCTTTTGGGGTAACTAGACTTGATTCGGCTATCTCTAAGAAAAAAGAGTGAGTTTTAAAAGCTCCGGAACACGTTTCTTATAATAACTTTTGAACGACAAGTTCAATCATTATAAAAATCATTAGTTAAGGATTTTAAAGACAGCCCGTTCATTTGACACCAGTTTTGTCAGATCGGTTGTGTAATTTTTGAGATAATGATGTTATGTGAATTTTACATTTCTATGTATAACCTCTAAACTAAAAATCTAATTACAATGAAATTCAAAAGCAACCTATGAGGCAACTTGAATTTCCATTTGAAACTGATTTCGTGAAAATCGGTCTCGCCATCTGAGTGAGTGAGTTTAAGCTGGCTTTAGTATATGCTTTGCTTTTATAACGTGATTTAACATTTTTATAAATAACGGACAAAGTTACCAACCGATTACAATGAATTTCAATAGCAACCTATGGGACAACTAGACCTTTTATTCGAGACTTATTTTGTGAAAATCGGTCCAGCCATCTCTGAGAAAAATGGGTGAGTTTAAGCAGCCTCTGAATTACATTTCTTTACACAACTTTTGAACCATATGTTTGATCGTTGCAACATTTTTAGGTTAAGGGTTTTGGAGACAGCCGGACACTAATTTTGATCAAATAGTTACAGTTTCTAATAAAAAGCGTTGCTTCAATTCGAGGAAGCTGTCAGTGAAATGCGATTATAGCACTGCCAAGTTAGCTCTCGCGCTATGAATTTATAAAATATCTCACAACGTAGGGTACACAGCGGCTAGAAATTAAAATACGGTCTCTTTCCCATAGAGACGCAAAGCGGTTCGGATCTCAAATAAAAGTTGTTCTCAGTGATCGTTAGTTTAATTTAAATCCTGTGTGGTGCTTAACGAGAACAAAGCCGAAAACCCCGATTCTGCTCTGAACAAATAGGTTGTGTAGTTCCTGAGACAATGATGTTTCGTGATTTTTACATTTTGCTAACATCTAAACTAAAAATCCGATCATAATGAAATTCAATAGCAACCTATGAGGCAACTAGACCTTCCATTTGGTTTAAAGTTCATGGAAATTGGCTCAGCCATCTCTGAGAAAAGTGAGTGAGAAAAAAAAGTTGCACATACACACACACACACACACATACACATACACACACATACACACACATTCATACACACATACATACATACATACAGAAAATGCTCAGCTCGTCGAACTGAGTTGAGTGATATACGACATTCGGCCCTTTGGAGCACTTTCATGCCTTTAGTTTTTGCAGTGATTGCTATACCTTTCTAGGAGAAAGGCAAAAGCTCATTTTTAAAAAATGCAACCAGTCCGATCAAGGAGTAATCGAGAAAATAAATTTAGATTTTTTGAAAATAAATTAATTTTTTTTACACAAGGTACATTTTTTATGGAAGGACAAAATTATTTAAAATATTCCTACAGCCAAAACGGTTTTATGATTGCCATAGAGTCTTCGGCAAAGTTGTAGATAGTAATTTTCTCCTGCGAAAAAAAAATATAAATATATATATATATATATATATATATATATATATATATATATATATATATATATATATATATATATATATATATATATATATATATATATATATATATATATATATATATATATATATATATATATATATATATATATATATATATACCCCAGGAAAAAAAATATTTTTTTTTTCAAAAAATCGTAACTTTTTGCCTTTCTCCTAGAAAGGTATAGCAATCACTGCAAAAACTAAAGGCATGAAAGTGCTCCAAAAGGCCGAATATCGTATATCACTCAACTCAGTTCGACGAGCTGAGCATTTTCTGTATGTATGTATCAAAATGTAAAAATCACGAAACATCAATATCTCAGAAACCACATAACCGATTCCGAAAAAACTGGTTTCAAATGATCGGACTGTCTCCAGAACCCTTAACTTTTGAATTCCGTTATGATTGAACATATGGTTCAAAAGTTATGTAAAGAAAAGTTATCCTGAGGTTGTTTGAACTCACTCATTTTTCTCAGTGATGGCTGAATCGATTTTCACAAAATTAGTGTCAAATGAAAGGTCTAGTTGCCCCATAGGTTGCTATTGAATTTCAATGCACTCGGATTGTAACTGTGTCCGTTGTTCATAAAAATGTGAAATCACATAATGAAAGTAAACACATTGACTTTCTCCTAACGATCACTGGCTAATTAAAAGGTAGAAAAATGATCCAAATGGCCGAATGTCATATACTACTCGACTCAGTTCGACGAATCGAGCATTTTCTGGTTATATGCATGTATAGGTGTATATGTTTGTGTGTGGGTGTGTACGTGTGTATGTGCACCTTTTTTCGCACTCACTTTTCTCAATAGTCTGACCGATTCTTTCTATCTTGGTGTCAAATGAAGGCTCTATTTGCCGCTTAGGTTGTTATTTAATTTCATTGTAATCAAACTTTTAGTTTTCGCGCTGCGTCAGAATGTGAAAATCGCTCTTATATCTCAGAAGGTATGGGGCCGTTCCTAAACCACGTGGTCATATTTTGGTCACTTTTTATACCCCACCGTACCCCCCCACCCCGTGGTCTTTCGTGGTCTTTTGGCAACCCCCCCCCCCTCTTTGCAACTTTAACCACGTGGTCTTTTCATTTGTCAAGTACCAAAAATTCACTTTAATTTTTACATTTTTATTATTAAACTTTCAGTACATTCTATGTTTCTAAAATACAACAGCTTCATTCTTGACTTGGTGGCAACAATCAATTAAAAGTCAGGAGAAAAGACCACGTGGTCATTTCGTAAACCACCCCACCCCCGTGCGTGGTCTTTCGTGGTCTTTTTACAAACCCCCCCCCCCCGTCCCTCTCTTTATGACCACGTGGTTTAAGAACGGCCCCTATGAAAATAGTTGAATTCAAATTAATGGGCTTTTAAACCCTTAAACAATGAATTTCATAATGTTTAAACATGTGGTTTGAAAGTTATAGAAAGAAACGTAACCCGCAAGTTGTTCAAAACTATAGCTACGATCAAAATATGTGGCCTCAACATCATTTAAATTTGATATTGTACCATTTCAATGTTTGCGGCCTTGCTCGGGATTGAAGTTGAAATTAACAGTCATTTCTATCATTTCACTTTTTGCCTGTCTCCTAGAAAGGTATAGCAATCACTGCAAAAACTAAAGGTATAAAAGTGCTCAAAAGGGCCGAATGTCGTATACCACTCGACTCAGTTCGACGAGCTGAGCATTTTCTGCATGTGTGTGTGTAACGCTCTCCCAATCTCACTCGATTTTCTCAGAGATGGCTGAACCGATTTCAATGAAATTAATTGCAGGTCTAGTTGCCCTATAAGACCCTATTGAATTTATTTGTAATCTGATTTCTAGTTTAGAGGTTATGTATCAAAATGTAAAAATCACGAAACATCAATATCTCAGAAACTACACAATCGATTTGAACAAAATTGGTTTTAAATGAAAGGGCTACCTAGTAAACCCTCAATTTTTTAATTTTATAAAGATTGAACTTGTGGTTCAGAAGTTATGGAAAGAAACGTGTTCTGGAGACTGTTTAATCTCACTCAAGTTTCTCAGAGATGGCTGGACGGATTTTCATATAATCAGTGTCATATGGAAGGTCTTGTTGCCCCATAAGACCCTAATGATTTTTTTTGCAAACGGATTATTACTTTGCCTGTTATTTTTAAAAATCTGAAATCCAGCTATGAAAAGAAACATATTCCGAAGACTACTTGAACTCACTCACTTTTCTCAGAGAAGGTTGACCCGATTTCCACAGAATTGGCTAGCTGCTTCATAACACCCTATTGAATTTTGCTGTAATCGGACTGTAACTTCGTCTGTAATATCGAAATGTGAAAATCACAAAACTTCATTATCTTAGAAACTACACAACCGATTTGAACAATATTGATATCAGATGAACGGGCTAGTTGAGGGTTAACTGATGAATTATGATTGAAATCGTGGTTTAAAAGTTTGACTGCCCTATACGTTACCTTTTTATTTGATTGTAATCAAACTTAAGCAACCGTTATGTATCAAATTGTTAAAACGACGAAAGTCAATTATCTCAAGTATTACACGACTTATTTGAACATTACTAGTGTCATACAAACGAGTCATCTCTCAAACTTACAAATAACAAACTTCATAGCAATTTGATATACTGTTCATAAGTTTTGGAAAGAAAATAAATTCAAAGACTATTCAACACTATATCTGCTTTGATCAATATATATGGCCTCAACATGATTTAAATGTGGTATCGTACTATCTGAACGTTCCCGGTATCGCTCGTGATTAAATTGTTCGAAATTAAGAGTCATTTCTTTCATTTCGCTATTTCTTAAGCACAAACATTACGTCAAATTGCATATTTTATACTTTAATTACATCACCAATATTTTAGAACCCAAAGAGTGAATATACCTTTATTGGATTTAAGCATTCATGTAAATCTATTTTTACAAATAAAAAGTTCGAATGAGAAAGGCTGAGTCTGACCGCTAGGTGGATTAATTTAGGTTTTTTTTTATTTCTTCATGATCGGACCGGTTTCATAGTGTAGGTAATCTTTTGTATTTTTTTTTCAAAAAATAAATAATTTTTTAAGAGTGAATTTTTTTTTTTTTTTTTTTGGAGAGACAAAATCATTTTCTAAAACTTTGCCGAGGACGTCATACCGATCGAATAAACCGTTTATAACAATAATAGCCTACATACTACGCAGATTCGCACGAAGCTTAACTGCCCATAATCACATAATTGTAACATTTGCAAAATTGGTTGTTCGAGCAAAAGACCCTTTTATTTTTTACCTTAAATGCATTGTTCCCAATATATTCTTGCAAATAGACAGTAAAACTAAACTTAGTATCATGAAGAAAGTGTTACTTCTCACTATATATACATTGAACATTACTTTTGAAGCCAAATTAATTAAAATTTTCGCAATGATACGTTTATGCCATCACTTTCAAGCTTTATTCTTGTATCCAACGAGCACGAGCTGAACATCAGAAATGGATCACCGGTGATTGGTTACCGGTCCAGAATAACTTCTCCGGGTTCCAAATGATGCAGATGAGGATTTGGATGGAAGCCTTTTTGACAAAACAGTTGAGAAAGTTAAGTAGTGCGACAATTATGCGGATATTTACGCTATGTGACAAAAAAAATTGGTATTTTTCACGACTTTTTTCAAGCAAGTATAGGCATATTTTTTCAGATGTAAAAAGTACCTACTATTTTAAGTATTTCCCAATAAAAAGTCCGAAATCCATAAAATGTCGAATGTTACAATTACGCGATCACAGGCAGTTAACTTTAATATTGAAATTCATATTAACACCTTTCTCAAATGACTGTATTTGGCAAAATTTAATGAATGGTGGCAGATTGACAGAATGTCACTTCATGTGCTCAAGTGCACCTTGTAACTGGTCGGCCGAATCGCTTCCCGATGATAAGCGGGTGGCTTAAATGCGCCACTCTCCTAAGAGAGACCACCCGCCGAGATGTGATTGCCCAGCCTGAGACCTTCCGAGGGGAGGTTCTTTTTATCCCGTTACGGGAAGGGAAGCTGTCCGCTGACCTTAAATGCCCTGCTCTACTCCGCTAAATGCGTCAGATACTTTGCCTACGCTCCCACCTGGTACCTTTATCCGCGGTACTCGACCTCGCAAAAACAGAACGGCAGAGGGTTAATTTTCATCACTGGCCCAATCCAGTCTCGCAGAACTAAAATTGACCAGGGTGGATTCGGGAGCTTTCCGGGCTGGTTTCGGAGCCAGCCGTCCCAGTAAAATAATACCAAAAAAAAACAGCGAAACTACACGAAACCCCGAGGATAGAGAGAAAAAGGAAACTCTCCCAGTGACGCAATAGGTCAATATACTTATTCGGCTGGGTCAATCCACTCTTCGACCGCCAGCGATGCATGCAAAGCAACGTAAGCGAACGTAAGAGGACTCGTGGCTGAGTAAATATTATGCCAATTACTACTTTTTTGGCGCCTGTTGCGGTAATGTGAACCGCAGATTATTTAGAAAAAAAGTTAATTCTAGCATGCATTATGTGTAATGCAGAATAAATGAAATAAAAAACAAGTCAATTCTGATTCAATCTTACAATATCGTTATTTAATATTACGATAGTGCTGCTAAATCTTAAAAAACATTACTTCCAAGGTACTCGTTACATCATTCCCTACTAAAAATTACGAAAATTTGATTGGCTTTGAAAGGGACCTAACAATAACCAATCAAATTTTCGTAGGCAACAGTCGTATTTTAAAAAATGTGTTATAAATTCGGGGTCATATACGGTCATCGCCAAACTAAATTGGCTCAGTATCTATTTCCGGTACTATATTCTCATTAATATAGGCCATCACTGACTATCAACGACAACAGACTCCAGTCTCCAGCAAAAAATTTAAAACAAATTTCCAAAAAAATACGACTGCAAACCTAACGTATGCACTACATGGTTTGATAAACAAAACCCATTTTCAAAGAAGTTTTCAACTAGTCAGTTGACGGTGACTGAACAACTCCATTCATGCTTCCCACTCATTCTTCTTAATCATACCTCGTACGGTTAACACGTGTGAGACTTGAGATTCAACTCGCCGCCGTAGACCGGCACGAGTAAGTTCAAAAAAAAAAAAAAATATTACTTGACTGGGTATTATCCTCTACCTCGACAAGTCGAGTAGCGAAGATAATACCACGAAATGATCGCCTGAACGAAAACAGACTAGTAGGTCCAGCTTATCACCCTCCCCCGACACCTAGCGAGATTACAAGGTGACGCTTTCCCCACCAAAAAATACTGTTCCTGTTCGCAATTTGCTACCGCAGAACACAATGTCTACACTTGACGCTAATTGGGAATTCAGAACGAAAATCTTGTTTCTACGAAGAATTTTTATGAATCAGCATTCCACAAATCTGATCACCAAATTGTCGTAGTTAACAGGAACCAACCGTGAGTATACAAACTCATTCACATTCCTTTTTTGCGCATGTCAGAATCCATCTCCTGACATGCTCTCAGCCAGTCTACCACGTCTATTATTTCTGTCATTCAGTCTGTCACCCAACTGTCAACAAAATCCAGTCAATCCTCGAACTTGAACGTCATAACCGTAAGTAAGTAGTGAAAGTGTGTTTTCTTATCTAAGAAAAAAATAATTTAACCGGGTCATCCGAACCACGTTCGGTGAATAATGGAGGGATCTGCACATTACTGTTTGCGAGGTGTATCGAACGATAAGGAGCGTAACAAGAAAAAGGTATCGGTTCTATTAGGTGTAAAGTGTTTGTTTTTCCATTCGCAGGCAGCCGAGTTTGCATGTTCATTGTTACGCAACGCTACTGAGGAAATAAATTATTCGAAGAGGAATACAAAGTGGAAGTCGAAAATTCGAGAAAAAAAACTACAGGGTCGGTTTACGACAGCTAAAGAAAAAAAACATCGTGACACTTCTTTCGGCTGGGAACAGATAATATTATAAGCTCATGTAAGGTACAGCGAGCAAATCTTACTAATGAAATTTTTATTTAAGGATGGTATACGGAATAACTTAACTTTAGTGATTGCAAATATCCCTGCTGAAGGAAGGGAGGATGCAGGTTGAACTTAAACTGACTGGAAAAATGGTGAATATGCCCTCTGGAGCAAAGTAGGATGCCATCAACCACCGAGGGAAAAAAATGTGAGAGTTGTATTTACACCTAAGACTAATCTAGACTAAGTACTAATATTTACATAAGGATTAGGACTGTAGGCCCTTGACAAACTAATTTACTATTTACAAAAATGTACAATGTCCGTGGCGAGCGGACTAAGTGTCGCCACTAAATCGATTTCGCGGTCCCTCTCGGTGTTTCTTTGGTTGTCTTGTTTTAACCCCTCATCGGTGGCGTTTCGATGAAGCTTTTTTTTTCTATAGCTGATCGTTAATTGTTACATTATTGGCCAGATTTTGGTACCCTCAGTGCTAGCTTTTCTCGGAAAAAAAAATGCCAGCACGAGTCCGTCAAAATCGGCTTGCTGCTCATACCCTTTCGGTGTTTTGTGTTGCAAACTGTTGTCGCTCCTTATGGAGGTTCATAGCTTTAACACTTCTGACTTAGTGTCGTGAAACCTTACAAATTCTGAGTACTCTTTCGGTAAATATGTTTTGGTTTTCCTCTAAGAATTGCATTACTGTGATTACCCCGTAGGTTTTTTCCTCGATTTTCTTTGTTTGAAGTCGTTAGTTGCTCTAAAAAGAGGTACATAGCTGAATGTTCATCGATTAGTTTTGGTTGGAAGCTGTTTTTAGTTTTTTTAACTGATCGGCAAAGAAAACTCCTATTCGTTTTCCCCCTTCATTCTCTAGCTCGTACGTATGGGATCCCAAAACCTTTCTTACGACACAAGGCTCAAACTTTGGTGCAAGTTTCTTGCAAAACCCTTTTCCTTTGTCCGAGAGGTCGAAAGTTTTTTTAAGAACCTTCTCACCAGCAACGTAATGCGGACAGTTTACGTTAGAACGCAGGTTGTAGGACCTCTTATGTTTTTCATATGCTTGCGATAGGTTCTTTTTCACCTCTTCGAGCAACATGTTCCTCATTTTAGCACTCTCCGTATCGTCTGTCTCCTCTGGCAGTTCCTTGTCGCGAATTTGCGCGTACTCTTTACCGTTAGCTATTTGATTTCGACCGAATACCACAAAGTAAGGACTATATTTCGTGGAATCGTGAACAGTTGTCCTTATCGCGTTCGCGATAGCTTGAATACCTTCAGTCCAATGTTTATGCTCCTTTTTGAGTGTTGCTCTTATGGCAGTCCCAATCACCCGGTTTACTCGTTCTGTATTGTTCACTTGCGGATGATAAGCTGGGGTTAACCAGTGATTTACCCCATATTGTTGGAGCAAGCCTTTGAATATTTTTGACACGAACTGAGTGCCGTTGTCAGTGAGAATGATTTCCGGTACCCCAAAAAGCCGGAAAATCATGTTCTCAACGAACTCCGATAGCGACTCTGCCTTCGCCTCACGAAAAGGTTGTACCAACACAAATTTGCTGAGCACATCTGTTGCTACCAGCAAGCACGTGTAACGATTACGTCCTGACGCTGGCAGTGGTCCAATGTAGTCCAAGGTGACAAATTGCCACGGATACTCCACCGGTTTCTGTGACCCCATCGGTGGTGTGACTTTCACATTCCCCGCTTTGCTTGTTTGACAATCTAGACATTCCCTGCAGAAATTTTTAACTTGTTGATTCATCCTTGGCCAGAAATGCCGTTCTTTAATGCAGGCCAACGTTTTTTCAAATCCAAAGTGTGATTTGTTATGTTCTCGTTCGATTATCGAGATCCTTTCCGCTTGTGTTGGAACGTGTTTCCACGAGAAACGTGGGTCGCTTATTCTGCTAGTACCCCTCACGTACTTCCAGATTGTCCCGTCTATCACCCGATATTCGCCGTACTGGATGGGGTCTGTTTGGATGTCTCTGATTAATTTTTCATATTCCGGGTCTGGTGTGTTTATTTCAATTGCCTCGATTGACCTGGATAAGCAGTCCGCGGTAATGTTATTTTTCCCTTTGCGGTACTCGAGTTCGATGTCGTATGACTGTATTCGCAGTGCCCATCTCAGGAGTTTCGAGTTGCCTGATTCTGCTCCAATCTTGAATAACCAGAGCAGGCTCCTCGCGTCCGTTACTACCTTGAACCGGGTGCCCTCCACGTAGTGCCGAAAATTGTCGATCGCTAGTAGCACCCCTAGGCACTCCTTCTCAACTGCCGAATACTTTCTTTGGGTACAGCTAAGCTTTTTACTAAAGTATCCGATGACTCTGGTTTCTCCATCCTGTTCTTGAACCAACGCAGCTCCTACAGCATTTTCGGAGGCGTCAGATTCTATAGTAAACGGCTTCATAAAGTTTGGATTAGCTAGAATTGGTGCTGAAGTGAGTACAGCTTTCAGGTTGTTTAAAGCTGTTTCCGCTTCTTCTGACCAGGTAAATTTTTTCTTTTCCTTTTTTAAAAGGTCCGTTATTGGAGCCGTCATTTGGCTGTAGTTTTTTATGAATTTCTGGTAGAATCCAGCCAGGCCCATCAATCTTCGACTATCCTTCACCGTTTTTGGGCGAGCATAGTCCAAAATCGGTTGAATTCTCGAGCGATCAATGGCGACACCTCTCTCCGTTAACAGGTACCCTAAGTACTTCACCTGCTTTCTGCAAAATTTGGATTTTTCCAGAGAAATGGTCAATTTCCCTTTTTTCAAGCGCTCCGCTACTATTTCGAGGAGACGAAAATGTTCCTCTAAAGTCTCTGTAGCAATCACGATGTCGTCTAGATATACAAAGACATACGGTTGAAGGTCAAACCCAATGACTTTATTCATTAGACGACACATCGTAAATGGTGCATTCGTCAGTCCAAACGGACACACCTTGAACCGGAACAAACCTTTTTCGGTTCGGAATGCAGTATAATTTCTGCATTCTTCTTTTAGCGGTATTTGAAAATAGGCATCCTTTAAGTCGATAATGGTGTAATATTTTGCCCGGCCCAATCTGTGAAAGATATATTGCATATTTTGCATTGGATATGCGTCCTTGATCGTCATCGCATTAATTCGTCGTGAATCAAGACAAACACGAATCTTACCGTTTGACTTCCTCACTGGTACTAGTGGGTTAGTCCATTCACTATAGCATTCTTCGATTGCGCCCAGATCTTTAAATCGTTCGATCTCCGCGTCAATCTCTTTTTGAATGAAAGGAGAACATTTATAAATCGGTTGGTTTCTTGGTTTGGCATTCTCTTTCAGTACGATCTCATGCTGGATGAGATCCGTTAGCCCGAGCTTTCCTGGTGCTGTGAATTCGAATTTTTTTATCGTCTCAATTAGTCTTCCCCTATCCTCGTTCGACAATTCGTGTTCTGTTGTGAAGAAAAAAAAAAAAATTCGTGTTCTGTTTCAATACTCTCCGGAACTGGTTCTGCCGGTTCATCAATCGTCGGTATGTCGAGTGTCTCATCCGGTTCTTTTTCCTCTACCTTCGGTAGTTTCTCACTAGGTTCTATGTTGAAACAGATGTATGGTTCCTCCCTAGCTTGAAGGGTTTCAATTGACTCCGGTCCATTCCCAACATCGATCATCGGTTGGATTCTGAAGCTTTCCCAAAAGTCTGCCCCCAAAATGAGTGTTCTAGAAATCTGTGGGACAACGATTGTAGGCACCACTCTAGTTATTCCTTTGAATGTGAATGGAATGTTAAGGTATCCGGAACATTTGTACTCTGTTCCATCTGCTGTGCTTATCCGGACCGCGGCCGGAAGAACTTTAAGTCCGTACTGTTCGGCGATTTCCGATGAGTTGATAACGCTTATTCCTGCCCCCGAATCTAAGAGAGCGTCTATTTCAGTTTCGAAAACGTGCACTCGAATATGAGGACATTTCGTCACGCTCACCCTAATATGATGTATCTTTGTTAAAGGATCCAAATCGATTATGTTTCTCGTTTTGGGAATCTTGTTTAAACTAGGAGTGGATTGATCCCCTTCTGCCCACCCCTTTCTTAGTTTTCCTGATTCGTACTTCTTTTATTCATTGCGGCGCAACGTTCGCAGCAACGTATCGTTCGCCCTAAATTCCCACATCCGTAACAAAAAATAACTTTGGGTCTAGAACATTCTCGCCACCCATGGCCTTGTTGTTGGCAGTTCCAACAACCACTCATTGTTGACTGCCCTGCATATCCGGTTCGCGATTGATTAGGCAGGATTTTCGGCCTATTCCGTGTTGTTGCTTGGTTGTTTTCTTTTGCGGAGTGTGGTTCCATTGCGTTCACTGATGCTGACCCGTCACTGTCGTAATCTCCTCTCTCGACTTCCATATTGTTAATCGTTCGCCTTGGCTCGCCAGTTAGGTGGAGACTCGGGTCAGCTGCATCTATACGATGGTTTAACATGACTAGTTGCTGTAGATCTTTGACCTCTACGATGGATATCTTCGATCGGTAGTGTTGTCTCATATTGTCCGAGATCAATTCAAATTTCCTTGTCCTCGATAATGGTTTCGATAGCATACGATTTAATTTTTCTATTTCCGTGACGAATGCGATAAACGTCTCGCCTCGATGTTGTTTTCTCTCTTGCATTTTCTGACGAATCCCTTGATCCTGATTAGGATTTCCAAACCGGTATTTGATGAGCCTGTCGAACGTTGACCAATCGTTGAACTCGTCCACGAAGGTAAAAAACCAATCAGATGCCGGTCCATCCAACAGTAGATGGACATCTCGCAGTAATTGCTTTTTTGTTACGCCCTCCCGCTCCGCAATTTTTTCTAGTTTATATAAAAAGTTCTCTACGCTGACTGTTCTGGAGTCACCAGTAAATCTGATTTTCCATTTTTCCACCCGGTTCAGGTGGTCCCTGATCCCGTGATCATGTCGGTTATTTCGAGTTCGTCGTCTATCTTGTCTTGACCCTGACTGTTCCCTATCCGTGAGTCTGCCACTCAATACGGAGCTTTCCGAGTCGTAACCCGATGCTTGTCTTTGCTGTCGCGCTCTCTCGTAGTGTCTATCGAACCCTTCAGGGTTATCATCGTCCCCTTCATTGCTTGAAATGGAAATATCCCGTGAGAAAAAGCCAGATATGTGCGGCTTCTCAAACGCTCGCTTGGTATCGCGTGTTTTTTCAACCGATTTTTCTCGAGACTCGCGCTCTACCAGCAACTTCGACATGCTTTCCACCATTCGTTCTAAGTGCTTGATTCTCTGCTGTGTTTCATCGTTTTGCTCTTCTCTTAATTCTGTACTATTCTGTTTCGGAATTTTCGGTATCGCACCTGTTTCCTTTGAATTTTTGGGTGTACTACTACCGTGTGCCCCTAATTGGTCCTGTGGTATCTCACTCCTATCTGCGTCGGTTAACATGTCGTTAATTCTCTCAATGAACGGTGAAGATGGTGGTCCTGTTTTGTACTCTTTCATACAATTCTCAATTCCACGTATCAACTCCCTTCTAATCTTCTTTTCTTCTTCATCTCTCGCCACAGTCCGTTTTGCTCGGTACCAGTAGTGGAGTATCCGTGAAACATAGCGCCTCTCTAAACCGTGTCTCTTAATTGCTTTCACCAAATCTTCGACCCTACCCTCAATGTGCAAGTGCTCTTCCCTTATATTATATGGCGAAGGGTAGTTCTTCCAATTTGCTATATCATCTTTCATCAGGGCTCTCAGATGCCTTTGTTTATTTGCAAGATCTAGTGCAGCGACCGCTTCATCTAACTTACCACGGATGAGAAGTTCGTAATTGACTTCTTCGTGGTTCAAATATTCTGGATAGGGAAATTTTTCCATTTTATGTCCTCCAGGGAAACCAAAATTAACAAAATAGAATAAATCACTTACTACTACAAACTAAGCTAAATCGATCAAGGAAGGACTGAAAATTGTGCCGTTCCTGTTTACCAAGTGTAATTGATGTTAGAGTACCAAATAAATGTTTAAAACGCAACAGGATAGCCAGGATGTATTTTCGAAGACTATGTAAATTAAGAAAATTAGGATATTCAATGAATATAGAAAAAAATATTATATGATTACTAAATAATTTCCGAAACAACAATAAGAGAACTTCGTTAAACTTATTTACTTTCACTATATACACTGAAAGTATTCTTATTCTTAGGAACATTAGGTTATTAAATCTGGAAGAAAAACACAAGTTCTCTCGGAAAAATAAAAAAAAAAGAGAAGATACTACGTTGCTTAAAGACTTATTATTAGAAGATGGCAAATGCTTCAGCCAATTGTTAGGCACCCTAAAAAATTTAGAAAATTCTATCAAGAATTATGGCGATAATGTGCAAATCTTAAGAATAAATACCAAAATTCTGCCTTTCCTGTGACCGCCAAAATAAAGAAATTGAAGCAAAAAACAATGCTGGCTAAACCCTTTGAAAATATCACCAGGCCAATCTGCAAAGCCTTGTCTACTGATTGCCAAATGTAACTAAACGTACAATGACTACCCGTATACTGCATAAGCCTTGTTTTGTTGGGCGCCAATGTAACTGGTCGGCCGAATCGCTTCCCGATGATAAGCGGGTGGCTTAAATGCGCCACTCTCCTAAGAGAGACCACCCGCCGAGATGTGATTGCCCAGCCTGAGACCTTCCGAGGGGAGGTTCTTTTTATCCCGTTACGGGAAGGGAAGCTGTCCGCTGACCTTAAATGCCCTGCTCTACTCCGCTAAATGCGTCAGATACTTTGCCTACGCTCCCACCTGGTACCTTTATCCGCGGTACTCGACCTCGCAAAAACAGAACGGCAGAGGGTTAATTTTCATCACTGGCCCAATCCAGTCTCGCAGAACTAAAATTGACCAGGGTGGATTCGGGAGCTTTCCGGGCTGGTTTCGGAGCCAGCCGTCCCAGTAAAATAATACCAAAAAAAAACAGCGAAACTACACGAAACCCCGAGGATAGAGAGAAAAAGGAAACTCTCCCAGTGACGCAATAGGTCAATATACTTATTCGGCTGGGTCAATCCACTCTTCGACCGCCAGCGATGCATGCAAAGCAACGTAAGCGAACGTAAGAGGACTCGTGGCTGAGTAAATATCAGGCCAATTACTACTTTTTTGGCGCCTGTTGCGGTAATGTGAACCGCAGATTATTTAGAAAAAAAGTTAATTCTAGCATGCATTATGTGTAATGCAGAATAAATGAAATAAAAAACAAGTCAATTCTGATTCAATCTTACAATATCGTTATTTAATATTACGATAGTGCTGCTAAATCTTAAAAAACATTACTTCCAAGGTACTCGTTACAACCTTTGGACGGTAATAATATAAGAATAATATATTTAGCTCTGAAAGCTTTACAAAAGTCGGAGTTATTATCTTGCTCTTATTCTCCCAGATGGTCTCGAGGTACGATGCTGGCCTAACAAGCCAGTCGTCGTAGGTTAGAGTCTCGGCTCAGGAGAGACTGTTAGTGTCAGTAGTAACGTAGCACTAGCTCCGCAATCGTCCTGTACACTTTTTTTTTCTTCATCTATAGTTTATTTGACAAGGCACAAATACAATTCAACGTTTAACGGCGCCAATTATATCTGGTAGCTTACTTTCTAAAGTATCTTAATAACTAAAAGCAAATTTTTTATCCTCGCTGCCGACTACGAGCTGAAACTAAATCTAACTTAAAGCTAGAATATTTTGCAATAATAGCACAGGTTTGCTGTTTGATGGTTTTCATTGCCATAGGTAAGCAGCATATTAAATTTGTTCCGCTGCTGGGCCAAGATATTACGGACTGGCATATTGGGTTGTTTCCATCGGGCCTTGAGAGTATCGTGCGGGTCTGATTGCTGTTTCCGGATCCGGGGTCTTAACGTGTTCTTGTCGTTTGGTTGGATGTAGGCGGAAAGGAATAGGACTAAACTGGGGCGTGGATGGATTTCAGGAAAACGTATATAAGGGACATGTAGGATAGGTCACGGCTCGTCAAGACATCACGAACAGGAACAGCCGGCTGCCTACCTTCGGCCTGCAGGGAAGCTATTAATCTAGACCTGGCGTCACGGTGTACAGGGCATGACCAAACAACGTGCTCTATGTCGTGATAACCTTCACCACAGGCACAGATACCACTCTCCCCGAGCCCAACACGACGGAGATGCGCGTCAAATCTATAGTGATTGGACATAAGCCGGGACATCACGCAAATGAAATCCCGACCTACATCCAACCCCTTGAACCACGGGTTCATCGATACCTTGGGGATTATGGAATGTAACCACCTTCCCAGTTCCCCCTTGGTCCAAGAATTTTGCCAACTGATGATCGTATTCTGACGTACAAATGCGAAAAATTCATTAAAGGCAATTGGTCTTTCATAAATATTACCGTTTGTTGCGCCCACCTTAGCCAAAGAGTCCGCTTTCTCATTACCCGGTATCGAGCAGTGAGAAGGGACCCACGCTAAGGTAATCTGAAACGATTTTTCGGATAAAGCACTCAGATGTTCCCGTATTTTCCCCAGGAAATACGGAGAGTGCTTAACATCTTTCATCGATCGGAGAGCCTCAATGAAACTGAGACTGTCCGTAAAGATGAAATAGTGGTCCGTGGGCATTTTTTCGATAATCCCTAGGGTGTACTGAATTGCAGCCAATTCTGCGACGTAAACAGAAGCAGGATTATCGAGCTTATGGGAGACGGTTAAATTGTTATTGAAGATACCGAAGCCAGTGGACCCATCAAGAAGTGATCCGTTAGTGTAGTACATATTGTCGCAGTTGATGTTTCGATATTTATTGGAAAAAAATTTAGGGATCTGCTGCACGCTTAAATGATCCGGGATTCCACGAGTTTCTTCTATCATGGATGTATCGAAAAACACAGTAGAATCAGAAGTATTTGATAAGTCGACACGATTTGGAATATTCGAAGAAGGGTTAATATTATGGGACATGTGATTGAAATACATATCATAAAACGGGTTTTAGAATTAAGTTCGATTAACCTTTCAAAATTTTCAATCACGGGACGGTTCAAGACCTCACATTTGATTAGAGTACGAGAAGACAGGCTCCAGAAGCGGTTTTTCAATGGTAGTACTCCAGCTAAGATCTCCAAACTCATCGTATGGGTCGATTGCATGCAACCCAAGGCGATACGCAAACAACGATATTGTATTCGCTCCAGTTTGATCAAATGTGTGTTTGCTGCGGAGCGGAAGCAGAAACACCCGTACTCAATAACAGACAGTATCGTTGTTTGGTAAAGCCTTATAAGGTCTCCTGGGTGGGCTCCCCACCATTGTCCGGTTATTGTACGAAGAAAATTCACTCTTTATTGACATCTTTTCATCAAATACCTCACGTGACAACCCCAGGTGCCTTTAGAGTCGAACCAGACACCAAGATATTTGTGTACCAAAACCTGAGAAATCGTTTTACCCATTAATTGTGTTTGAAGCTGAGCAGGTTCATGCTTCCCAGAAAAAAATTACTATCTCAGTCTTCTCCGGAGAGAATTCGATACCTAGCTGTAAAGCCCAAGCAGACAAATTGTCCAAGGTATCTTGCAATGGTCCTTGCAAATCGGCAGCTTTGGCTCCTGTAACAGAGATTACACTGTCGTCTGCAAGTTGTCTTATCGTGCATGAATTTGCCAGACATTCGTCGATGTCATTTACATAAAAGTTGTAGAGAAGGAGGCTTAAACATGAGCCCTGGGGAAGACCCATGTAGCTAATGCGAAAAGTTGCCAAATCGCCGTGCGTAAAATGCATGTGCTTTTCGGACAACAAATTGTGCAAAAAATTGTTCAAAATTGGAGAAAATCCTTGTCGGTGAAGTTTACCCGAAAGAATGTCAATAGAAACGGAATCAAAAGCCCCCTTAATGTCCAAGAACACAGACGCCATTTGTTCTTTGCGAGCATACGCCAGCTGAATATCTGTTGAAAGCAACGCAAGACAATCATTCGTTCCTTTGGCACGGCGGAAGCCAAATTGAGTATCTGATAGTAGACCATTTGATTCGACCCAATGGTCTAAACGACGGAGTATCATTTTTTCCATAAATTTCCGGATACAGGATAGCATTGCAATCGGCCTATAGGAGTTGTGATCAGAAGCTGGTTTCCCTGGTTTTTGGATGGCGATCCCCTTCACTTGCCTCCAATCCTGCGGTACAATGTTTTGCTCCAGGAACTTATTGAACAAGTTCAACAAGCGCCTCTTGGCATTGCCGGGTAGATTCTTCAACAAGTTGAATTTGATTCTATCTAACCCAGGCACGTTATTGTTACAGGACAGGAGGGCAACTGAAAATTCTGCCATCGTAAAAGGTGATTCTATCGCGTCGTGGCCCGGAGACGCATCGCGAACAATGTTTTGCTCAGGAACAGAGTCCGGACATACTTTCCTGGCAAAATCAAATATCCACCGACTTGAAGACTCCTCGCTTTCGTTGACCGATACGCGATTCCGCATTCTTCGGGCTGTGTTCCAAAGAGCGCTCATCGATGTCGCCCTCGACGTCTCGTTCACGAAACGACGCCAATATCCGCGTTTCTTAGCTTTAGCCAAACTTTTAAGCTTGGTATCAAGCTCCGAATACCGTAAATAGTCGCCAGGTATACCTCCCTTCTGGAAGGCCAAAAACGCGTCGGATCTTTGCGTGTAGACATCGGAGCACTCTTGGTCCCACCACGAAGTGGGAGGCCGTTCTTTGATCGTTACGCCGGGATATTTCTTCGTTTGGGCTTGCAACGCGGCGTCGAGAATCAAGCCCGCGAGGAGGTTGTATTATTCAAGTGGTGGATGATGTTGAATCGACTCGACCGCTTTTGAAATCATTTCCTCGTATAACTTCCAATCGACATTCCGTGTGAGGTCATACGGAATGTCAATCGGTCGCATGCGAGTTGACCCGTTTGTAATTGAAAAAAGAATAGGCAGATGGTCGCTACCGTGAGGATCGAGGATTACCTTCCATGTGCAATCCAACTGTAGCGACGTCGAACATAAGGATAGATCCAAAGCGCTTGGGCGCGCTGGAGGTTTCGGGATACGTGTCATTTCACCGTTGTTCAAAATAGTCATGTCGAAGTCATCGCAAAGGTTATAGATTAAAGAGGAGCGGTTATCATTGTAGGGGGAACCCCAAGCCACACCATGAGAGTGGAAGTCTCCCAAAATCAAACGTGGCGAGGGAAGAAGTTCTATAAAATCAAAGAGCAGCCGTTGCCCAACCTGTGCTCTGGGAGGAATATATATTGAGGCAATACAAAGCTCTTTACCTTGTATTGTCATTTGGCATGCGACAACTTCGATGCCTGGAATCGAGGGGAGGTTAATACGATAGAAAGAATAGCACTTTTTAATCCCTAAAAGTACTCCTCCATATGGGGTGTCTCGATCAAGGCGAATAATATTAAAATCATGGAAGTTGAGATCAATATTTGAAGTAAGCCAAGTTTCACAAAACGAAAATGCATCGCATTTGTTTTTATTTATCAAAACTTTAAACGAATCAATTTTTGCTAAAATACTTCTACAATTCCACTGTAAGACAGAGATAGAATCCTTCATATACGCAGTTGAATTAGGCATCGAAGGATACAATCGCTGCAAGGAGGGGCCATTGGGCAGTCAACTGCTTCAAAAATGATCTAACTGTTGGGAGGAATGCTGTAAGAAAAATTTTAATTGGATCGGGTACATTGAAATTTTCAAAAATCCAGTCCACAATGTCAGAAAATTTGACTAATCCAGAGTTTGTTTCATCAACTGGATGTGCAAAAGGAACAACTGGAGTTTTAGATGTTCCTGGCAGTGCTGGGAACTCCTTCTGGGACTTTAAATTTGCAAGCCCAGGAGGAGTTTGCTTCGGTTTTTCCGCAGCACTGTTTGGTTTGTTCGTACTTTTTATTACACTTTGGGAAATCTTAGGACCTTTACGGGGAAGTTTAGGAGAAGAAACATTTTACCTTTTCCTAGACTCCCCAGGATTGGCATAAGATGTTCCCGCTGGTGAATCGTCAGAATCGGTTTCATCAGAGGACAACAGATCAAAGGGGTTCGATGTTATGGTAGAAGTGGTCACGGTCTTCTTCAGCATCTCAGCATAAGAACGCTTTGAACGCTCCTTAAGTGACCGCTTGATTTTATCTCTGCGCTGCATGTACACCGGGCATGTGGAGAGCTCATGCTGGTTTTTTCCCACAGTGAATACATTTTTCAGCATTAACACTGCAAGAATCTTCCGCATGAGTCTCCCCACACTTGCTACATCGTGCCTTATTGCAGCAGTAGGGGGCTGTGTGGCCTAACTGCTTGCAATTGGTGCAATTCATAACACGGGGTACATACAATCGCACAGGCAGACGAGGAGACGGTCGATCGAGACGTGGCTAGGGAGTGCAGATCCGGCAAACGTAACGCGAAACGAGTCTGACGGAGTGTAAACTTTTTTACCGCCGACGAGAGACATGGACCGCAATTGCTTACAATCCAAAATCTTCGCCTGTGTTTCGGTATTTTTGAAGCAACCGGTTGCGCTTTTTAGGATACACTCGACAGACAGACTCGAATCGGTTATGACACCGTCGATCTCCACGTCTCGTGCGGGTATGTAAACGCGATACTCGCGTGTGAAGAGCTCAGAGCAAGCGATAGCATTGGCCTGTGCCAGATCACTGAACACGACACGGAGCTTGTTAGGTCAACCTTGGAAATTTCGGTCACGGCCTTGTACCCCTTCGTCAGGTCTTTAGAAATTTGCAGTATGTTTAATCGCTTTGAATTCACTCCTGCCTTTGGACGAAAATAAACAGTATAGCTGCCCTGTTGAGATCCGTCCGGGTAAAGCCTGGGGCGAGGGGGGACTGGAGAATGAACAAGGGAGGGGGTAACAGAAGGGTCAGGGTCAGGGGGGTTCGGGGATGGTGGCACGGGAGGCGAGGGATCTATATCCATCGCGCTAAATGTAGCGCACTAGCGCCGACAAGGACACGTACCTATTTACTTCTTCCTTCCAGCAGTGGTTGTCCGATCGTTCGAAGCTGCACCCAAAGCAGCCAGCAGCACCAGTACAGCAGCACCAATACAGCCACCAGCAGTGAGTCGGGTGTGAGATCACTCAGCACAGCGACACGACTCGACTGTCAACTGATGGCCTTGAATTAGAAAGATCTATTCACTGTGCACAGATCAAAACTGCAGCTGGTATTTTGCACCAATACAGCCAAAGTTGCGAGCCGGGTAGAGAACGTAGCGACACAACTCACAATCTAGTTGGCCTTTAGCGCGAATAATACACTCTTTTGTTTGGCTATTCGTACACACGGACCGGATTGTAATAGAACGACCACTTTGCACGTCCGTTTCTGTCGAGTGTTCTACGCGGAATGTCCTGTACACTTAACAGCTGTAAAAAAATTAACAAAGGAGTACCATGGAACGGGGTGAAATTGATCAATTTTTATAACATTTTCCAACTAACTAGCTTCATGTACATTTTTCCCGAAATAGTATAATTTTAAAACAAGTACTGGTATGTGCTCCAGTAACCTCTATGGCTATTGGTGAAATTTCTATAGTCTACTTTATGGAATAAATTCGATAATTCTATAAGGTACTATGAGGTAAATTGGGATGAAATTGATCACCATTGAAATCCATACATTCTTTTGGCAATGTGCTTTTTTTCGATATGCTAAAGATAAATGATGATTTCTGTACTGAAAAATTTCATTTACAGCTAGTTTGGAAACAAAAATAACGATATTTCAGGTTGAAATTTGTTTATGTGTTTCGCCAATCAAACAAGCCGTTTAATTAATCATTTGTCCTAATTATGTTTTTTTCTTAAGATGGTGTCAATGCTAACTAATTAATTAAGTTTTTTTGGAGAAATGTCTTACACACCAAAAAAAACTCAATATACGTATCCAGTACACTATTTCCTCATTTAAATTTCAGTTGCTTCTGAAGTGAATCACAATTTTGTTTGAAGATTATGTACAATATTATTTAAATTGGCAAAGAGTATTATAAAATTTTCTATCATGAAAATGGAGGCTATTCTTTATAATGATTCAACATAATTTTTGGCACTTTTTTCGAACTGTATATGTCTAAATTACTGACGATGTTTAGTTCCAAAACTTTTCTGTAACTATATTTGTTTTAACTGTTTTTTTCTGTTTCTGTACGGTCCAAAAAAGCTAAAGAAGCAAAAGGCTCTTTCTTAGCGTTTAGTTTATCATTTGCTTTGCTATCAGTATACTGCCTATAATCGCATATCAGTACCATCTGGAAAATCATCGAGTTGAGAAAACAGCGCTTGAAGATATTTTTCTTGTTTTGGGTATTTCACCTGTTTGGGGTGGGTTATTCTTTTTTTTTTTCGTCATAATTTAATGAAATAGACCTCAATCATTATTTATTCATTGAAAAATTGCCTTTGTTGTGAAAATTACAATGAAAAATAAGGAAGAGACTGATATGCGATTATTTAGGCCATCGAGTATCAAAATAATCGCATACCAGTCTCACTTTCAACCGCTTGGTGTAGGAGTAGTCATATTTTTCCAAAGTATTTTGAGTATGGGTAGACGTTTATGGCCGCAGACAGCTTTTAATTATTCTGCATGGAGACGTCCATCTATTATTTACCCCGACTTTAAGGTCGTCGTTGTAAAAGCGAAATATAAGTTTAAAGTCTTGGATATGCTACTGAATAATTCCCTTCCTTACGTTCTCAGTGTTTCGCAGTACGTGCTGAATAAAATTATTCCGCATCAGCCCGTGCATTTAGCATAAGTGATATTGAGAAAGGGAAGATTCCAATTTCATTACAACTGACGGACTTGACGGAAGACGACAGTAATGAAAAGAGGTACAAGGTGTTTTTAGCTAAGCAACAATAAACGATTTCGTCTGAGCTCTGACAATTTAAACTTGAATGATCATTTGAAGTGAGCAGATCATCCACAGGAAATTAACCCCTTACAGAAAGCAGCATTGCTCAAGGCTATTATCCCTCTGATTGACGAAACCAATAACCTTTCGGGAACGAACTTTCAGAAAAAGTTGCAGTTTTAGTGTCTACTTAAAATTATCTTTTGTGTGGAATTCATTTGGAATAACCTTGCATTTATTAATTATTTGATAATTTTTCACAGTAAAAAGCTTGAAAACCTGCACCAAGCATTTATTATATGGATTGAAGGAAAAAAATATGGCCATACTCAGGAAAAACATTTGATGGGACTGATATGATGCGATTATTTCTAAGATGGGACAATTTGACCTCACATTTTTTTCTGACTTTTTCAAATAAAATATACTTTTTTGTTTCCTCAATCGATAGTAGGGCAAGAAATAGATGGAATCTGATATTTAACTCAAAACCGATGAAAATCCATATGGGACTGGTATGCGATTATAGGCAGTATAGTATCAGTACAGTATTGATAGATACAACTAGTTTACATGACTAGATGAAACAATTTTAGTCAAAAATCCGAGTGAAGCTTTTTTAATCAAGTCCAAATATTGCCACATCATTCTGCTTTCTAAGATTGATCAATCAGTTGGGGATATCACCGTCTAAGATAAGACCATACGTCTGTTTGAACATTTTTTCTACGATCAACAGACCTGACATATTTAGCAATTACGAGTGGGTAGACTGAAGCAGATAACGCCTCTTTTCAGTGCACTCAGATAAGATATTGACCATTAAAGAAGCTATAAAGCAAACTTATATTCACATGAAGGTTGTAAGTACCCAAGCAGTTCAGAGCCTAGAGGCGTTCGAAAATGTGGAAGTTGTGTACGTTACTCATACTTTTTGTTGGCATTTGTCAAGCTAACCCACTCCGGAAAGAATTTCTTTCATACCGATTACCCAATACAACCATTCCAACGCACTACAGTTTGTACCTGGACACCAATGTGCACATTGGGGAATTCGAATACACCGGAAGCGTCCAAATCAGCATCACGATACTCGAGAGGACTCAGCAGATTGTTCTTCACAGTGTACGCAGTGTGATCAATCGCTTGGAACTTCGTAACAGCAATCAACTGGCAGTTGCCCTTAATGAACATGAGTTTGACGACGAAAAAGAGTTTTTAATCGTGAACGTCAAGGAACCATTGGTTGCTGGAACGAACTATGTGCTGGATATTGATTTCACGAACTCGCTGGATCGCGCCGATAAGGCTGGATTTTATCGTTCGTCTTATGAGACAGCCGACGGTGAGACCAGGTACGAGAAATTGCTTGACCGTTGTTATACTGTCACTGAACTTTTGTTTTTTTGCAATACATAGGCATTTGGGAGTGACCCAGTTTGAGCCATGTGACGCGCGATCGGCTTTTCCCTGCTATGATGAACCCGGCATCAAGACCACATATGATATCAAAATTGCGTGTGGAGTAGAGTACACCGCAAAAGCTAATTCACCGGCTCTAGGGGTAACTATTCTGTAAGTTTAAAATTACAAAAAAATAGATCTTAGCTTATCGCTAGCTATTCTACCTAGATCGGATGGTAAAAAACTCACCACGTTCGAGAGAACACCAAGAATGCAATCATATCTGATAGCATTCCTAGTTTCGGATTATATCTCTGAACGCCAAGTTGTGAGAGAACCAAAACAGCTGGCCGTTTCGACCATTGCGCGCCCAACGGCTGCGGATCAGTTAACATATTCGGTTGATGCATCCGTTCGATTTCTGCACGAATTGGAAACGTACTTCGACTACACTTACGCCATGTCTAAGATCGATAATGTAGCTGTTATAGATAGTGACTTTTCCGCTGGAGCAATGGAAAATTGGGGTTTGGTAACCTATAGGGAGTCTACAATCCTTTTCGATCCAGAGTCTCATGGCGAATCTAGACAGTTAAGTGTAGTAGGAATTGTTGGTCATGAATATACCCACCAATTTTTCGGGAACTTGTTGGCTCCCAAGTGGTGGTCATACCTTTGGCTTAACGAAGGATTCGCACGGTTATACCAATACTACGTGTCGGAATTTGTAATTGATTTGTATTGTCGGCAAGGTATGAGTATTGATATCTGACATTTTTTGCAGAGTCATCCAGAGCTAGGAATGAGAGAAAGATTCGCATCGGAACGTGAGACTGCGTTAAGCACAGATGGCAGACCAGGAGTGCGTCCCATGACGTATTACGTGGAAACTCCAAGAGAAATAAGTCAACTCTTCGACAACATTGCCTATGCCAAATGTATACTGTCAAATTGTCCATATGAAACATAATAATCCAAACGAAATAATTCTAGCTGCCAGTGTTCTACGTATGTTCAGTTATGCTTTCACAGAAGCTACATTCCAGAAAGGGTTACAATATTACATTAAACAAAAGTAGGTCGAACAAATCAGTTGATATAAGGCAACTTTTATTTCGTACATTATTTCAGCAAGGACAATGGAGTGGTAGACGATCAAGACTTGTTCGACAGCATAGCACAAGCTGTTCAAGAAGACGGCAGGCTGCCTCCTGGCACCACTGTGCATGAACTGTTCGGATCGTGGTCCAATCAGCCTGGCGCGCCTCTGGTTAATGTTGCACGTATCGGAGATACGAATTTGTTTTTATTGAGCCAGGAGCGATTTTATAATGAACCACAGGATAATCCCGACTCGCAATCATGGTGGATTCCGATTTCTTACTTTACACCTAGCAGTAACGGTATTTATAACTCTACTGCTGCTTTCTGGTTGGCACCAGATGATGAGGAAACAGATTATCAGATAGAACTACTAGAGGGTGACTTTGTGGTATTCAATCCACTCGCCAGAGGGTACTATCGGGTGAATTACGACGTACAGACGTGGGAAACTATCATCTACAATCTTTACGAGAACATCGGCTCCATCGACAAATTATCGCGTTCGCAGCTAATTGATGATTCTATGAACCTAGCCCATGCTGGTCGATTAGATTACTACATCGCTTTTAAATTATTCGACTATCTACAATATGAGGTCGATTATGTACCGTGGGCAACAGCAAACACTAATCTAAAGTTTTTGAAACGAATGTTGCGAAACGACTTGGAAGCACTGAAAAACCTAGAAAAATACGCGGTTCATCTTACTTCGAACATTCTTTCAGTTTATGGCTATGACGCCCGTGCGGGTGAGTCGGCCAATGTCGAAGATGTGCGCTTGATTGCTTTGGAGTGGGCTTGCCAATCTGATACACAATGTCAAAAACAAGCTGCAGCACAGTTTTACAATATGAGTAAGAAGATGGCTTTCTCCGTTAATTCCAAAGCGGAACAGCTCATCGCATGTAGCAGGATTCGCGATATTAGTTATAATGATTTTGTCAACTTGTTGGAGTCCTGCAAAAACACACATGATTATGTAAAACGTGGCTATCTGTTGGAAGCCCTAGCTTGCACTCGAGATGAATTCACGCTCCAGCGGTACTTGGATGATATCGTAACGAACAGTTTCGGAAGAAACGAGAAACTTCAAGCTCTACAAGCAATTTACCAAACGTCATATGAAGGCATGCAAGCGGCGATGGGACTACTTTACACCTCATCGAGTCTCATAGAGGAGATGTAAGCCACTAGTTGTAGTTTCTTAGGCCAAATCCAAATGCTTCACGATTGTTTCCATTCTAGCAAATTGAACCGGCGAGAGTTCTATACCTTACTGGAGGACCTGGCTGATTACGTGATCGAACCTTTAGCAGCTGACCAGTTGATAAGTATTGTTCAAAGGGAGGCACCCGAGAAGCTACTAACAATTCGAGACAAGCTACAATTTAACCAAAATTGGATCCGAAGAAACGCTGTGATCGTATCGGAAATGCTGACAATGCCATCGGAGATAATCATGAGCGATTGATTTCTCTCTAATAAAATATTCATCTGTACAGAAAAGAAAAATAATAGCAAGGGTGAAATCACACACACACCAATAACTTGAAACTTTCCTCAATAATTAAAATGTTCCGGCAGTAATTTTATCAGTCTCGTTGACTAACTTTAAATTGCGGCTTGATTTCGCTGACAACGGCAGCGTCATTGGCCGCCAGAAACAAAACGGATAATTAATTTTGTACTGAATGATACGTTTTTTTCTCTATTTTTTTTTTTTGCTTGAATATCTCGCATTTAGCATGAACAGATTGGCATGGGTCCGACCACCGTAGGCATATAAAAGCGGCACTCATTCCGCACAGTTTATTCATGATTAATTATTCTGTGGGTTAACAAGCTGTTTGCTCTGGGAGACGAGCGGTGAAGAAACACGGTCTGGTAGGGATGAGTTCTTCTGCCAGGATGGCAATTGAAAGTCGATCGTTTTATTTATTACTGGTTACGTTATTGTATATAGTGAATTTGAGTGAATTTAATCACCTATTGTTTGTATTTAAAATACTATTAAAAAAAACAATGAAATCGAGATTTCTCACAAATCAGAAAATTTTGTAAGACGCACGAATAATAGGAAAAAAATTCATCGTAATTATCAATACTAAAAAAATTCGGATATGTGCTGCAATTCAAAAATTTGTTTTCAACAAAACGACCGAAACGCCAGACTTAATGAGAGTACTTTCAATACGAAACAGCTATTTAAAAAGGCCGATCCTTGGATTAGGTCCTGCAAACAGATTGATTAGTTTGTTGTGTTCCAGCTCGATTTAAATTTGATCGGATCACACCGAATTATGGAATTCGGGTTTATATTATTATTATAATCGACTTCTCTCACATTGTTGAACAAGCAGATGATGATACAGAACTATTTTAAAATTTCCTATGATACATGGGCTTGATAATGTCTTCGGCCGAACACAAAGATGGCATTCTTAATCAAAAATTTTTCAAGGTTGTCTGATTGTACCAAATGTCATAACATTTAACTAATTAGTTCTTAAGTTATTGCTTTCGTAACGACGCTACTTCTGTTATTTTGATTACCATGGAAAACAGTGAATTTAGTATTTTGATTAATTTTGCTTGCAGATGAAATAAAATGCTATTCAACAATGCATTGGCTCGCTAAGTGTTATGGAACAAATACTTCAGCTCATTCAACCGTAAAATATTGATTTGCTTGATTTTATCGTGGCCATACTTATGCACTAGGCTGTCCAAAATCAATGTTAAAAAGTAAAGCTGCTCAGTCCTAAATTAAAAGATAAGGTTATTCATAGCATTTTTGTAGATCATTTTGACTTTCTACAAAATTGTTTTCAGGTTGCCCAAACGTGATTTATAAAAAATGACTTTTTCAAGCTATAAACCCACTCTTTTGCACTTTTTTCTAAGCTGTTCGATTGCTACATTTTTCCATATATTTTTTTTTTTATTTTTGTAGAGTTGTTTTTGAATATTTTGCATGGTTTAGTTCAGCATCGCATTCAATTATTTGACTCACAGAGCCCATTGAACATCACAAAAAAGTGAATTTTTCCCATATTTTTTTTAGATAAAACCCTTCAAAATACATACTAAAAATTTTTTTGATCAAGAACTGAAATTTTTATTGCAAAGCGGGATTCAAGACGAACATTTACATGGAAAAAGATCCTTGATATCTTATCGAGGGGCTGAGATATTGGCGTTTTTACATGTGATGGAAAACTATGCATTTTCTCAAAATTGCCACTAAAGCTCAATATCTCCATTGCACAGTGTTTTAGTGATTCAAATGTTGATTATAGCCATTAGGTATGTTCCGAGAAGTTTCAGGATATTCAAAAATGCATCTTTTAAAGAAAAAAGATGGGTGATCAATCCACCAATGAGTGAGATAAAAAAATTACTTCTTAATCAGAATAAGATAGACGCAAGGTGTCTTCGACAAAGTTTTAGGTTATCTTAAAACAAGAAACTTTACCTAAGACATCATGTTTTTATCTCTTGCATATTACGAGCAACATTGAGTTTTCTATTAGAGGGCACTAAAAATCACAATTTTCGTTCTAACTTTTTTTCGCAGGTTTTTCCGAATTTTTGAACCTTCTGCTACGTTATCAGCCAATCTTTTTTCATGTTAAATTTCGTCATAAATTTCGCTTTGCAATGAAAATTTCAGTTCATGATCAACTTTTTTCTTCATTTGTGTTTTTTTTTTTTTTTTTTTTTTTATTCTCGCTTATTTTCCGTCGGTCTAGTTCCGCCACTGTTGTGGCCAATCACCGACGCCCAGGGAGGCGACTCCACACCCAGGACCCTAACTCACGACCCGTTTATTAACGGACCGGCGCCAACGGCTTTACTTCCTCATGCGATGGAAGGCGTGATCCCAGAGATTTTTCGCCTCAGAAAATCTCCCGGTGTCGGCTAGGATTGAATCTAGACCAGTAGGGTTGGTTGTGAGTGGATCACGCCACCTCACAACCATCGACACCTATGTCGGCGGTGGGATTCGAACCCAGGCGTCGAGCGTGGTTGGCGGAGACGTTACCAACCACACTAGGCCCCCGCTCTTCATTTGTGTTTTGAATGGTTTTAGCTAAAAATTATTAGAAAAAATAATTTTTCTGTGGTGTTTAATGGGCTCTGGGAGTCAAATAACTAAACGCAATGCTGAAATAAACCATGCAAAATATTCAGAATCAACCCCACTAAAATAAAAAAATACATGTATGGAAAAATTTGGGAATCGAACAGAATTGAAAAAAATGCAAAAAAGTGGGTTGAAAAAAATTTAGAAATCAAACAGAATTAAAAAATATGCAAAAAAGCTTAAAAAAGTCATTTTGTCATAAATCACGATTGGGCAACCTGAAAACAATTTTTTAGAAAGTCGAAATGATCTACAAAAACGCTATAAATAACCATATCTTTCAATTTAGGGGTGAGCACCTTGACTTTTTCAACATCGATTTTTTTTGGGATACCCTAAATTGCACAACATCGATTTTTTGGAACACTCTAAATTGCAAGCCAAATGAGACAATAACGCCAAAAAGTATCCAAAATATTCGTAAAATAGTAAAGACATACCCAATTACTCGAAACAGGGTGGCCACTCAAAACCCGAAATTAAATTCCCGGTTTTTCTCGGCTCGTTAAAATATTTTTCCTGGTTAATTGTAGGGTAGAGCGGGGCTAGTTGGTTACGGGGTAAGTTGGTCAATGAGAATATCTTCGAATCTACGTATCAAAAAAAATCGTGTTATATGGGTGATATGTAGCGGATAACCAGAGAAACTAAATGACAAAATGAAGTACCGTTTAATTAAGACGTATAAAAAATACAGGTTGGTGTCAAATTGGCCATCAATTCTACTCGGTTTTCAAGTTGAAACTTTTTGTCTGAACAAAGCTAGCCAATTTGAAATAAACATAGCTCGACGTATTATGAAAGTCATTTTGGTTAGTTTTAAGTTGTGTAAAGCAGACTTCCGCCAAAATTTTACTTTCATATATTTCAAGTAATTTTCACATTTAATACATGAGGGGCTAGTTGGTCACATACTAGCGGGGCTGGTTGGTCATATGTACATTATAAATGAATTCGAGTAACCAAGTAAATGCAATGTCAGGAACAGCGCATTTCGTGATGCAAACTTAATCCAAGCAAAAACAGCATGTGCTCTTGTTAGTAAAACCATTTATTTAAAACTATAAACTATTTAGTAAAAATTATCTTCATTCCATCGTCATTTTGATGAATATTTGATTGCAAACTATAAATGCTGAGACATTGATCTAAAATAACTATAACGTACACTAATGCATCAACAAATGCCTTCTACCTGATGAAAATTTCGGCGAAAGTAAGCTTTCATCAAAAAAAAAACTAATGTAGCTATAGTTTTGTGCTTGTGATTGCAGATGCGAATCTAGAATTTGGCTCCGGTTCTCTATTTAACCCGTATTGTCTTTGATTTGGTTCCCAACCAAACTTTTAGACCTTCCGAAATATAAATGGTCAATTTACCCCACACACTGACCAACTTACCCCGGCTGAGGGGCTAGTTGGCCAATTAGACATCTACTCAAAAAAAAATAGAATATCCGCAAAATCATTAACTATTCTGAACAGTTTATATTTTTTCTAGATGCTATAGACTTAACACAATATTTCCATGGAATGAGTTTTTGCCATAATGTTTCCTACAAAAAGTTACAGAACATTTTGACCAAATATGACCAACTAGCCCCGCTCTACCCTACTTTTGAATTCTGTAGTTTTTCATGCAGTTAAGGAATAAAAAAGCATGACTTTCGATTTACATCTCAATATGCTCTAAGTCACTTCTTGACGTGTTCAGCCTTATTGAAATCAAGAGATATAATAGTCGCAAAAAATCGAAAAATGTGACGGATGTCACCTTTCCGAGAGGAGATGTCTACAAGTATCTTATGAACAACGCATATAATACTCATTACCGAGGAATTCTAGGCCAAATTAAGTTTGAAGGAATCGTTTTTACCTCAACCAGATAAGATTCAATATATAAAAGAGTATTTTCATAACACTTAAAACACGTTACTTCAGCAGCTCACGCATCTCCTCATCAATATTAATTTCGTGTCCTCCTCCGGCAACCTGTACTGTATCGTACACCAAGCGCTGCGCTACAAGTCTGTTTTTTTTCCAAATTCATGACTGCGCACTCCTTGTTCACGGAGAAACCTCGCTCCAACGTGGCATTGCCATGCGATAGAATCAGAATCTTCTTAATAAACACGGTAAAGTTAGGAAGATTCTTGCCTGAAGCAGCTATCGGATCTCTACAAAAAGTATCAAGGTAGGAAGTCAGCAATGTCTTCGTCGAATGGATACTCAATAGTTGTGAGTATTCTTGGCGACATCTATACGCGACATTTGCTCTAGCCAAAATTCGAGCCTTTTGAGTGCTACTTCCAGGGAGCTTACCTTGGTCAAGTTAGCTTCCAAGAGGAAGATGAATAAAAACAAAAACTGTTTTATGCACTGTAAGATATGTCAGTCATCTTTTCCGGTTCACAGGACTAGTCTCTTTTTGGTTAAGTATTCGAGGAAACTTACTTAAGAAATTTTGGTCTTGTGATCGCCATGAGATGGCTGACAAAAAATGGGTTTGTATAGCACAATTCCACCCCCACTGGCACAATCTCACCCCGGCTTGTAATGTTCAGTGAAATTCCCGGTTTTTCCCAGTTCCAAACGATTCCAGGTTTTTTCCCGGTTCTCCCGGTTTTCCCGGTTGGGTGGCCACCCTGCCGAAAATATCAGGATCATAACAAATCTTGATATTTTGTTATGAACTTTTTGTATCAACTTGTGTTCTTAACTTGGTCCCGTTAATAGTTAAAATATCCTATCAGAATTACTTCCTAATTATTGCAAATTTTGTAAGGTTTTTGGTAGAAATAGATCAGAATTAGTTAGAATGTACAATATTTTGTTTATTGAATAACAAACTTTGTTCCCCAGTTGCTCCTTTTACACTCCCAGTTGATGAAACAAACTCTGGATTAGTGAAATTTTCTGACATTGTGGACTGGATTTTTGAAACTTTCAATGTACCCGATCCAATTAAAATTTTTCTTACAGCATTCCTCCCAACAGTTAGATCATTTTTGAAGCAGTTGACTGCCCAATGGCCTCTCCTTGCAGCGATTGTATCCTTCGATGCCTAATTCAACTGCGTATATGAAGGATTCTATCTCTGTCTTACAGTGGAATTGTAGAAGTATTTTACCAAAAATTGATTCGTTTAAAGTTTTGATAAATAAAAACAAATGCGATGCATTTTCCCTTTGTGAAACTTGGCTTACTTCAAATATTGATCTCAACTTCCATGATTTTAATATTATTCGCCTTGATCGAGACACCCCATATGGAGGAGTACTTTTAGGGATTAAAAAGTGCTATTCTTTCTATCGTATTAACCTCCCCTCGATTCCAGGCATCGAAGTTGTCGCATGTCAAATGACAATACAAGGTAAAGAGCTTTGTATTGCCTCAATATATATTCCCCCCAGAGCACAGGTTGGGCAACGGCTGCTCTTTGATTTAATAGAATTTCTTCCCTCGCCACGTTTGATTTTGGGAGACTTCAACTCTCATGGCGTGGCTTGGGGTTCCCCATACAATGATAACCGCTCCTCTTTAATCTATAACCTTTGCGATGACTTCGACATGACTATTTTAAACAACGGTGAAATGACACGTATCCCGAAACCTCCAGCGCGCCCAAGCGCTTTGGATCTATCCTTATGTTCGACGTCGCTACGGTTGGATTGCACATGGAAGGTAATCCTCGATCCTCACGGTAGCGACCATCTGCCTATTCTTATTTCAATTACTAACGGGTCAACTCGCATGCGACCGATTGACATTCCGTATGACCTCACACGAAATGTCGATTGGAAGTTATACGAGGAAATGATTTCAAAAGCGGTCGAGTCGATTCAACATCATTCACCACTTGAAGAATACAACCTCCTCGCGGGCTTGATTCTCGACGCCGCGTTGCAAGCCCAAACGAAGAAATATCCCGGCGTAACGATCAAAGAACGGCCTCCCACTCCGTGGTGGGACCAAGAGTGCTCCGATGTCTACACGCAAAGATCCGACGCGTTTAAGGCCTACCAGACGGGAGGTATACCTGGCGACTATTTACGGTATTCGGAGCTTGATACCAAGCTTAAAAGCTTGGCTAAAGCAAAGAAACGTGGATATTGGCGTCGGTTCGTGAACGAGACGTCGAGGGAGACATCGATGAGCACTCTTTGGAACACAGCCCGAAGAATGCGGAATCGCGTAACGGTCAACGAAAGCGAGGAGTCTTCAAGTAGGTGGATATTTGATTTTGCCAGGAAAGTATGTCCGGACTCTGTTCCTGAGCAAAATATTGTTCGCGATGCGTCTCCGGGCCACGACGCGATAGAATCACCTTTTACGATGGCAGAACTTTCAGTTGCCCTCCTGTCCTGTAACAATAACGCGCCTGGATTAGATAGAATCAAATTCAACTTGTTGAAGAATCTACCCGGCAATGCCAAGAGGCGCTTGTTGAACTTGTTCAATAAGTTCCTGGAGCAAAACATTGTACCGCAGGATTGGAGGCAAGTGAAGGTGATCGCCATCCAAAAACCAGGGAAACCAGCTTCTAATCACAACTCTTATAGGCCGATTGCAATGCTATCCTGTATCCGGAAATTGATGGAAAAAATGATACTCCGTCGTTTAGACCACTGGGTCGAATCAAATGGTCTACTATCAGAAACTCAATTTGGCTTCCGCCGTGCCAAAGGGACGAATGATTGTCTTGCGTTGCTTTCAACAGATATTCAGCTGGCGTATGCTCGTAAAGAACAAATGGCGTCTGCGTTCTTGGACATTAAGGGGGCTTTTGATTCCGTTTCTATTGACATTCTTTCGGGTAAACTTCACCGACAAGGATTTTCTCCAATTTTGAACAATTTTTTGCACAACTTGTTGTCCGAAAAGCACATGCATTTTACGCATGGCGATTTGGCAACTTTTCGCATTAGCTACATGGGTCTTCCCCAGGGCTCATGTTTAAGCCCCCTTCTTTACAACTTTTATGTAAATGACATCGACGAATGTCTGGCAAATTCATGCACGATAAGACAACTTGCAGACGACAGTGTAATCTCTGTTACAGGAGCCAAAGCTGCCGATTTGCAAGGACCATTGCAAGATACCTTGGACAATTTGTCTGCTTGGGCTTTACAGCTAGGTATCGAATTCTCTCCGGAGAAGACTGAGATAGTAGTTTTTTCTAGGAAGCATGAACCTGCTCAGCTTCAAACACAATTAATGGGTAAAACGATTTCTCAGGTTTTGGTACACAAATATCTTGGTGTCTGGTTCGACTCTAAAGGCACCTGGGGTTGTCACGTGAGGTATCTGATGAAAAAATGTCAACAAAGAGTGAATTTTCTTCGTACAATAACCGGACAATGGTGGGGAGCCCATCCAGGAGACCTTATAAGGCTTTACCAAACAACGATACTGTCTGTTATTGAGTACGGGTGTTTCTGCTTCCGCTCCGCAGCAAACACACATTTGATCAAACTGGAGCGAATACAATATCGTTGTTTGCGTATCGCCTTAGGTTGCATGCAGTCGACCCATACGATGAGTTTGGAGGTTTTAGCTGGAGTACTACCATTGAAAAACCGCTTCTGGAGCCTGTCTTCTCGTATTCTAATCAAATGTGAGGTCTTGAACCGTCCCGTGATTGAAAATTTTGAAAGGTTAATCGAACTTCATTCTCAAACCCGTTTTATGACATTGTATTTCAATCACATGTCCCAAAATATTAACCCTTCTTCGAATATTCCAAATCGTGTCGACTTATCAAATACTTCTGATTCTACTGTGTTTTTCGATACATCCATGATAGAAGAAACTCGTGGAATCCCGGATCATTTACGCGTGCAGCAGATCCCTAAAATTTTTTCCAATAAATATCGAAACATCAACTGCGATAATATGTACTACACTGACGGATCACTTCTTGATGGGTCCACTGGCTTCGGTATCTTCAATAACAATTTAACCGTCTCCCATAAGCTCGATAATCCTGCTTCTGTTTACGTCGCAGAATTAGCTGCAATTCAGTACACCCTAGGGATTATCGAAAAAATGCCCACGGACCATTATTTCATCTTTACGGACAGTCTCAGTTCCATTGAGGCTCTCCGATCGATGAAAGATGTTAAGCACTCTCCGTATTTCCTGGGGAAAATACGGGAACATCTGAGTGCTTTATCCGAAAAATCGTTTCAGATTACCTTAGCGTGGGTCCCTTCTCACTGCTCGATACCGGGTAATGAGAAAGCGGACTCTTTGGCTAAGGTGGGCGCAACAAACGGTGATATTTATGAAAGACCAATTGCCTTTAATGAATTTTTCGCACTTGTACGTCAGAATACGATCATCAGTTGGCAAAATGCTTGGACCAGAGGGGAATTGGGAAGGTGGTTACATTCCATAATCCCCAAAGTATCGACGAACCCGTGGTTCAAGGGGTTGGATGTAGGTCGGGATTTCATTTGCGTGATGTCCCGGCTTATGTCCAATCACTATAGATTTGACGCGCTCCTCCGTCGTGTTGGGCTCGGGGAAAGTGGTATCTGTGCCTGTGGTGAAGGTTATCACGACATAGAGCATGTGGTTTGGTCATGCCCTGTACACCGTGACGCCAGGTCTAAATTAATAGCTTCCCTGCAGGCCGAGGGTAGACAGCCGGCTGTTCCTGTTCGTGATGTCTTGGCGAGCCGTGACCTATCCTACATGTCCCTTATATACGTTTTCCTGAAATCCATCCACGCCCCAGTCTAGTCCCGTTCCCCTCCGTCTACACCCAACAAAACGACAAGAACACGTTTGAACTTTAAGCACAAAACCAGCAACCAGACCCCGCACAACAGAACCAGGACCCAAGGACTACGAGCCTCTGTCCCAACTCACGACATCGTGGCTCAGCAGAACGAATCCATACATGCCATTCGACGATTATCAGACGACCATTGAACAACAAAACACTGATTGGAAATCCTATGCTAGTTTTAAGTTAGACTTAATTTCAGCTCGTAGTCGGCAGCGAGGATAAAAAATTTGCTTTAGTTTTTAAGTCATCAGATATAATTGGCGCCGTTAAACATTAAATTGTATTTGTGCCGTGTCAAATAAATGTTATGTGAAGAAAAAAAAAAAAAACAAACTTTGTTGTAAATTTTTGCGGTGATTCGTGACAACGGAAAACTTTTGAACTTGTAAAACAATCATCAAACTATATGATGCTGCATTACTGGATCGATTTAATGTTGAAATCAAGGCGAAACGGCTGCATATGGCGAAGAAAAAAAGTACTCTTTTGTCAAGACAACACTCCCGCTCGTTCTGCTCGAGATGCCATCGCTAAATTTCAAAAGTTGTGCTACGAGCTGGTTCTTTTACCTCATTTTTTGTCTGATTTAGCTACGAGCGATAATGTCGAAAAACAAAACAGCTGTTTTGAAAAGCGTTTCTTAAGTAGCGGACACAGAATACTTTTCAGCCCACGTCATATTTTTTATTGTTCTATCTTAAAGTACAACTCCTTGACCATGATTTTCCGAAATTTCATTGATATTTGCGCATTAATGCGGAGAAAATTGCAGTGTTTTGAAGCGCACTTCGTTACGCTCGCATGAACTAAGTTCGAAAGTTACTGCGTTCGACGATGCGCGTCTCAGCTGGCAACTTTTTCCACTACCAGTGGGTAATCAAAGATACTCGTGAAGTGTAACTTTCTTCTAACCGGGACGTCAACTTTATCGAACATGTTTCTAGCATCTCTTGTACTCGTGGAACTTCATCGAATCATGAATAAAAGAGTCAACTGCGTATATCCATATGAAATTATTCTAACTGTAACGTCAGCCATGTTGGAGAGTCAGTTCTCGTTAGTGTAAGGTGTTGAAATTTATAAGGCATATCATTGTAAGATGCGTTGGCAGAGCGTGGGGATCGCCAAGGTCATTCAATTTGTGCGTGACCACTGACAGTACCCGAGAGTCCCGAACCAGCAGCGGGAGATCGCCTAGGGGTGGTGAGAGTCGGACACTGGGCTGTCGACCCGCAAGCATCTTCGACGGAGCGAGTAGGGCCGCTCCCATCATCGAAAATGCACTTATTCGCCCATTAGGACCGATGCCTATAAAGTCTCCGTTATGGCAACTGGTAGCTTAGAAAACGGACCTGAATCGAACTTCGTTATGGTACCACGTCTCTGGACTCTTCTAGTAAAGTCGCGTGACAGACTAGATTCCTTTTCCAGCCATACGCCGGTCGGAGGCGTCAAAGTTGCTCATAAGGCGCTATGGGCGACCTAGCCTAGCCATGGTCTCAATGCTTCGACATAGACCACCATGAGACCGCATAGGCGCCTACTTCATTATGGACAAGGATAGCGGCGGGAAGGGGGAACCAATCAACAAGAAAGTATGCAAACAAAATAACAAATGAAGGGTGCGGAAGGCCTACCTGGCCGTGCTGCAGGCCACCACGGGTCGACGCTTGGCGACCGTCGAGGCCATGCACGCGCTGTGTGACCACCGATGGGTGTGTGATAACATCGATTAGTCCCAAACCGGCAGCGGGAGCTTGCCTAGGGAGTGGTGGGGTTTCGGGCATTGGGCAGTCGATTCCCCGTAAAAGCCACGGCCACCCGTAAGCAGCTTCGACGGAGCGAGTAGTGCCGCTCCCATCAGCCAAATGCACTAACCTGCCTATTGGGGCTGATACCAGTAAGGTCCCGATTATGGTGTACTGGTCGCTGTGTTTTTAGGTTTTTGAGAGGGAATACGATTTTGTACCACGACGTTGGGCTGGCACCTGCACCGAGCTCCCTTAGTAAAGTCGTGTGACAACGGCTTGAAACGGCGAGGTGGCATACGGCTGCAGGGGTCTCCGTCCCGTAACACCTAGCACGCCTTCCAGTACGTTCCGCGGTCATTGCCTGATGTGAATCAGGCAGGAGTGGGATCAGATGCCCTTTCCTGACTTACGCCGGTCGGGAGGCACCATAGTTCCTCATGAGGGGCTATGACTACCTTCACTAGCCATGACCTCACTGCTCCGGCATAGGCCACCATGGGACCATATAGGCGACCACTCCACCATGACCAAGGATAGCGGCTGGAAGGGGGACCCTTTTAACCAAAATGTTTTCCCTTAAAGTCGACGAAGAGGCGAAGGTAGTTGATGGTGCGGACGGGTTAGTAAATCCGTTTGCCAGGCGGGGCATCGCCCGGTCTCCACCGAGACTGGCGGATGCCGGTAAAGGCGGCGCACAGGTTGGTACACCTTTTGCGACACCGACAGGGGAGTTCCGAGTTGGGGCAAAGGCGGGCACGCCTAAGCCAGCACCAACCGGAACGGCGAAGACTGGCGGCAAGGTGGAAACACCTAAAATTGCCAAGGAGCGGGAACAGATATCTGGGGCTATGCTACTCTCTGCGGTAGAAAGCCACATGAACAAGTTCACGAGCGTGGAGGCGGTGTCCGTACAACTTGATGAAATACTCAAGTTCACGGACGAACGTAGCAACATATCGAAATATTTGAAGCAATGTCTTCTGTTGCTACGTATGAACATTTGTAGCGCGAAATCCGAGCTTTCGCAAGCCCTTAAACGGGCTAATGATGCCGAAAGCAAGGCACTCGCGCTAGAGGCAAGGCTTAACTAGCCTAAAAAAGGGAGTGCTACAGCTGTGTCTAAAACACACAAACAGCTGCAGCATCGTTTGCCGAACTCTGTTCGACTGAACGGACTGGCAAACGTGCGAGAGGCTCTTCGGGGGAATCGGCCCCCAGGACGCAACGAAGGCGGTTGTTCGGTGCCAGCCAGGAAGCTGGCCCGTCGGTCCAGGCGAGCAAAGAACCGGCAAACGGCGAAGCCACGGATTGGACCACCGTGGTGAACAAAAAGCGGCAGAAGCGGGAACGACGCGCGAAGCGCGGCGACCGCAATAAGAAGCCGCAAGGGGCGAACAGGCGGAGCAAGGGTGACGCGCTCATTTTCAAGACGGATGCGTCTAAGTTCTCTGAAGTCTTGAAGGCCATGAGAGGCGAATCCAAGCTCAAAGACCTCGGCGCGGATGTCAGGTCAATTCGTCGGTCACGCACCGGCGAGATGATCCTCGAACTCCGCAAAAAGGGGAAGGGCAAGGGCTGTGCCTATAAAAAGACGGCCCAGGAAGTGCTAGGCGAGGAGGTTCAAATCCGAGCCCTCACTCCTGAAATGACTCTCCAGCTTAAAAACCTGGACGAGATCACCGAAGAGTGTGATATAGCACAAGCTTTCGAGCGAGAGTGTGGAGTGGTAGTAACCGCGGAGGCAGTTCGTCTCCCCAGGGGCCCGGCCGGCACCCAGGTTGCTACCATAAAGCTCCTACTAGCGAAGGGTAACAAGGCCCTGAAGAAGGCCACGTTGAAGGTGGGTTGGTCGGTCTGCCCTCTGGGCACCTTCCAACAGCCTGACGTTTGCTTCAGGTGCTTTGAGCGGAGGCATAAATCCTGGTCGTGCGAATGGCCCGACAGGTCCAGGCCGCTGCGGTGGCGCAGGCCACAAGGCACGGGACTGCGGTGCACCCCCCAAGTGTCTGGTATGCACCGGTAAACGGGACGCCAAACACGCCATGGGAAGCCCCAAGTGTCCGGCTGCACGGCCGGCTACTAAGCCGCAGGCCTGAGGGTGATACCGTTAAACCTGAACCACTGCTATGCGGCGCAGCAGCTGCTACACCAATCGGCTGCTGAGTCGTTGTCGGACGTGGCCATCGTCTCGGACCCATACCGCATCCCAACCGGAAACGGTAACTGGGTATCGGACAAGTCTGGGAAGACGGCCATTTGCACGACAGGCAGGTCCCCGGTTCAGGAGATTGTGTCGACCTCCAGAGAGGGGTACGTTGTAGCCAAAGTGGATGGAGTATTCTACTGCAGTTGCTATGCTCCGCCAAGTTGGTCTACCGAAACGTTCGCACAGATGGTCGATCAAGCAACCGTGGAACTGACGAGCCTATGGCCGCTGGTGGTTGCGGGCTGTCGAGTGGGGAAGTCGCTGTACAAACCAGAGGGGCCAGGTCTTGTTGGAAGCTTTGGCAAAGCTCAACTTAGACTAGGCTAACGTACAAAATGCGCCTACAGTAGAAATGGTGCGGAATCGATTATCGATGTGACGTTCTGCAGCCCGGGACTGATCACGAACTGGAGGGTAGACGACAGCTACACGAATAGCGACCATCAATCGGTTCGCTATGAGGTAGGTGTGCGGAAGCAAGCAGCGAGTGGGGCCAATATTCCATCCTTCTACGGCTGGAAAACATTGCATTTCGATGCAGATGTTTTTGGGCAGGCAATTAAATGGAAGCACGAAGGGGGCGAACCGCTCCCGGATGTGGACCATCTAAATTCGATGCTGTCATGGGCGTGCGACGCCACAATGCCTAGGTCTCGTCCGCCTAGAGAGGGTAGACCACCGACATACTGGTGGAGCGAAACGATAGCAGGCCTACGCAGTGCATGCCTCCGTGCAAGACGGAGGATGCAACGCGCACGTTCCGACGAGCAAAGAGCGGAACGCGGTGCCGCATTCAGATCCGCTAAGGCAACGCTTAAGAGCGCAATCAGAGCCAGTAAACGAGCCTGTTTCGAACGACTCTGTGCCAGTGCCAATTCGAACCCGTGGGGTGACGCCTACAGGATCGTTATGACCAAGACTAGAGGTGCGCTAGCCCCGGCCGAACAATCACCAGCGATGCTAGAAACGATCATTCAGGGCCTCTTCCCAAGCCACGAACCAAGTCCCTGGCCTCCGGCTGACGAGTCACCACCAACCGTGAGTGACGGCAGCCGTGCAGAGGCAGACGATGCGGTAAGGGTGACAGAAGATGAATTGATCGAGATAGCAAACTCCCTGAAGGTAGGCAAGGCTCCGGGACCAGACGGAATCCCGAACTTGGCCATCAAGACGGCCATCAAAGAAGCCCCCGGGTTGTTCAGGGCGGTCATGCAGAAATGCCTTGACGACTGCCTCTTCTCGGACGTGTGGAAGCGCCAGAGGCTGGTGCTGTTGCCGACGGTTAGAAAACCACCAGGTGACCCATCGGCATACAGACCAATCTGCCTACTGGACACGGCGGACAAGGTGCTTGAGAGGGTAATCCTCAATAGACTGGTGAAATATACAGAAAGTGAGAACGGTCTATCAAGCAACCAGTTCGGTTTTCGAAAAGGTAGGTCCACCTTGGATGCAATTCTCTCCGTCACCAGAACGGCTGAGGTTGCAATCCAACGCAAAAGGAGGGGCATTCGTTATTGCGCGATCGTCACGTTCGACGTGAAGAACGCGTTTAACAGTGCCAGCTGGGACTCCATAGCCTAAGCGCTACAGAGTCTCAGAGTGTCGACGCCGCTGTACAAGATTCTGGGTAACTACTTTCAGAATCGAGTGCTAGTGTATAACACAAACGAGGGTCAGAAAAGCGTTCCGGTTACCGCAGGTGTACCGCAAGGTTCCATCCTGGGTCCGGTACTGTGGAACGCCATGTATGACGGCGTGTTAAAACTAACACTCCCTCCAGGGGTGGTGATCGTGGGCTTCGCCGACGAAATAACTTTTGAGGTCTATGGCGAGTCAATTAGAGAGGTAGAGTTAAAGGCCGCGCTATCAATACGCGTAGTGGAAGACTGGATGCACTCCAGGAAACTGGAGATAGCGCACTACAAGACTGAAGTTATTGTTGTAAATAACAGAAAGTAGGAGCAGGAGGCATCGATTAGTGCTGGTGCATGCACTATCGCCTCAAAACGCTCGCTGAAGCTTCTGGGGGTTATGATCGACGACAAGCTCACGTTCGGGAGCCACGTCGATTATACCTGCAAGAAAGCTTCCATGGCTGTGGCAGCGCTATCTCGCATGATGGCAAACAGCTCGGCGGTCCGTAGCAGCAGGCGCGAAGTCCTTGCTAGCGTGACTACGTCCATACTCAGGTATGGAGGACCAGTGTGGTCCAAGGTATTGAGTACCTCGTGCCATCGCGGCAAACTCGAGAGTACGTACAGGCTAATGTGCCTAAGGGTCGCGTGCGCATACCGAACAGTGTCGTACGAGGCGGTTTGCGTCCTGGCTGGCATGATGCCCATCAGCATCATCGTCAAAGAGGATGTAGAGTGCTTCGACCAACGCGACACGAGGGGTATACGCAACACCATACGATCATCTTCAATGGCCAGGTGGCAGCGGGAGTGGTCCAACACTACAAAAGGTGGATGGACACACCGACTCATTCCAGAGTTAGCATGCTGGATTAATAGGCGCCATGGGGAAGTAACCTTCCATCTGACACAGATCCTGTCAGGCCATGGCTGCTTTAGGCAGTACCTGCATAGGTTCGGGTACACCGAGTCCCCTATGTGCCCCGCTTGTACGGGTGCGGTAGAAAGCGCGGAGCATGTGTTCTTCACATGTCCGCGTTTCGAGCGGGTACGGTACGAAATGCTGGCAATAAGTGGGATGGACACCACGCCAGAGAACATCGTGCGTAGGATGTGCGAAAATGGGGAAATCTGGGATGCGGTTATCACGGCCGCATCACAGATCGTTAGTATTTTGCAGGGCGCCAATCGACAGGAAACCATCGATGTGCCCCAGTTAGTTAACGGTTAACTAACTGGCCTGTATAGACTGCTCTGCCACCCATAGAGGTAAGTGCGAAAAGTACGACGGGCCCTCTCCCTGAAGTAATGCCTAACGGCGGTCCCGGGGAGACCAAGGGCTTTAGCTGTTCAGCTTAAGGTTGCTCAGCATGGGTAAAAGCAAGGCCTACCAAATCCCTTTGCGCGAGGTGGCATCCAGCAGTCTCCGCAGAAGGTAAAGACGAATGCAGTAAAACCTGGTGGCGGAAAATCTAAAACGCCAGTTTCCACACCGGATATAACGGTCGACGGTTTCCTTGCTAGTCAAGGCCATCGAAAAGGGTAGGGACAAGCGGCCAAGGGTGGTAGCGCTGTTCGAACAGCTCTATGAGATCATAGAGTACGCGGCGAATAGAAGCAATATAGCCAGAGATCTGAAGCAGAGTCTCGCTCTGCTTCGAACCACCATCGACGAAGCTCAACAGGAGTACGTTGAACTTGTGGCTCGGGTTGAAATCTCCGGAAAGGAGGGCAACTGGATCTAAGCAGGTTCAGACCGATGCCCCCTCATTCGCTGCGATCTGCTCTACGGGGCAGGTCAGTAAGCGAAAAAGCAATCCCCGGGGGAAACGACAAGATAAAGCGGCGATAAAACGTCCTCCAGAGATCAAGAAGGCGAAGAGTAGAAGAGATGCCCTCATACTCAAGACCGACGTGTTTAAGTACTTTGAAGTCTCGAAGAAAATGAGAAGCAAAACCCAGTCCAAGGATTTTGGGGCGGATGTGCGGAGCATCCGTCGATCTCGCACTGGCGAGGTGATTCTTGAGCTCCGGGAGGATGGCGCTTCATACAAGGCAGTAACAAAGAGGTGCATGTTCGGGCACTCACCTAGGAGGTTATTCTCCAGCATGAAACCCGAACGAAATCATCGAGCGGTGAAATGTTGCACAAGCCCTCAAAGAGAAGTGGGGGTGGCGTCTGTATCAATCCGCCTCCGAAAAGATCCAGCGGGGACCCAGGTGCCTCCCTTCCGACTAGCGTCGGCGGATGCGAACCTGAGACTGAAGGAAGGCAAGCTCAAGGTCGACTGGTCGGTATACCCTCTAAGTATACTCCAGCAAATCGGACGTTTGCTTCAGGTGGGAGGACATAAAGCCACTGAGTCGCTGTCGGGCATCGCCATCGTATCGGATCCGTTCCGCATCGGAACGGTACTGAGTTGCGGTTAAGTTCAGTGTGATGGCCATACGAGCGACGAGCAGATTCCCGATTCAGAAGATTGTTTCACCCTCAAAACAAGTGTTCTTCTGCAGTTGCTATGCTCCGCCACGTTGATCTACCGAAAGGTTCACCCTCATGGTCAACCTGTTATCCATGGAGATAACGGGCCTAACACAGGCCTAACGCCATTGGTGGTGGCAGTCGACGGGGGTGATGCCTACAGCATAGTAATGGCCAAGACCTAAGACGCGCTGGGGTCTACAAAGTGATCACCAGCGATGCTGGAGCGTATTATCGAGAGACTCTTTCCACGCCGCGAGTCCAGTCCTTGGCCTCCGGTAGTCGAGTTTCACGTCCGACGTTCAGTATCCCAGCCACAGATCAGGCATAGTCGGCCAACCTGCCGAACATCCAATACGTGAGCGACAACAGCCGGGTCGAAGTCGAGGAAGAGGTGAGCGTTACGAATGAGAAACTCATCGTCATCGCCAACTCCCTATAGGTGATCAAGGCACCGGAATCGGATGGAATCCCTCACTTGGCAATCCGGCTGGCGATAACAACGGCCCCCGGGCTGTTCCGGGCAATCATGCAGAGATGTCTGGATTGGTCTTACTACCGAAAGCTGAGAAACCACCAGGGAACTCATCAACATATAGGCTTATCTTCCTGCTGGACACTGCGAATAAGGTGGTCAACAAACTAATGAAGTACACGGAGTTTGTAAACGGTCTGGTAAATTTCCGGAAAAGTAGGTCCACGCTGGATACTATCCTATTTGTCACCAAGACGGCGGGGGTAGCACTCCAGCACAAGAGCAGGGGCATGCGTTATTGCGCAATCGTCACGCTTGCCGTGAAGAAAGCGTTCAATAGCGCCAGTTGGGACTCCATAGCATCTGCGCTCAAGAGCATCCATGTACCAGTGTCGCAGAAAAATTACTTTCAGAATCGAGTACTTGTTCACAACACAGAGGAAGGAGAAGGAAGAGCTCAGTCTCAATCATCGCAAGAGTTCCGCAAGGTTCTACTCTAGGCCCGATGTTGTGGAATTTTATGTACGATGGTGTATTGAAACTAATGTTCCTTGTAGGAGTTGTGATCGTCGGTTTTGCAGACTGACAGTTACCGAGGAAAAGTGGAAAGTACCCACAGGCTTACGTGTCTGGGGTTGCGAGTGCGTACCGTACAGTGTCATACGTCGCAATCTGTGTCTTATCCGGCAGGATGCCTATCAGCAGAAGGTCATTCTCGTTGTCCCGATGGTAGCGGGAACGGTCCAATTCCACGAAGGGTAGATGGACGCACCGACTTATTCCGGAGGTATCAAATTGGATCACCATGGTAAAGTGAACTTTCACCTGACACAGATCCTATCAGGCCATGGTTGCTTCAGGAAATATCTGCATAGGTTCAGACTTGCTGGGTCCCCATGTGTCCCGAGTGCGTGTAGACTGCTGGCAGTTAGCGGTCCAGGCACTACTCCGGACGACCTAGTCCCGGACATCTGGAGCGCGGTTGCGCCTTTCAGATTGTCCTGGAGCTGCAGCGTGTGTGGCAAGTCAACCACCAACACGTCAGTGGTAGCTAACTGCCAGTCTTCATGTAGCTAGGAGGTTATTAGAGTAAACTAGTGTGGTAGCTTGCATCAAGCACAAAAACCAATCCCCGACGTAATACTTAACCGTCGTCCCGGGAAGGTTAGGGTTGGGGGCTGGAGGGGTTTTAATGGGCCCGGAACAAACCGAGTAGGAGTCTGGGGGAGTGTAACTACACCAGCATCATTCTTCTAGTATCATCCTCACATCCTAAGTTTCTGTTTTCAGATTTCCTCGTCACCTTCCAAAAAAAAAAAAAAAAACAGATGCGAATCTGAAAGATTTTTCACAATCAAACCGAAAGATTCCTACATTTAGATTCTTGAGAAATCAATGAGGTGGTTTTCCATAGGCCAGATTCTGTATTGCGGAAACGATTGCTCTCAGGATTCTGTCACCAAGTTATAGGTATACTGAAAATTCACACTCAGGATTCTCTGTGTATAGGCTAGGAGAATCAAAAACATTATTTAGAATGAAACTTAAAGATTCTTACTTTTGGATTCTTCAGATAATACCATGATGGATTTCCATGAGCGAGTCGTACGAATTCTGTCTGTATCGCGGAAAGGATCCAGCCACCGAGTATTAGGGATTCTCTTTGTGTTAGCTGAGATTTATAAAAAATTAAAAAGTCTTTTAAAACTGCTGTTTTCGAATCAGGCAGGACAGCACGCAAGAGTTCACTACTTTAGGTATCTTCCCAAGAATGACAATGGTGGCCTCTCACATAAATAGTGGTTAGGCCATGCAAGATCTTTAACACGATGTGAAATATGTCATTTTCATTTCATTGATTTAATTCATGATTTGAACCAATTTCATCAAGAGAATTCGTTATCAAAAAGTTTTTTGTTATCCTGATCCTTAATATGATGAAAATTGTTCCATAATCCGGATGAAACAATTTTCATCATATTATGGTAATTATTATAATAAAAACTATACAATACGCAATCACACAAATCCACAATGCTTACACTCTCAAATGTAATAATGTTGATTAGCTCACAAAACTAACGAAACATTTCTATTAATTTCTGTAAATAAAAGCATGTAAATTAAAGCATTTATAGACTACTTTCAAACAATAGTATTAGCTAGAAACGATTTGTCTTTAATTTTCATGTACCTATCTTCTTAAGTGTACTTTATTGATTGAGTACTTAAAGCACAGAGTCACGGTCATAAAGCTTCAATTGATATCGTTAATGTATTCACAATGTGAATGACAACATTCTAAGGACACTCTAGAGTGATGAGTCTTGTCTCAACCTCTTCAATGTTTTCAATGTATCATAGAAACAAGTATATATCGATTCGCCACAATTTCCCTTTCACTGACGACGATGAACAAACCTGTAGCGGTGATGTTCAATCAAGAAAATTGTCTTTGTTAGGTATATCAACACCCATGAGAGAGACGAACACGGATTCTCAATCTACCCTAGTCCCTGAATAAGCGTGGTAGACAGTCCCTTAGCAGATTCGACGATGTAATTTTACGAACACCGTTATTCCCAGAAGACAGCCGCGCGTGTTGTGTCGAGAGTATTATTCGATTAAAATTACGTAAATCGATTCATGTAATCTCCAATTTGTCCATCTAAGTAGCAAGAGCGGAAAATTGATAGCTGCTTGCTATCAACGAGCTAACGAAGCGAACATGGAAATCGAAGCATTGAAACTCGCTTAAAGCTTTAATGTGTTTTCCACTCGCGCGTCCGTGAGTTTCTTGAAGGACTGTCGCAAAATGAATCTAACCATAAAATGAATGACAGGGTATTTTTCAGATTTACTTTCAATTCGTTTTTTTTTTCGATAATACCGGACTTCTTCTATAAAAACTCTTAATAAAGTTTGTGCTTTGTTCACAAAAATTAAATGATTAAAATATTGGATCATTGGCGTTTTCCAGTGAGCGTCTTTATTAGAATAAGAAAGTCGAAACTCTTGCATACATTATTGTGGTTTTGCTTACACCATTAGGCGACGAACGTTGGTTCTGCTGGTCCTTACTCTCTAGAACCACTCAACGAGCGGTAAGTAAAATTCCAAATCACGCCGCAGTGTGGTTTTATGAAACAGCAAAAGTCTTTTAACCGCCGTTAATCCTATGACAAACGTTCTACAAGTAACAACAAACGAAAAGGATCATCCAAATGTGTCCCACCGGGGGGGTAGCGGTGCTGCTGATGAATATTTGATACGCGAATTTCCATTTATCTCAACACACGCGTACGTAACGTGCGTCTCCATTGCTCGGTTGGTGTGCTACTTTTGTGTTCCGCTTGAATCGGTCCCCTGTCGCCTTAAGAGTCGAAACGATTTTCCTTCAACACTGTAAACACACACTAAACGGAAAAACAAATGCCGACAAAAGTGGAACTAACAGCGGTACAGACGCGGCTTGTGAGCGAATTTTGGTCAGCAATAAATTGGGGTCCTAAAGAGGAGTTATCAGTATTAAAATCATCAGTAATCGATTGCGTTTCGTCATATTATTCCGTGCACGTACCAGAATACTAACGCCATGACCTTTCCCAGCCGACTGTTGCGTTTTTCCACGCTTCGTTCGTCGGATCCAATCCACACAATCCAATTGTCGAATTGACTACGGAGTGAAGGGATGAAGTGATGTTTGATTTACAGACCTTATAAAGTCTACCCGTGTGGAAAAAATGGAGCAGGTACTTCAAAGGAACTATTTATTGTTACGATGATTAACTTGAAAACAGGTTCTCTTTGATGTTGAACTCAAACAGCAACAAATCTTGGATTCACAAAATGGTTGCTTTGAGTAGACTGTCTTTTCTACTTTTCCGCAAAAGCAGTATTCCGTTAATGTACCAATGTGGCCCGGTGCACGGTGTGCGACGGTGGGTGGACTGGCTGCGCAGTGGCAAGAATTGTTTACGACCGTCGATCTCGGCAGGTTTGTTTTTGATTAAAATTTTCAAGCATCAGTGGACCATCGACGGGGACGCCTGTGGTCCTTCCGAGAAATGTTATTCAGTTACCTAATCGAATTATGCACATCCCCAAGATAAGCACATTTCCGCCGGGTACCGGTTATCGACGACTGGCTCCAGATGAAATAACGACGTTTTTATCCAATTTGGCTCGGAAGAATATTGCGGTAGACGAAATATCAACATCTCAAAAAAAAAAAAAATAGCTGGCTAGTAACAAGAGGGTCGTTCCGATAAGGGAAGATTAGGAGAATTGTGTAAGAAGTATAATCGAAGAAAGGTGAAAGAGGTTATATTTAATTATACTTAGACCAAGAGATTGTTCGTTCTTAGTGTTTTGTTTAATAAACTTGAAATAAAAGAGAGAAATATATACGCTGTATTTTTGCATTTAACTACAGAAAGTGTGGACGGTCGATTTATAAGAAATCGACAGAGTAACGAATAATTGCAATATTTTATCAGCAGAGGACTTTACCAATTACGTTCAATTTATTAAGCATCAACATTAGTTGTATGTCTTGTTCCTATGCTTTTGTATTTTTATGACTAGTGCAAGCATAAAAGTTTACAGTGCAGCTCCAAGCAAATAGCGCTCAGTCACACATACCAACCACAGCAGAAGCTTAATATGTAACGTTTTACATTCACGTCAAAATCACTTACCGCGAGCCCGAGTAAGACATGGCAACACAATATTCTCCCACTCCGAAACTTATGCATACGTGTATCGTTGTTGCAATTGGCCTAAGCTGTTGACGAGATACTGCCAAATCCCTTCATATTCTCCCATTAACATCGGATTACTAGTCACCTATTCACCGTTTCCAATAGGAAGGGTTTTCCTGCACAGTAAAGCAGTTCACTGCAAATCCTCAGTGATAATTCAATTTTCACATCAAGCTCCGAAGCAAACACCATGCCCCCATCGTATTAAAGCAATTTCACTCTTTGCTTTCACAAGCGCGACAGAATCTTTCCTTGGTTGAATACACTGCAAAAAAGCTACCACCGTAAACATACCAGAGTAAACGCGTGTCCCACTTTCCGCAGCCAAAAGTACCGTGACGAGAGTCGCTTTTGCGACCGGATCGAGCACGAGACCGATTTCATCTGCGACGAAAATTGGAAACTGGCAGCAGGTTGTTTTCAAAACTTTAAGCTTTATTTGCGCTTTCCGTTTCCTGGCCGAGCGGTTCTTCTCGGCCATCCACTCCTGATCCTCGTCGGTGGACAGGCAGACTGTGTCAAAAAGAGCTGTATGCTATGCGTTTCCAGAAAGAAGCGATAGCATCACGACGACCACCACCACCACCGTCAGAGAGCACAGATCAGTGAGAGTAAGTGAAAAATCACCCTTCCAATAGCGGCGTAGACGCTTTTCTCTGGTGGAACGAGGAGTACCCATACCTGTGTATAAGCTTTCGGAGTACTTTTCGAGTAGTAGAAAATGTGTGCCCTCCTTACACAAACATTCTGGTGCACAAATACACGCACGTACGCTGCTCTGGTAAGTGGTTTGGGTGACGCTACCGGCGGAAGCTAGGGAAAATTAACACCACAATAATATGAATAGATAATTTTCCAGACAAATAAGCGTCTAGTGTGCACTGAACACCACGCACCCCCATAATAGAGGCTGGACCACCCGATGAACTTTGCGCTGATGGCGAAGCGCTATGACTGGTGAAAAGTACGGCTTACTTGTTGCTGTCCGGTGACAATTCAAACATGAGACAGCCTTTTTATTATGAAGTGCTTTTTGGTTAGTATAACTTTCAATGACTACATTCTAGTAACACAAAGTTAAATTGAATGAATAAATAGATACATGCGAGCTGTTAGCGACTACGAAAAAAATCTGTCCTATTCATTTTGAGTCTCTGGAGTCTGCTTGCAATAATGTATAAAGGTTAGAATATGCGGTGCAAAATAAAAATTGTTTAAATGTTAGTAGTGAATCGCCACTGAAATTCTTTGAACCGTTTTTGTGCTCAAAACTAGTGAAAGCTGGGAGCGGGAAAGAGAAACAAAGTAGCAAAAATTTTACGGTACAATCAATTTTATCGAATGGTCAGGCCTTAAGCAACAAAGGGAACCAGCATGTGATTGCAATAAATTTTTATCCTTATTCTCGTGCATGATCGTATCCGACCTAGTACCAATTCCACTAAATTTTCAAATGGTCTTCTCAAATAAATGCGGGATAAAGGGACGTTCGTCCGTTCGAGCTGATTCGAAGGTGAACGGAAACAAGATTTTTTGCTGTTTTCTAAAGAAAATCAACAAGGTTTTAAATGCTCTAAAACCCTGATTTGCTTCACATGTTGCTCATTAGACGTCGATGGTCGACCGGACCACTCCAAGCCTTCCCTGAAGTCTTTACGCTACATGTAAAATTTTTTTTGCTGCAAAGCTGCATCATCTAAAGTCGTCTCCAATATTTTGAATGTTTCCGCAAACTTTTAACTCAACTACTTCAAACATTGTGAAAATTGAAAAAAGTCGTTCATGGCACCGTACAAAGCTATGAATCCTTCTGCCCGTTTTCATTACAGCATTAATCATTTAAAAAAAACCTTACTGAGTTACCAATTGGATCAATAGGACTCCGAATAAATATTAGGAAATTATTCATATTCGAGCAAGCGCTCCTGTGAGCCTTACTCATATTAGTAATTTGTTTATTTCCCAAGCGAGCTGTCGCTAACTCGGTCGGTCGTTCCCTGTGATACGGTTACACCATCCTGGGAAAATATACAATTTAATGATTATCCTGTTTCCACAACCGCGTAGGCCTCGCAATAACCGCTTCGGTCGAAAAGACACGCATCGGTTCTACCGCTGTCTGCCTATTAGCATTTATCGACGGTTTCAGGGTTTTTGTCCTTCCGCGCTGTCTATGCTGATGACATTGGCTTGTGGGACAGCAACCGAAAGTTTGTCCTCATGCCACATGAAAGACGACACGACTGAGAAAAGTTATATAAAAGCACACCCCGTTACGCTCGACTGCACTGTATGCGGCCTCCACTGACTGGCCCTGATTCTTATGGCATGGCAGTCTCGTAAGGTCTATTAGTCACCTGCAACTAGTTAGATATGTGCTTTGTGGTTCCCTAGAGATCGGTACGTTTCGACATGATGCCACTAATCGCTGGTAAATCATGAACACATGGGATATTGCGTAATGCGTTTTAGATGTATGGTTGTTTACTTACTAAATTTGAACAAACGATATATTAGTGGATTACACGAACCTAGAAGGGACAGGAAACGAAAATCAATTAGATATGGCCAGCGATATAATTGGAAAGGATTAGAAAAACTTATTTAGCCATAATTGCGGACAATGAAACTTTTGTACCTCGCAAGGCTGTGAGAAGTGCTATATTTCTACTTTTTTTTGTCTTTACCTTATACAGATTTGGTGTAAAATATTTCATTATTATAATGAGCAATACATACAGCTTGTTTCGAACAAGTAAAAACTGAACAGGATGGAGAAAAAATATTAAAGCCAAAACACCTAACCGAACGGATGCCCGTCGGCCTCAGTTCGTTATTAATGGTTTACCTGATAAGCTCATGGGCTCACTTCATAACAGTAGACAACCGAAGCTACTACCGGATTCGGCTTTCACACAAATTGATGCATTTTGTCATATTTGACCACATCTTGAACTGTCATCAATAAGCAGCCGAGACAAATGACTGTGTTCCACCCTCGGCTGTCCTACCACAAAGAACAGTATCCTTCGGCGAAAAAGTTTGTATATACACCGGGGCTGATTTATTTTTTTGAGTTTCCCATGGAAGTCCCTTTGTTATTGCGGTTCTTTGACAACAACAGTGGTCCCCACTGTGTGGAAATCCTTGAACACATTTCGCCGTAAAAGTTTGTCGTTTGCTGAGCAGTTCGGCGCTAAAATTCAAAATAACGAACGAGAATGTTTCCCGAAAGCTGAACAATACTTTGAGCAAATTAAATTCCACTTTTTGGTGGCTCACGTTTGACAGCATGGTACGAAATTTGTTCGGAACTTTCCAACGCTATATTATTGATGCAATCGAGAGTTTAATTAAAACCATTCCACCGATATCGGTTCATACGAACTTCGGGCAGGCCCGAATATGATGACTTCTTGCTGCTGCTGTCAATACTGCGGGGTAATCGATAAATTTTATGTACCGATTCCGAGTCTGTACGACGCAATGTAGCGGGATGTATTTTAATGTGCTCCGCAATCTGACGCGCAGTGTGAGCAATTGAGTTTGCTCACTGCACAAACAATCATGAGCGTAATATGTTTTTTAATGAATGCCTAATGGCGGAATGTTTCTCCCTTCGTCGTTATTGCACGAAAAGGTAATCATAAACGATAGCATGGCTTTTCAAACTGTTGAGCTTGATGCAGCATTTTTTGAGACTTGGAACAAAACAAAACAATAACAACAAACACTGAGGGATGGTTAGGAATCAGGGAGCGTTTGAGTTGGTTAGTCGCCTCCTGAAACCGCTTTTGGCTATCCAGAGCACTTACACGAGTTTTTACAGCGCTAACTTTTCGAGATCACCTGAAAATTTTCTAAAGTGCTGAGAAACGAAATAAAAATGTTTTTTTTTTCTTTTCTGAATAATCCATTATATATTGTTTTATTCAAAAACAATCGCGTCCAACGTTTTGGCAATTTGATGTTTCTTTTGGTAATCTACTTCTTAGGCTTAAAACCGCAGATTAGAGAACTGTGCGTTCAAGTTCAACACAGTTGCAATATTACACGTGCAACTGTATGATTATCGCTATTTACTTCGAATTTACTTCGTTTATTTCGCTAATAGTTCAAGAATAAAGTTAAAAGTTTTGGTTAGAAAACATTTTGTTTACCACCCACTTCGAGTCTTTTTATCGAATCTATAAAAACAGTACTTCCTAAAACGATGCAAATTTGAACGTCTTGTACTAATAACAGCAGTCTTCTTGGGCTGTATGTTTTGCAGAATCAGGTGAAATTTTTCAAAGTTTTAGCAGAATGTTCTGAGTCAATTTATTTACTGAAAGGAACATAGCACGACTTGAAAAATACAAAGTAAAATCAAATTTTTTTTTTTAACAGACTTTGGCAGGATGGATTCGAGCGTTGTCACGCATAAGAATCACAAATGAATTCGATACCGTTCTCCAGTAATGACTTCCGTTCAGTTCCAACAGCTCCTAAAAAACCTAAATTAATCCACCTAGCGGTCAGACTCAGCCTTTCTCATTCAAACTTATTATTCGTAAAAATAGATTTACATGAATGCTTAAATCCAATAAATGTTTATCCACTCTTTGGGTTCTAAAATATTGCTGTTGTAATTAAAGTATAAAATATGAAATTTGACGTAATGTTAGTACTTAAGAAATAGCGAAATAAAAGCAATGACTCTTAATTTCGAACAATTTAACCACGAGCGATGCCGGGAACGTTCAGATAATACGATACCACATTTAAATCATGTATATTGATCGAAGCAGGATATATATTGATCGAAGCAGGAAAATATATATATTGATATATATATTGATATATATATATTGATCGAAGCAGGAAAAGTGTTGAATAGTCTTTGAATTTCTGTTCTTTCTAAAACTTTCAAACAGCATATCAAATTGTTATGAAGTTTGTTATTTGTAAGTTTGAGAGATGACTCATTTGTATGACACTAGTTATGTTCAAATAAGTCGTGTAGTACTTGAGATAATAGACTTTCGTTGTTTTACAAATTAAAACATAACGCTTGCTTAAGCTTGATTACAATCAAATGAAAAGGTAACGTATGGGGCAGCCAAACTTTGAAACCACGTGTTCAATCATAATTCATCAGTTAACCCTTAACTAGCCCGTTCATCTGATATCAATATTGTTCAAATCGGTTGTGTAGTTTCTAAGATAATGAAGTTTCGTGATTTTCACATTTCGATACATTACAGACGAAGTTACAGTCCGATTACTGCAAAATTCAATAGGGAGTTATGAGGTAGGTGGACCTTTCATTTGATACTAATTCTGTGGAAATCGGGTCAACAATCTCTGAGAAATATGAGTGAGTCCAAGTAAGTTGTCTTGGAATATGTTTCTTTTCATAGCTGGATTTCACATTTTTAAACATAACAGGCAAAGCAATAATCCGTTTGAAAAAAAAACATTATGGTCTTATTGGGCAACAAGACCTTTCATATGACACTAATTTTATAAAAATCGGGCCAGCCATCTCTGAGGAACATGAGTGAGATTAAATAGTCTCCAGAACACGTTTCTTTCCATAACTCCTGAACCAGATGTTCAATCTTCATAAAATTCAAAAGTTAAGGGTTTTTATGGTAGCCCGTTCATTTTAAACTAATTTTAATCAAATCAGATGTGTGGTTTCTGAGATATTGATGTTTCGTGATTTTTACACTTTGATACATAACCTCTAAACTAGAAATCAGATTACAATAAAATTCAATAGGGTCTTATAGGGCAACTAGACCTTTCATTTGCAATTAATTTCATTGAAATCTGTTCGGTCAGACCATCTCTGTGAATAGTGAGTGCGAAAAAAGGTGCACATACACACGTACACACCCACACACAAACATATACACCTATACATGCTTATATGCAGAAAATGCTCGATTCGTCTAACTGAGTCGAGTAGTATATGACATTCGGCCATTTGGATCACTTTTCTACCTTTTAATTAGCCAGTGATCGTTAGGAGGAAGTCAATATGTTAACTTTCATTATGTGATTTCACATTTTCATGAACAACGGACAAAGTTACAATCCGATTGCAATGAAATTCAATAGCAACCTATGGGGCAACTAGACCTTTCATTTGACACTAATTTTGTGAAAATCGGTTCAGCCATCTCTGAGAAAAATGAGTGAGTTTAAACAACCTCAGGATAACTTTTCTTTACATAACTTTTGAACCATATGTTCAATCATTACGAAATTCAAAAGTTAAGGGTTCTGGAGACAGCCCGATCATTTGAAACCAATTTTATTAAAATCGGTTGTGTGGTTTCTGAGATATTGATGTTTCGTGATTTTTACATTTTGATACATAACCTCTAAACTAAAAATCCGATTACAATGAAATTCAATAGCAACCTATGGCGCAACTAGACCTTTCATTTGCAATTAATTTTATGAAAATCGGTCCAGCCATCTCTAAGAAAAATGAGTGAGAAAAAAAAGTTGCACATACATACACACACACACATACACACATACATACATACATACAGAAAATGCTCAGTTCGTCGAAAGAAGTCGAGTGGTATATGACATTCGGCCATTGGGACCACTTTTATACCTTTGGTTTTTCCAGTGATTGCTATACCTTTCTAGGAGAAAGGCAAAAACATCGACGTGGTTCCACCAAATACACAGCATAACGTTCGCAGCGTGTGTATTCGGTCAAGCCGACGAGACACAAAAAAAGCTTGACCAGGTAGTCGCCATGACTTTCTTTTCTTTGGGTTGCTATACTGCATCCTCGGGAGAGACTGTCAGTGTCAGTAGGATAGTAACGCTAGCCCAGTAATTGTCGATCGTAGCTTCGTAGCCGCAAGCGAGTGGCAATGGGTTCGAATCTCAGTAGAATCAGGCCATTCAATGTCAAATGACTCAGGCATGGGTTCATTCTCTGGCTCTTCCACACAAAAACTTCTCTTCAGACTAAAAAACTACGGTTCTAAACCTTCGAAAATTTCATCGGCCGTTATACCTCTCAATAACCTGCTTGTGAAGACAATAAAGCCGATAAAGAAGATAAGAGAATAGTAGGCCTAAGGGAATACAAGCAGTATAACAAGTAGCAGGTAACTTCTCGATTATTAACACTACACAAATAAATACAAAAAATGAAAAAGCAAGAAACGTTCGGACAATACCATAAAAAATCAACATTACTGGTCGCAGTTGGGTTTATACAAAAAAACTCGATGGGCCTCAACCGCCGTTTTTTTTTTTAAATAAAATGTAAAAGGTGTGGTACCTCCCGCATGAGTAAAGTAGCACTATCCGTTGATGACGATTATTGGGCATTATTGGGTGCCAATGAAAATCGATTTTTCGAATTTCGTTAGTAGGGCTCAAAAATTTCGTTTTCTCGAAAAGTGACCTTATACAAAATTTCAGCTCAATAGGACTTGGGGAAGTGGTGCCTCAACGCTGTCAAAATTTCACATTTTCGACTGACGAGGCACAGCTAGTAGTTCATGAAATTGTCGATATCGATTTTTTTATGCCAAATGTCTTAAAAATACATGGAACGTCTGGTGTTGAGTTGAAAAAAAAAATCGGAAAAAATCGAATCTTGCGACTTAGAAATTTTTGAGATGTGGGAGTTTATCAGCTCTCGGTTTGTTTACCATATATCTTAGCTTGGTTCATCACGTTTTAGACATATTAAAATTGACCAGCACTTACTGCTATCACCATAACAAGCAGCGAGAGTTTAGTTGCGCGCCTAATAACAGAGAAGTGTGAAATTCAGCACGTTCAACATTTCTGGTCGCAAAGATAAGGAAAAATATGTTGCCTGGATCAAGATTCTTCCAGCTATAATTTTGTATATTTGTATTTGAACAAAAATAGTAAAAAATTAGAGCTAGGAACCTCTGAAAAACAGCTCAGTAAGAAAGAGTCTAGTAAGGATTTTTTCAAAGAAGTGAAACGTTTTTCCTTAGTTTGGAGCACTTATTCCTTATAGTACAATTTGCTACACCAGTAAGTATTCGGCATGGTACCCGGGTACCCACCAAAATGAAATGCTTCTTACCCTTTCAATTCTTGACCGATTTTGGATCTTGGCCCGTAAAAACATTGGAAATTTTGCCTATTTAGTAAAAAAAGTTAAAGGGTATGTGCTTGAGTGCACAAACGTGGCTTGCCGTGGGACTATGGTGGGTGTAAAGATTTAATTCTTCCATAGCCAGTGTATAACACACCAAACGTACAAATACCATACACAATAATCCATGAACAAAAGACCACATACACCTGTCATAAACCACAGCATAAAAATACCAATACCCACATGAACTGCCCATAAATGCATAACAGTCCCATGTAATTTCTCATCACTTTTTGCTTAAACCTCAAATACTTGGTGCTCTCAAAAAATCGCAAAGAAAAGCTTTTTGTTGCTAAATTGATGAGAAAAAACCTAAATTAATCCACCTAGCGGTCAGACCCATCCAATAAATGTGTATTCGCTTTTTGGGTTCTAAAATAATGATGTTGTAATAGAAGTATAAAATATGAAATTTGACGTAATGTAAATGCTCAAGAAATAGCGAAATAAAAGAAATGACTCTTAATTTCGAACAATTCTTTCACGAGCGGTACCGGGAACATTCAAATGGTACGATACCACATTTAAATTATATTGTGGCCACATATATTGAACAAAGCAGGTATAGTTTTAAATAGCCTTTGAATTTCTTTTCTTTCCATAACTTTTGAACCACATATCAAATTGTTATGAAGTTTGTTATTTGTAAGTTTGAGAGATGACTCGTTGGTATGACACTAGTTATGTTCAAATAAGTCATGTAATCTTTGAGATAATAGAATTTTGTTGTTTGATCAACAATTCAATACATAACGGTTACTTAGTTCGATTATAATTGAATGAATTGGGAACGTATAGGGCAGCCAAACTTTGAAACCACGTGTTCAATTATAATTCATCAGTTAACCTTTAACTAGCCCGTTCATCTGAAAATACTATTGATCAAATCGGTTGTGTACTTTCTGAGATAATGAAGTTTCGTGATTTTCACAATTCGGTATATTACAGACGAAGTTACAGTTCGATTACAGTAAAATTCAATAGAGTGTTATGAGTCAGCTAGACCTTTAATTTGACACTAATTTCGTGAAAATCGGTTCAGCCATCTCTGAGACAAAGGAGTGAGTTTATGTATTCTCCGGAATATGTTTCTTTTCATAGCTAAATTTCACATTTTCAAACATAACAGGCAAAGTAATAGTCCGATTGCAAAAAAAATCATTAGGGTCTAATGGGGTAACTAGACTTTTTATATGGCACTGATTTTGTGGAAATCGGTCCAGCCATCTCTGAGAAACATGAGTGAAATTAAACAGTCTTCAGAAGACGTTTCTTTCCATAACTTTTGAACCACATGTTCAATCTATATAAAATTCAAAAGTTTAGGGTTTTTAAGATAGCTCGTTCATTTGATACCAATTTTATTGACATCGGTTGTGTGGTTTCTGAGATATTGATTTCGTGATTTTTACATTTTTAAACATAACCTTTAAATTAAGAATCCAATTACAAAGAAATTTAATAGGGTCTTATGGGACAACTTGAACTTTCATTTGCATGTAATTTCATTAAAATCGGTCCAGCCATCTCTGAGAAAAGTGAGTGAAAATAAAAATCTGCACATACACACACACATACACACACACACTTACACACACATACATACAGAAAATGCTCAGCTCGTCGAACTGAGTCGAGTGATATATGCCATTCGTCCCTTTGGAGCACTTTCATATCTTCGGTTTTGCAAGTGATTGTTATACCTTTCTAGGAGAAAGGCAAAAAGTTAAAAAAAATATTCATTAGGAGTAAAATATTCGTGCTGAAGAAATAGCGAAATAAAAGAAATGACTTTGAATTTCGTACACTTCAATCACGAGCAATACCGGGAACGTACGGATAGCACAATACCAAATATAAATTTTGTTGAGGCCATATGTTTTGATCAAAGCAGTTACAGTTTTAAATAGTCTTTGAATTTCGTTTCTTTTCATAACTTTTGAACCACATATCAAACTGCTATGGAATTTCTTACTTGTGAGTTTGAGAGACAACCCGTTCAAATGATACTAGATATGTTCAAATAAGTCGTGTGATCTTTGAGGTAAAAGACTTTCGTTGTTTTTATAATTTAATACATAACGGTTGGAATAAAAATACGATTATAGTCGAATAAAATGGGAACCTCTATGAAAGCCAAAATTTCATTTGACACTAAGATTGTTGAATTTAGTCCAGCCATTTTTGGGAAAACGGGTGAATTTGAAAAGTCACCGGAACATGTTTCTTTTCACAATTTTTGAACCACGTGTTTAATCACTATAAAATTCATCAGTTAACCTTTAACTAGCCCGTTCATTTGATACCAATATTGTTCAAATCGGTTGTGTACTTTCTGAGCTAATGGATTTTCGTGATTTTCATATTTTGATACATTACAGACAAAGTAACGGACCGATTACATTGAAATTCAATAGGGTGTTATGAGGCAGCTAGACCTTTCATTTGACACTAATTTCGTGGAAATCGGCTCAGCCATCTCTGAGAAAAGTGAGTTAGTTTAAGTAGTCTTCGGAATATGTTTCTTTTCAAAGCTGGATTTCACATTTTTAAACATAACAGGCAAAGTAATAGTCCGATTGCGAAAAAAATCCATAGGGTCTTATGGGGTAATTAGACCTTCCAAATGACACTGATTTTGTGGAAATCGGTTCAGCCATCTCTAAGAAACATGAGTAAGATTAAACAGTCTTCAGAACACCTTTCTTTAAATAACTTCTGAACCACACGTTCAATCTTCATGAAACTCAAAAGTTAAGGGTTTTTTAAGTAGCTCGTTCATTTAAAACCAATTTTGTTCAAATCGGTTGAGTAGTTTCTAAGATAATGATGTTTCGTGATTTTCACATTTTTAAACATAACCTCTAAACTAAAAATCCGATTGCAATGAAATTCATTAGGGTCTCATGGGGCAACTAGACCTCTCATTTGCATGTAATTTCATGAAGATCGGTCCAGCCATCTTTGAGAAAATCGAGTGAGATTGGGAGAGCGTTACACACACACATACACACACACACACATACGCCAACACACACACATACAGAAAATGCTCAGCTCGTCAAACTAAGTCGATTGATATACGAGATTCGACCCTTTGGAGCACTTTTATACCTTTGGTTTTTCCAGTGATTGCTATACCTTTCTAGGAGAAAGGCAATATGAATTTTGGACAGTCCCATGTTACAAATAAACGCAAAACAAGCTCAGTGCTGAAAATAACTAGCATAAAATTATAGATCTATACTATCATAGAAATATCAATTGAAGTACTAAGAGGAAAAATAATTAACTTGTTGCCAATACAAGTATTCTGTCAGAAATATATTTACCTCGGATAAATGCATTTTTGCACACATATGTTATACACTCATACACGTAATACACACACACGCTATACACACACAAACACACACACACTATCCACACATACACTACTTATACACACACTATTCACACACACACACACACACGCTACTCACACGCACACGCATCTCACACGCACACGCTACTCAGACACACCCTCGCTACAAACAGACACAGTGACACACACATACATACACACAGACGCACCCACACACTAACACAGACGCACGCACACACAAACACACACACACATACACACAGATACACAGATACACACACACAGATACACACACACTCACACACACACGCACTCACACACACACACACTCATACACACACGCGCTCTCTCTCTCACACACACACACACATACACACACGCACTCTCACACACACACACGCACTCACACACACACACACGCACTCACACACACGCACACTCTCACACACACACGCACTCACACACAAACACACACGCACTCACACACGCACTCACACACACACACGCACTCTCTCTCTCTCACACACACACACGCACTCACACACACGCGCACTCTCTCACACACACACGCACTCACACACACACACGCACTCACACACACACACGCACTCACACACACACACGCACTCTCTCTCACACACACACACACACTCACACACACACACACGCACTCACACACACACACACACACACACACACACACACACACACACGCACACATACACACACAAGTTACTAACACATACACACACACGTTACTTACACATACACACACGTTACTTACACATACACACACGTTACTTACACATACACACACGTTGCTTACATATACACATACACACAAACGCTATTCACGCACCCACACGCTAGTCAGACACACATGCTTAATATACGACACACTATACCTACACTATCGGCAGCACCCAAACGGCTTCCAGGTTTTCCAATGGTCCCTTCCAAAGGCTTCCAATGGTCCCCAGTGCCGTTCACGTCCAATTTCGGGCTGTATCCCAACAACGGTATCTGAATTAGATTACCACTGGTGGGATCCAATTCAGATCGGAGGGAAGCCGAACTGTTCGCCTTGACGGTCGACCAGGGAATGATCTTCTCTCAACACGGAATGTCTTTTTATAGCGTCACTCCGTGTGGGGAACTTGGGTGACTGGGGGAAGAATCAATCACGTGGAAGCATCTCTGCTTTCTTTCTTCGTCGCTTACGTTGGGTGATGAATGCAATGCCAATTGGTTGGCATTGCTAGCCAATGACTGAATGCGTGAATTGATTTCGTCTATGTTTTTGAAGTCTGCGTTAGGGAAATATACCAATCGTATGAAAAATGTATGTGGATTTTCGACCTTCAAACTTTTTCGCAATTTTAACGGAGTAATAAGAAAATGGTAACTAAAATTATCATGTTATACAAATCTTGTATATTTTAGGTTTCCAACGGTATATTAACTATTGAAATCGGAACAGTTGTTTGAGCGCTTTTAGCATTTAAAATCTTCCATTCTGCCAACCAAAAACGTTACATGTTCAATCCAGTTTTCACAGAATGTACCTTAGTATAGTGAAGAAAGACGTAGTCCCACATCAAAATCCTGCCGACTACTAATGGGGTAAAAAAATTCGAAGCACCCTCCACCTCCCCTCTTCGGGGGCTGCTATAAACAGTCTGCCGATGTAAACTAGTTCATTTCCACTAATTAGGAGCATTCCATGAGTTTTAGCTGACTGAGTTGAGATTAACCATGTTTTTGAAGCAAGAGGGCCTGAAAAGGTACCCGGGTACCCTGCGGAGTACATAAAAACAATCATTTGTTTAGAAAAAATGAATAGTTGGCGTTTCTTCGAAACTATTTTGTTGTTGACAAGCTTGTGGTGACTACGATGTAAGTTCAGCAGGGTAACTGAATTCATAAAACCCAAAAAAAATCATAAGCTTAGGGCTGTTTCAAATTCGAGAATGATAATTTTAACAAATACAATGCCTCCACAATCATGGGTCAGCTACAATTATGGGTCACTTTTACGCAAATACGTCTATTCTCACGAAACTGAACAATTTTCATTGGCAGTGGTATTTTTTATAACTCAATTGTAACCCTCTTCATACGATTGAAATGATTTAATGTTGAAAATGTTACTGAAAACAATAATTCTGCTCGGTGTAATAAAAGCAGTGACCCATAGTTGTAGTAATGTTACGTTTTGCGGTGCACAATTGTGGGTCAGTCCATATTTTGGCTATTTTTATTACTTTTGCATGAAAATACATCACGAGCTAATAAAATAACTTATTATCAAGCTTTTATAACAATGAAATAACTTTTGTGATGGGTTTTGATAGTTTTATAAACTAAATGATCTTAAAGGCCAAAAGTGACCAATAATTATGTATTTTGCTATGCAAGTACAGGTCGGACTCGATTATCCGGAGTTTTGAAAAACATTTCGCTCCCGATAATCGAATCCTCCGGATAATCGAGCCATTTTTTATTTTCAATATCTCTCATTTAGAACAGTGAGTTTCCTTTTATAGTATGTTGCACACAATACTTGTGCCGACGAAATAAATTAAAAATTGTCTTTAGACTGTTTGTCGGCGTTTGTTATACATATATACGTAATAACAAATTATGTTATATTGATTATCTCGAAGATGTAAAAACCAAATAAAATAAATCAAAACTACCATTAGAAAGACAGCTTTTGCTTCGAGAGGTTAAAGGAAATATTTTCCAGAAAATATAATAGAATTTGATTTGATTTAGGTATTTATCTGTTTTATTATCTTAAATATTAAGAAGAATTGAGGACCCTGTTCGATTTTGAAAACACTCATGATTTTTTATTCTGTTTCCTAAGTGACCTATAACGACCTAGAAACCTGATATGACCATTAATGGGCTACTTTGCGGATTTCGAATCGTTATTGATTTCGCTTGATGAGTTTTGGTTCAATAATCCAGGAGTATCCTGAACACCACCGAAACAGGCCACTTTGTGGTTCTAAGTACTGCACTGAACATGGCCATTATGTTACAGAAATATGTTTCGGCCATGAATTCGAAACCGGTTGACCAATAGTGGTTGTCCTCATCGGCAACTAAAAACCATAATACATGGCTTTGGGAGGTTGTTGAGTAAGAATTGGTTGAAGGAACGACGAGAAAACTGCCAAAAACGAACTACCTAAACAGAACGGGGCATTGTTGTTACAATTTTGTACAACCCCGAAACTTCCAATGATCCGGAAGGCAAAAGTACATTATAGAAATACAGAAGAAAAAAAAAATACTCCGGATAATCGAGCCCCGGATAATCGGGCCCCCGGATAATCGAGTCTCCGGATAATCGAGTCCGACCTGTACTATTTTTCTTCTTAACCGATTTACACACTGCAGTGAAACTAATTGTCGATCGAGAGTATACATCAGAACACAGAAATAGGTAGTAAAACATTCGTAGTTGATAACTTTTCCGACTTTATATTCATTTTTCAACATTTAGGCAACACGTTGACTGACTCATAATTGTAGAGGGACTGTATTGAGTTTTTTTTCTTGAGCTTGACGACCTCACACTTCGTAGTTGCTCCTCCGTGATCGATCTGAGCTAGTGAAGATGCACCAGAAACAACATATTGCCCTATTTGGGATTAGTTTACCATCTGCATCTCCATGATTGCAACGGAAAGGAACGGTTGTGTCACCGTGGTGAGTGACTGAGTCGGACAATGTTGCGCGCGAAGTTAACTTATTGCGAAGACGAACGATGAGTATTTTTGTTTTCAGACCCCGCAGACCTCTACAATCGCGGGTATACAGCTAACCATCAGAAGCATCCAAGTGTTCAAATGTTTTTTTTTTTGGATACAAGAAAAGTGTTCTCCCTAAAAGTCAGTTTTTAGAGCACTAGAATAATACTGTTGAAGATTCTTTTTCTACATTAAAATTTATGCATAAAAAGTAATCGTTTAAGGACTGACAAAGCTAGCAACGAACGATAGAAATAAAGATAAAGGAAATCGCTCAAAAAATTTTTTGGCAATCGTAATCACGGTAAAGTTATTTATTATTAAACGCGTTAAAGTTCCATTCGAATTTTTCTGTTGCTCAAATTTTTCATAAAATTTGAAATAATGTTGTGGAGGAGTTGTACTTCAAGACAGAGCAACATTATTTTTTTTTTTCAAAATTTAAAAAACAAGGTATAACTATAACCCTTGAGGTATAACTGCACCAAGAAATTTTACTTTTCGAATTCTTCCATATGCAGATATTAAAGGAAGCTTTTCTTTGAACAGTTTTATATTCGTTTATTTACGTCAATCATAGTAGACTACATCTTGAAAATAATTGCTAACATCACAAATATAGTTATGTAATTCAAGTGTTCAATTTTAAAAAGACTCATCATACTGTTAACTGGCCCGGCCATGGCTTATTCTGTTCTATAAGAATTCAATACAAAAATTTTTCGCGTTTCTAATGAGCGTGTAAGAGCATAAAAGTTGTGTTTTCCTAGCAAATTTTCCGAAATTATGCGTTGTGAAACTAAATCGTTGACAGGAGTTACCGAGGCAATTTCTCTTCTTTTTACGAGCGTTTCTATATTAATAAGCATGTAACGCGATTCATAACAAGGGAGAGGAAATGAAACCTAGTTTTCATTCACAAAAACAGTTTTTGTTATATGCACTATAACAAAAACTGTTTTTGAACGGATTCGATTCTATTGGAATGGACGTCTTGATAAGGCGACCAAACAACACTACACTATTCTAAAATAGATCTAACATATGTAACAAAGAGTATTTTTATAGTGTACGTATCTACGAAATGATAACTGAACCATTTTATAAAACTTACCATACTGTTGGCTCTATTGATGATCGTATTGTAGTGATCAATGAATGATAACTTAGAATCCATAATTACTCCTAAATCTCTAATTTGATAACACCTTTCTACGACTTGATGTCCAAGAGTGCAGCTGAAATGTTCAGGATTTCTTCTTTATTTCCATGTACAATTTCATGTCATCGGCATATATCAATACTTTGAGACAATTCAACACAAGGGTAACGTCATTAACAAATAAAATGAAGAGCAAAGGGCCTAAATGGGAGCCTTGTGGAACTCCAGATGTCACTTTTACTGATACAGAGAGGTGTCCCTTAAACCTAACCGTTTGTGTCCTATTCGTCAAATAAGATTCAATCCATCTAAGTAGGCCTAACTCAAATCCCAGTTTTTTTTTTTAATTTGAACATATGCATGTAAATATCTACTCTGTCGAAAGCTTTACTAAAATCAGTGTAAAGAGATTCCACGAAGTTGCCTCTGTCCATAGACGCAAGAGAGAAATCAACAAACTTAAGTAAGTTGGTAGCCGTGGACCTTCCTTTGTAAAAACCATGTTGGTTACACGTTATGCGGTTCTTTACCTGATTAAATATTTTTTGGTTTACGATAGCTTCAAAAAGTTTGCGAATACATGATATCATTGCAATGCCACGGTAATTTTTGATATCAGATCTCTCACCTGACTTAAAAATCGGTATAAGAAAAGTTTTTTTCCAGACTGATGGAAATTGTCCGGACGTAAGGGATAAGTTGAAAAGCCAAAACAAGCTGGACGAGTTAAAAGAGAAAACGGCACTCATTAACCACTGTATACAAAACAAACACGGTTTTGGCTTCAGTCGAACCACTATTATCGACCATAGCAACCGCACCCATATTCTATCATTCTTAGAAATGTGTCATATACACAACACGCCCAATACTGTCAACAAGCGAGTCAATCTCGATGGACTCAACACAGCTTACGCAGCTGTGCTGTCGAGTCTCATACCGAATACCAATGCACCAGCCAACTAGTTCCTTCTCTGTCCCTGTCTTTCGAATCTCACACAAGTAACACAGATGTCCTACCCCCCGAATCCCAACTACTCCCCATAACGTTACCATCCGCCATCGCCATAGGTCCACAGCAAAGAGATTTGTAAGTTTGTTTAAAATATTTATAAGAGAAAAATTGTACCATAGACTTTTATTAACACCAATATTGTAGAATGTACCCCGAATCGCCCCAATTAATGTTGACGATAAGCTCTAAAAAGCATCCAGACAAGGAACGAACAAGAATTATGTAAGTCACAGACAACTCAACCACAGACAACTAGCTAAACTCCTACCAATTTTTAACAAATTTAAGAATTAAAACAGACACTAATCGCTAATAAACACCAACAGTTTCCCCTGATCACTGATCACTGATCAGTGACGAAACGTCGGACAGTAAAAAACCAGATCGTTCTACTTATTCAAGACTGCTCAGCCGAAATTATAACCAACCATCGTACAAGGGTTTCACGAAAGCAGAAGCGAGATTTTTCATAAGTGAGGGTCTGGACCTAAACCTTTTGAAGCGTCCAGTTCTTTTATTGTGGCGAGGTTTTCTTGAACAGTTATTTGTTTAAAAGATACGTTATTTATTTGTTCATGCAAGTGCGAAAAGTATTCAAAGTCCCTGACTTTGTCGCTATTTTTATAAATTTTTATAACTCGCAAACTTGTTGCAGATTTGCTTTGAGTCAGTACTGCCAAACGAAATCGATGGAAAAAGAACACATGCTGAAACCCCCAAAAATGGAAAATCATTGTTTATGACAAAGACTATTCAATTAATTCGGATGGTCTTAACTAGTTGCTTAGAAAAAAATAAACTTCTTCATAGACGGGATGCGACTGCCTGCTTTTCGAGAACTTAAAATGTAGTCGAACGACAAAAAAATTGTCCGTATAGCGTTGTCTACGTACAAAATTACACGGGCCGTTATTGATTCAATTATCCTCATTCTGTTTACAAACAAAACGATTATTAGTGTGATACTAGTCAAAAATCTGGCAATCAGCGAGTTATTATTTTCAGTAGCGTTTGATTCAAATTAAATATTTATGAACGAAACACACTTCATTTACCAACGAAACGAATTACAACCGGCGCAAGGCATCCTTTTAACTCGGTCAGAAGGCCGGGATAATTCAATCCATTTGTTCGAAAGTTGTTTCACTGCTGATAATCAAATAATTGAATTTGAAAATACATTCCCCATACTAGTGCGAGCGGTTGGTTCATACCTGTAAATATGTTGACCAAACCACGCGCTGCTACAAATGCGAGAGTGTTTCGTAGCTTGTGTACTAGTTAGCGCGTACCGGCAGTAAACCACTCTGATTAATGCTGTATAACCTGCGCGGCGGTCGAAAAGATAATGCCGCCATCATTAGCTGGTGTTGTGGTAGTTGCACCTGTTGCCGGGGATATAGGGCCATGCGGGTCGGTATCGGATGCGTAAATGTAACATACCTTCTCGAATTCAGATGGTTAGCGGCCGCCGGAACAGACAATCAGTTCGAATAACCGTAATTAAGCCTGATTAGAGAGAAAGACTCAATAAATTAAGCACTAAAGCTTATTGAATATTTGTTTGGAGTAACATTCGAGTCATTAGTTAGCGGAGGCGTGATGAATGTACAGTACAAGCTAATGTTTATTACTATATCGTCACTACCATTGCAATTAAGAATACTACTCCCACAACCGCAAACGGTAAAATTTATTTCGTCATTGGGAATTCGTATTTTGCGAATTTATATTGTAGCATCAAAGTCTGATATCTTACATAGTAAACATAGCGAAAAGCTTAAAGCTGAAGTATTTGTTCGGGTTTTAGCCACTCAACAGAAGAAATAACCCTAATCTTTTAGCACTTGAGCTACCATATAAATTCTACCACGAACCTAAACCAACCACAGTTTTCAATCTACGATATCATCGAACACTACAATGGCTTCTTTCATCGGTCTCCTGGTCTTGGCGACATTTGCCATCCTTGGCAGTAGCAGTGCTTTTCCAAATCCGAAAAATCAATTGAGACCGTGGTGGAATGTGAATACACGATCCAGCGGACGTATCGTGGGGGGATTCGAGGTGGACATTGCGGATGTTCCATTCCAGGTGTCACTCCAGACCCAGTTTGGTCACTTCTGTGGTGGATCAGTCGTTGGAAGCCGATGCGTTTGACAGCCGCACACTGCGTTGGTGGTGAATTCAGTGTACGTGTTGGATCTAGCCTACACGCTGAAGGTGGACAAGTGGTTAAGGTTCAAAAGCAATATCCTCATCCGAAATACGATGCTGGCACTATTGACTACGATTTTGCCCTACTGGAGCTGAGCGATGAATTGAAACTGACCGAAGAACTACGCGCGGTTGAGCTGCCTGAACAGGATGAGCCAGTCGTTGATGGAGCTTGCCTTCAAGTTTCCGGTTGGGGAAACACCCAAAACTCTCAGGAAAGTGGAGACGTTCTCCGAGCTACGAACGTGCCAGCAGTTAATCAGCAGAAATGTGCACAGTCCTATCCCGATGTCAATGAGATAACAGCGCGTATGATTTGTGCCGGTTACGATAAGGGAGGCAAGGATGCCTGTCAAGGTGATTCGGGTGGCCCGCTGGTAGAAGGTAACAAGTTGGTTGGAGTTGTATCATGGGGCATGGGATGTGCTCAATCCGGTTATCCAGGGGTATACTCCCGAGTGGCTGCGGTACGCGAGTGGATCCGTGAAACTAGTGGTTTGTGAGCTGTTCCGTTAAATTATTCTATGAAATAAATATAGCATCGATTGATAATATGGGCCGTTTTTTCTACGAAATTTAAGTTGAGAGAAATTCCACAGAGAGCAATGAACCTAAATTTGATGAAGCAATAACATAACCTTATATGCGGTTCAGGTTGTATTCAGCAAAATATATAATTTATTGCTAAATTCGATTTTTCATGACCGTAATCAGTTCACATAAATTACGACAAACCAAAATTATACCGACTGTTCAGCTCAACTTTATCGAATCGGTTGAAACGTAAAATCTGAAATATGCACATGCCTCTAAAAGAAAAAAAAATTCGAACTAAAAACGATAAGGCTGTTATACTTGTACTCTAGAACCACAAACTATTTATTGCTTGTCAAAACATTAGAACATTCGAATTTTGACAATAAGTGATGACATTCAAAATCCAAATAGTTTTGAAAGAAAAATCTGGTGCGCCTAAACGAACGCATGTCACTGTATGGAGTACTACTTAAAAAACGGAGTCCACACTTAAAAATGTTAGTATTTTTACTGTACATAAACAGAGTTTCATAATTGACCTAAAATTCTTCGTATTCAATGTAACTATCAATGTGAGTTTAATTTTACAGGTTATGTAAGATTACACATAGGAAAAGTAGATTTCAAGCTAAAATTTCAATGAAATCTATTTCTAAATTAGAAATAAAAATTTGATACTTAATATTTAAAAAAAGTCACCTTGTTCTCGCTTGATCACGGTAGGGGGGAGGGTAATGATATTGTCCACGTGGACACGACATTTCTCCAAAAAATAGGAAATCGCTTTGCTTCGTCTTCTGTAATGGAGGCCATAATTTGTGATTATGTTTTTTCGGTTTCTTCTGCATTATTAAGCCGTTTGCTTAGTTCTTCTCTATTTATTTAGTGCATTTCTTGGCTTTCTTGGCTCTCTTTCTTGGCTCTCTCAGACTGAATTTTGATGGGATTCTTTTCATTTATGGCTTAAATGGTCTTGGTGGTTTTGGGCTGTTTTTTGAAATTATTTTTGTTATTCTTTCGCTAACTTTTTTTTGTTTTATCATTTAATAAAACCACAGAAGAGGGGGGGGGGGAGGTGGTTTGGTAGATGTCCACGCATATCAACGAGGAGGGACGGGGGGGTCTGAAATGGCGCGATTTTTGTGTCTACGTGGAATGTGGACGGCTCACAAGTAATCTGAAAATCAACCTTTTTTTATGTGTTTGCAAATCAATAAAAATATTATTTAAAAATAACGAATAAAAAATGCTCCTCATTCGATAAGGACGACCCGGGCTGATTTCTTCTTCCACTATTCCGGGAGTCAAAACCTAAACTTAGAAATTTCATCAATCTCGCATTTTTTTACAAGCATTACCAAAAAATAAGACTACCGAATGAAAAATATCCATTCCTCGACGGGCTCTTGGCCGATTCCTGGTCGCGATAAACCAATCGCTTCAGGGATGGTTCTCCCATCTATGCCCATGATGCAAATAAGCATTTCTATCAGACAACCCAGTACCAAAACATCCGAAAACTAGTAAGTTTGCCATGCCTATCGGAATTCAGAAATATTTACTACATCCAGTGACCTAGGCCACATTTCTAGAGAAACATTTGCTTTGATCGATTTTCTGTTCGAACATTTTCATGCAATCACCACAACTTATTAAACACCTTTAATGATAACGTTCTTTGCGCAAGTTGATAGAGGAGGGATCACTCCAGCTTTCTGTACGAAAACCACGCTTGGGAGAGTTACTTAAGCTGAACCATTACCTAAATGAAAAGACGCACTCCGGAAAAAACGATGAAAGCAGATAGGACCTTTTGAAATGTTTATCTAGATTTGTGGTCAGATTTGTGGCACAGTTACAGCATTTCAAAGTTTATCAAATTTTTGCCTATCATACTTATTTTGGCTATCTTTCGTAAGATCATCATGACACCCCAAAATAGGATTTTATTTCCTTCTCAATCAGAGTTACAACAATAATTACTCAGTAATTAAAAATAGATTTTTTTCAACAAAACCTATTTGCAGAAAAAGTTACATTGGTCAACAAAAGCGAAAAAAATGCAGCCAGAAAGATCGAACTAGCTGACCTAGAAAGATTATAGATTTTTAACCATTCCTGTGAATTTTGGTGCCCCTAGCCATTACCAAAACGCGTCAACTTACGTGAGAGTGTCGCATAGTAATTGCTCGCCGAGTTCGTCACTACAGCGTTATGTTTACGAGAAAACTAATTTAAGTCTCTGAAAAAAGCCACCAACCTTTTTCCAGAGACTGGGGGTACCAAAATTCACAGGAATGGCTAAAAACCAATAATTCTTCGTTTTTTTTTCTAGCTTTAGGGCCACACTTATGTTGACCAGTGTTTTTATGGGCAATTATAATTATTACCTTTGAAATTTTTTAAAATTCTGTTTTTACCAATAAAATAATATATAATCATTTTTTTCCAATAAAATAAATAAAATACGCATTAATTGTGCATCTTAATTAATGCGTATTTTATTTATTTCATTGGAAAAAAGTGTCATATTGCAGTACCGCCTTTCATTAAGATAAGGGTAATCTCGACCTTCGTTGCACTATTGAGGTGCCAGTGATTCTACATTAGGCTACTCAAATCATCCACTTAACACAAAAAAGAATTGTACGAGAGTTTCTCCACCATCTTGGATGGATCATAATTAAAGTATACGTCTCAAGTATTTAAGAATGCTGAATGTTTGGAATACACACAACTTGACAAGAAATGTGAGTTAGGGATTACGTGCTCATAGGCTGCAGTACTGCATGATATCATCAAAGTGCTTGAACTTCACTATAAATAGTGTCTGCAGATACTTAAAAAGTATCAGTTTACTTTCTCCCAGCTTCGATTAGAAATGGCTGGAATTATCGTAGTTTTTGCGCTTTTAGTGTGTGCTTCGTCTGCATACGGTTTCACCAGCGCGATTCATCCTTTGCGCCCATGGTGGAACGCAAGCCCCCGAAACAGTGGACGAATTGTTGGAGGCTTCGTCGTCGACATTGCCGATGTTCCTTTCCAAGTGTCGCTAAGTGGAAAAAATTTGAGACACTTTTGTGGAGGTTCGGTCATCAGTAGCCGTTGGGTTCTGACTGCTGCACACTGTGTAGGAAATGTAGCCGACGTTCGTGTCGGATCGAGCATGCATGCCGAAGGGGGACAAGTGGTGGAAGTTAAGAACGAATTTTCACATCCGCAGTACAACTATAATACCGTCGACTATGACTTTGCCCTTCTCGAGTTGAGCGAAGATCTGGTACTGGGCAAAGAAGTGAACGCAGTTGAGCTGGCGAGTCAGGATGAAACGCTCGTCGATGGAACATGCCTGCAGGTGTCCGGATGGGGTAATACGTTGAACTCCCAGGAATCGAATGCTGTTCTACGGGAGTGAATCAGGATGATTGTGCAAAAGCCTACTCCAGCGTTGGCGCTGTAGTTACACCGCGAATGCTTTGCGCCGGTTATGCTGAAGGCGGTAAGGATGCATGCCAAGGAGATTCCGGTGGTCCATTGGTTGCGGGAAATAAGCTGGTCGGTGTAGTGTCCTGGGGAATGGGCTGTGCTGAGCCAGGATATGCAGGAGTGTACTCTCGGGTTGCTAGTGTACGCGAATGGATTCGTAAGACTAGCGGTGTTTAAATGTTTGGTAATGACTAGCAACGGATAATAAAATGATCATATGTATATTTTATTTTATGTTTTGATAATTTATATCACAATGGGTCCCGTTTGTAATCTATACAAAATTCAATTGAGTTTTTAATTATGTTAGAATTTGCAATTGACTTAGATTGCAGTGAAGGGTAAAAACTGATACATCAGTCATGGCTAAACTTTTGGAAAGAAATCATAATATATTTATAGCCAATCGATATAACCGAATTCACAGTAGTGATATTTGTGCGAAAACTTCTATAGCTATCCTGAAACGCATTCGTTTGCGAGTTTGAAGTAACTCTCGAACAAATTTTGAGAATAATCTGTGCGGGAGTAATACTCTCGTCGACACAGCACGTTATTCTTCGTGCTTTATACACTTCATTGTCTAGCTCCAGCGTGAGGATTATTCACTGTCGTCGTCGATTTCCTTGTTACCGATAATTCATGACAACCGTGTAACTAGATATTTTGTCGTATTCTTTACCTTCTGTATAGACTAATCAGTGAAACCAGGAATATAGATCTTCTGGGATACTAGTTTCGGATAGTCCTGGGGCTCTTTCGGACAGTGTTGAAAAACTTTTCTAGAATAATGAAAATTTTGTGTATTTCAACTATAAACATATAAACAGAGACTGAGATCAGATGCTTTGCAAACTTCGAAACTCATCCTTTTATTTGCAACTTCGCAAACTTTGCAAACTTCGAAACTCATCCTTTTATTTAGGAGATCTTACTTCAAAAATGTAGAGCTTAAAATTTGAAGAACGATTTTCTTATTTGAATTTTTATTAAAATACGTAGTTTTGTGATTTTGAACTGAAATAATTTAGAAACTCCAAAATTCACTCTTACATACCATATTTCATCCACCTGACATGATTTGATACAAGGAGCAATTGATACGTATGAAAATTCACAGTGTTTGCTCAATCTGTTTGAAAAATTAGAAAAAACGGGGAGGGGTCCAGAGGGGTGGCACCTTTACCAAAACTTAGAGCAACTATTCCCCTTGAATAAAATTCCAAGTTTTCCCAAATCGGCCGTTCCAGTGCTGAGCACGAGCATTTTCAAAAAACAAGTCCTGTCCCGGGTCTTTACGGGTTAACATGCTGATCATTTATACGTACTTGTGAGTATGCTTTTATTCTACATTATTTTTCTGATATCTTCCAGAATTCGGCACAAAAAAGTGCAGCGTAAATAAACACAATTTTTTAAACCGATCGAAAACTGTATTCGATTGGATATAAAACAAACAGTGGAGGTCCCGCATAAGCCTTTCATGCTGAAAGAACCATTGTAGCACTAAAAAGCCGTTTAAAAAATCCATTTTAGCGTCTTGTTTTAACATTTTATCCTGATTATTTTTCAGTTTTCCCTGATTTCCCTGATCGAAAAATGGATTCCCTGACATGCAATGATTTTCCAGGGTTTCGCCAACCTGTTTAATAAAGTACGGTAATAGCGGCCAAATGGTTCAACTATGGACTATTTTTAATTTTTTTAACATTCATGTTCTATGCATTTCAAAATCAACATTGGAAACAAACCCTAGGAATCAAATCAATGCTGCAGTGCACTTCGTTATGTTGCTGCAACAATTATATTAGTTTATTACTTTGTTATTACTTTATGTTTGTGCAGTACCTTTCATACAATAAAAATTTTACTTGCAACAATATCGCACAAAAAAAAACTTAAAAACAGGTTAGATAGTATTTTTTTTTTTTTTTTGAATGTTTACTCTCCTTTTTGCTTATAAAATGAAATACATTCAATGTCCATTTAACTTTTTTCAAATTAAATTAAAGAAATGATAACAACGGTAATTGCTCTATCAGAACTTCAATCAAAACTACCTTTGAAAAAAATATAAAAAAGGAGATTTTAAGATTGCAGATTTTCTTTGACAATATAACTATGTTTATGATCGGCGAATAATTGACGTTAAATCATCGATTATCTGGCTATCGTCGTATCAGGTAATTAATCATCAACTTGTTATTTTAATAGATAATCAGTTAATTCGGATAATCGCGAAGTAATCGGGCATCATAATCTATTAGCATGGCGACCCTAACAGAGCTTTTGTTTACATTTGGTATTATTGTTCAAGAATTTGTACTGCGAGATTTTAATAATGGTTACATTTTCAATGACATATTGCACTTGTTTATAAAATTCATGTAATTTGTTGAACTTTCATCTGTGGTTCAAATAATTCTGTTATGCAAGACTCAAATTGTTACGGATAACACTTCCAATAAAGCTGAGTATTTCGTTACTCATAAGTGAGCCGATGGTAATGCGCATATACTTCAGCTCAAGTACTGTCTCGCGTTCCCGTAATCTAAATAATCCACTTCTACAATGTCGTCTCATTGTTGCTTGCGTCAAAGGCGGTAGCATAGTCAGAAGAGAAAATATACACGAGCTCTGAATTAAAACGGATTCCACCCCGGCACAGCCATCGTACCTAGCTTTTTGTTTCATTTGAGAAAATCCCGCTCATAAGATCCACTTAATTGTTATCGTTTGTCGACTCGCTTCACAACCACTTAATCGATGATATAAATAATTCGCTAACCGCAATCTGCACAGTTCGTATCAAGCAATCAATCGTTTCGCAATAATGATTTTGTTTGCCGTAGTTTTCATTATATCCGGCGCAACTGTTTGTGTTCACGCCCTGCCGCCGGATGAGCAACATCTACTTCGTCCTTGGTGGAATGGAAGATTTCCGTCCAGCGGTCGCATAGTTGGAGGATACGATGTCAATATAACCGATGTTCCTTTTCAAGTCTCGCTAAACTATGGCTGGGGTCACACCTGTGGAGGATCGATCATCAGTAGCCGGTGGGTTTTGACCGCAGCTCATTGCATCAACTCCGGCAGTTTGACGGTTCGCGTAGGCTCTAGTCGGCATGCTCAAGGTGGGCGGCTGGTTAAGGTTGCTAGAAAAGAAAAACATCAAAAGTACAATTCCAACACCATTGATTACGATTTTGCCCTTCTTGAACTGAGTGAAGACTTGGAGCTGACTGATGAGATCTATCCGGTCGACCTACCAGAACAGGACGAACCAGTTACCGATGGTGCTTGCCTGCAGGTTTCCGGCTGGGGTAATACTCAAAACGCGATGAGGATTAGCAAAACTTTAAGAGCCGCCAATGTACCGGCTGTCAATCTGGAGCAGTGTGCCAAATCGTACGCTTCTTTTGGGACAATAACACCCCGTATGCTTTGTGCCGGCTTCGAGGAAGGAGGAAAAGACGCCTGCCAGGGTGATTCCGGTGGTCCGCTGGTAGCGGGAGGAACCCTAGTCGGTGTGGTGTCTTGGGGGCTAGGATGCGCTCGGCCAGGGTATCCGGGAGTGTATTCGCGCGTAGGTGCGGTTCGTGACTGGGTGCGTGAAGTAAGTGGTGTGTGAATAGATAATAGCAAACTCTTCTTGACGTCGTGAAGGTTAATAGGATAACCAGTCCGAATTACGTCGATTGTCTCGGAAGAATAACTTAATTTTATATTTGACCACCGCGCTATTCGATAATCTGTGCAACAAGGAACAAAGAGTAGAACCCAGCGCGATTGTAGGCTTAAAACAAATTTACGTGTGCCTACGTAAATATTTTCGATACATTTTACATATACCGAAATCAAAAGTGAGCTATGAAGAAGAAAACAGGAACAGTTTAATACTTAATTCCGGTATTTTTAGGGAAACAAAAATAAATAATAAGCTTTATGCAAACAAACAAAAAATCGCATTTGAAGTCCCTGAAGAAAATGGAAATTCGTATTCGAATACACAGTGATTTTTTGTTTTGACTTCTGTTCGAAAGTTAGTGTTTCTTCTAATTTTCGCAAAGTTGTAGAAGTTTATTATTTCCTTTTAATAATAATACTTACAAATGTCTCCCAGCTGGTCTCGAGGTACGATGCTGGCCTAATAAAGCAGTCGTCGTATGTTCGAGTCCCGGCTCGGGAGAGATTGTTAGTGTCAGTAGGATCGTAGCGCTAGCCCCGCAATTGTCCTGTACACTTAACAGTCGGCTGCGAAGTCTGTGTATAGTAAAACAGAAGGTCAGGATCCGATACGGAATGTAACACCAAGGCTTTGCTTTGCTTTACTTACAAATGTCTGAAGGACCAAGGTTTTACAACAACGAACATCTAAGAAATTATATACAGTCATATATCGATATAAGGCAACTTTATTTTTAATTTTGTTACGTTATATCGAAGCAAAATTTTTTTCTTTAAATTTATGTAAGAATGTTAATGGTTACTCAAAGATGCGCGAAAACCTATTTTCTATCACCTATCACTATTTTTAAACCTTTCTTATGCCCATTTAGAAATATTTTCAGAAGCAGAAAAAATATTTTTTTTCAATTGATACAAGAGGTTTCTCAAATATGCGTGAAAACCTATTTCCCATCAGCTATCAATATTTTAAAACCATTCTTATGCCCATTTGGAACCATTATCAACAAGTAATTTTTTTTTAATTGATGCAAGGTTGTTGATGGTTACTCAAAGATGCGCGAAAACCAATTTACCATCACCTATCAGTATTTTAAACCTTTCTTATGCCCATTTAGAGAATATTTTAACAAGCAAAAAATTTTTTTTCAATTGATGCAAGACTGTGAATTGTTACTGAAGGATGCGTGAAAACCTATTTCTCATCATCTGTAAGTATTGTTAAACCTTTCTTATACCCATTTAGGACAATTTTCGCATTGGTTTCATTGGTTTCAAAACTTACTACAAACATTTTTCTGAAGCATTTTATACCCCAAAAACAGTTTATGTATCATTTATTTTCAATTTCAATACATCTTAAAAAGAAAAAATATTTGATGATCACAAATATTATTAGAGTCAAAACGATTTGTTTGATTGGTGTGATGTCTTCGGAAAAGTTGCAGATAGTAATTGTGTCTTTCTGAAAATAAAAAGTCTAAAAAAATTTTCGAGAGAAAAAAAACTCGAGAAAAATTTAAAGTTTATTATCTGAAAGAGCTCATTTTTCAAACATCAACCATCGCAAAGCATCTAGAAACAATTGTCTCCGGCTGGTTGTTCTCGCGAGTAGGGGAGTAGGTACACACGAGGAGAGTAGACGAGAGTGTGGCTTATGATCTCGAGAGCGAATGCGAGCAAAAAAAAAAGCGAGAAGGACGAGAAATAGCTTGAATGGAGAATTCTCCTGTGTGATAGCGGTAGCAACGAGAATCTCACATGAGGTGTTGCATGCTGCTTATGAGCAAGACTAACAACACTGGTTAGAACTGAATGCTAACATAGAACGTAGAACAAAACATAGTCATTTTTTAAACGGAGCCATTCGAAAGGTTACTTAAAAAAATACTTCGAGGTTTACAGCCCTAGGGGTTGTTTAAAATGGTAACGAAGGACTAAACAATATAATGCTGTTACAACGGTAGAAAGTCCCTTCTAAATGCGCGTAGTCGTAGGTTCGAATTTTGACTGAATCTTGACTAAATCAGGCCATCAGTCCATTAACTTACACATGCCTATTAGGGTTTCCAAGTAAATCGATGTTAGTCAAGGTTGTAAACCCAAGACTGAAAGATAACACTGGTCAACACAGGTGTGACCCTGAAGATCAAACTAGATAATGAAAGATTAAGGGTTTTTATTCATTTCTGTGAATTTTGGTGCCGCAGCCATTAAGATTATTTCAGAGACTTAAATGAGTTTTTTCGTAAACATAACGTTGAAGCGACGAACCCGGCAAGTAATTACTACGCAAACTCTAATGGCTAGATAGAGATTATAGCTTTTTAACCACTCCTGTAAATTTTAGTGCCCTAAATTTACAGGAGTGGTTAAAAAGCTATAATCTTTCTAGGGAGATATTTCATGCTTTAGAGCAACACTTTTTTTCGCTTTTGTCGACCAGTTTAATGTTATTTATAGTATTTTTGTAGAACATTTCGACTTTCTAAAAAATTGTTTACAGGTTGCCCAAACGTGATTTATAAAATGACTTTTTAAGCTACAAAACCTTTCTATTGCATTTTTTGCAATTCTGTTCGATTCAAATATTTTTCTATATAGTTTTTTTTTATTTTTGTAGGGTTATTTTTTAATATTTTGCATGGTTTAGTTCAGCGTCGCATTCAGTTGTTAGGCTCACAGAGCATTAAACATCGCAAAGAAGTGAATTTCTCCCATAATTTCTGGATAAAACCCTTTGTTTGGCCAGCATTTGTATGTAGTCACACCACTATGCGTCGGCAGCGGTAATGTAGTTTTTACTGGCTGTAAATCGAGTTCTGCTGCACTGATAGACGACAAGTGACAAGCGCTTTTAGCTCACGTTTTACTTCAAGACATCAGTTTCAATAACATTCTAACAGCAGATCGTTAAATTGTCTGAAAAATAAGGTTGTTATGAACTTCTTGTAAAAGCTTCACCCTCGAGACATGCAAATAGTCCAGGCTAATAAAAGCAAACATTAGTTAACCTATTGGAACGGGGAGATTCTGTCGTTTTTGCCACTGACATAGAGGATATCACAGTAGGCAGTTGATGTCTACTTATGAAGTTTGTGCTAGGCGTGCTCGGTTTGTGATTGATTCGTTATTCCTGTAAATTCTGCCTTGAAACTTTTCATCAATTTTCACTGCTTTTTTATTCTAATGTACGCCTGAAGGGCACTGGGTACTGAAATGCCACTGCGACATTCTTGCTGATTGTCTTTTGTGGCGGGCCCCGATTGCTGTGCACAGGTTACGGATTGCTCGTACTCATTGATGGAGTAGAGCTGTTTTGTTGTAAACCTGTACCCCAATTAGGTACAACATAGTTGATGAAACTAATTACCTGTTTGGGACTAGAGCTCCACACTTGGTATGGAGTTTAAAGGTAACTTCCAAAGAAGTTGTACCTAGAGGAAGCAAGAGCTTCGCAAGAGCAAAGCAAATGCTCTGAACTCTCTGGTTCAGATTTGCAGAATCGGCAGGTGTCGTTCAACACTACACCGATTTTCTTTAAATGATAAAAAGCGGGATTTTCACTGCTAAACAATGAAGTAATAACTACTGAAGTATCACAAAATTGACCATCATTTTTTCATTCTATCGGCATGATTATTGTAATCACATACAAGTATTACCGTTTAAAATCTGACATTCCAAAGTTACACCTTGGTATTAGTTTCCTCAGAATATACCCCAACGAGACGTCGTCCTACGCCAAAAACCGAGCGTTATATTCATATCAAACTCACTTCGTATGTAATGTGTTTCATTTACCAGTTTAGTGAGAAATTGATTGCAATGCGCTCAGAAGTATTGTTTTTTTTTAGTTATCAAAAAACATTGTACTGAGGTAGATGTGGCAGTAAAATATATTTGGTTCGCTATCAATTTCGAACTTTTACATCTACATTTAGTTTCGTTGTCAATCTGTTAACGCTGTTTTTTATAACAGGGGCGACTCGTCCGTAGGTGCAATCTGTGCATTGCACACGGGGACGCCAGGCTAAACGAAAATTATAAATCTAATTTTATATTTATATTTCATTTTTTCTTAGAAAAATTTGTAAATAGTAACAGAAAGAATAGCGTGCGTTTTTTTTTCACACTATGATTTTTAGAATTTATAGCTGAACAGGTAAGTTTAAAAGCCACGACTCGCCCCTGTTTTAGAACTATTTTAAATGTAATGACCGACACTTATATTTTGTGATGGAATATGTTCATTCCACCTTCATCCCAAATTGCATAAAATACTAATAATTTAAATGGTTTTTTATGAACTTAACTTCTTTCAATATAATTAATCAACCAGAAAACACTTTTTCTGTATAACAAACATGTTATTATCAGATTCACTGAGAAAAGTTGTAACTTTAAGCAGTAACAGAAATACTAATAAATTCAGTTACGTAATCTTCGTTTTAATTGGCAAAACTAAGTGGAAACCCATTTTTCCTTCCAGAACGTGCTGCATCTTTCGTGCATATATCAAATTTGGGGATTTTCTTGTCCAATAAATCATAGCATCGAAAAAGCTTTTGGCAGAGAGTGACACAGCTCTTCCACCTCCGTTTGCGACTTCCACCAGCAGCATGACTATGCACAGCTCATATGCAGGATACTGTGGTCAGCGGTTGGCTACCGTTCACGGCAGCAGCGTCCAGACGGAAAGAATGAATGAAAGGGTAATATCGCGTTTGCAATAATTTACGAGCAATAATAAATTATAGTCTGGACACCGGACGCTACCACTGCCAGCATCTGCAGTCTACCACTATTGTTGATTTTGGCGTTCGGATTGCTCCAAAAAGACGCCCGAGCATTGAAAAATGAAGTGCACTGTGACTTCATCGCATCGTCTCAGGAAACCCGCACGGTGCCAGAAGGGGAGGTTGAAGTGTTTGAAAGAAAATGCTAGCGAGGTATTTTTGGATTGCACTTTCTCTAGGGGTTGTTTGAAAACTGTATAAATCATGATTCAATTGGAAGGATATTTTACGATAATGCACCGCACTGTTGGCAGCATAAATTTGATAATATGGAACAGCTGTCGTAAACGGGAAACTGTTTACGATAAAATATACTTTAGAATTCACCAATACCAGCTGATTGTTGTGCGCGTTTTAGCTCCGCGTAAAGTTTAACTTATAATGTATGTTCCTTTCAAACTATATTAGTGTAATTAGTAAAAGTTTCAGGTTTAAGCTCTATTAATGGCCGGAATAGTAAAGGGAGCAACCAGGAGAATGGATTTAGCGAGACTATTTCCGGTGGCACGCATCGAACATACGAATTAACAAATTAGGTGCTCAGAACGCTAATGGCTGGCTTAAAGCAACGCAATAATGACTTCAATATTTTGTAGATATAATTTTTTGTGCGAGTGATTCGTATATTAGTGAACCTAATTGTTCAGTGGATATTAGTGGATGAGCAAATATTAGTCGATTTCAATACATATATTTTCAACTCACGGCGACCAGATGCCCAAAAACATCATTCGCCGAATCACAAAAAAACTCGTGACTTTCTTCTTGATGACACGTCTAATTTTGTAGCATTTGAACGCTTTCAAATTGTCTGGTTCTTTCTGAAGTTCCAAATTATTTTCAAGATTCATAAATAAAACAATAGAAGAAAACAAGCTAACAGTAACAACAAGCACTGGACAGCCATGAAACTGTTCGTAGACACGCAGTTGAACTTCGCTCTGAACGCTCTATTTGGCAGGTAAAATTTCCTAAACAACCCAGCTGTAAACCGAAACCCTTTTGCCTAACATCAATCGCACAATTTTATTGCAACGCGCTAGGCAAAGATTTATAGCCTTCTATACGCATGTAGGTATGCTTTCACAAAAAGTAAAACAACACGCTATCAACATTCCACATACTCGCGTCCAGCATACGTTGCCCCCGGAATAGGGGCAGCCGCAGCCGGCGTTCGAAATGGCGCATCATTTACCGTCATTCATTTTCTTATGTGAAATTGAGTTTGTTCGGAAAAAAGCTCAGCTGGACGTGGGATAAAGTTGAAGAACATTTTACCACTTTGTAATTCATGAAGACTCTCAACGGCATGCGCTTTCACTTGAGAGAAGTTAATTTTTGCGCCTATTTTTAGAACATTCTATTGATTTGATGAGGAGTGCAAGGCAAAAGTTCGTAATGGTCTTTTTAAAACTCACAAAGAGACAATGTGACTACACTGTGTGTAAATTTGATACATAATAACAGCAGCTTATAAATAACTTTCAGCAACTTTTGTAGAAATAAACATGGTAGGTAATATTCATGGGTGGGGGGTCCAGAAAGTAAAAATTGATAATAGAAGAAAAGATTCTTATTGAGGTAACTTCTAAAAAACAGTAGCAAATAGGGTTTTTTTTTTCGCATAAAACAGTTATAGCATTCAGCTTATGAGAAGAATTAATTTTATTACTCTTCATTATAGTGTTTTCAAACTATAATCGTTCCCGAAGATGACACAATTAACGACGATTTAATTTTACTTATTTTACTACTTGTATAGCCAAGAAACTTGGAGTACATTAATCAACAAATGCTGAAAATTCAATCCGTTTGTTTTTGTATCCCTGAAAGAGATACTGCGACTGAAAAATTTTATTCGGAACATAAATGCAAAAAGCTGTGACTCCTTCTAGGATCGAAAGCAGAGGATTTGTTGCTTTTGTGGATATATAAAAAGTCGAGGCGAAAACAAATCAAAAAGTTGATTAATTTTTTCCACGAGATGTCGCAAATACGTCCCCACTTGTGGGGTAAAAGTTAGCATTCTATTACTTTTTTTTAAATAAATATGTTTCTCAAACTATAAACACATTGTTTTGCAATTGTTATGTTGCAAAACCAGTTAGATGCGAACCTTTGCCCCGCATCACTATACGTGATGTTCTCTCCGAAGGTCGAGCAACAGGCGGTATAGTGTATACAATGAACAAGGACGTCATCTCTAGGCAAAGATCGGTTATCTGGCCAAGTAATGAAATCGTTTCATCCAATAAAGTAAATTTGTTCAGTCGCAAACTGCAACCAAATCAACGTCAATCTTAATCACGTCAATCAAACCGGAAACGGATCGCTCGGATTAGCGTTGGCACTGGCTCGTGGACTGGTTGCACTGGTTTTCGAGTGACGTCAGAGGACCTTCTGCTGTAGTAGTTTACATCATTTCAGCGAGGTTGCGCTAAACTTTTCGGCAAGATGCGATCGGGATCGCTCCATCACCTACTACGTCAATAGCACCTCGAGCCGAATATCAAATACCTGTTCAAACGAACTCATCATGGTCACTTTATTGAGCCAGCAGCAGAGCCAATCAATGCCTGTTGCCTAACGTAAGCCGGCGATTGATACGAGAAAAACCTGTTGACGCGGTCAAAGTCAAGCGCACCTCAATACAGTAGCAATTGAACTTGACAAGTTTGCATCGGTTTTTATAAGAAGCTTATATGTCGGCAATATATATCTTCCGAACTATCGAAAGTATCAACATAAAGAAAAAGCATAAACAGACTATGAGCTATTCAGCAAATACAATGTTATCAATAACCACAATGAGGAAACTGTTTCGATACTTACGATGCTTCCCTAGCCAGCGATTCGAGTGTCAACTGACAAACGTGTATTCGACGTTCACACTTCAATACACCGGTGTCAGTCCGTGTAGAATTGTCTCCCCTCACAGCTAGAGTCCAGCACATATGCGGCGGGGGGCATGGGTGTGTTTTTTTACTCTCATCAATGCGAAAGTGTCTACTGAGCCGGCTAGCCAATATGGTAGAGCTAAAGAGGTGGTAGAAAACCTGCAGACATACGCGAGTAGGCATCAGACTACCGACTCCCAGGAGAGACGTACGTGGACGAAACAAAATACCGAAAGAGAACGCTCGTAAATAACACTTCATGCCGGTGATAATGATATCCTCCGGCTGGGTCTTCCTCGGTGGCGGCGGCGGCGGCGACGACGACGAGCGCTGATATGGGTTTCAATTGAATTGAGAAAATACGCAGCAGTAATTTCAGAAGCAGCACCGGTTGAGCTTCTGGACAGGGCCGTGCGGATTGTGCTACTTTTCGTGGGAAATCTTTCACCTGTTTCGACTTTTCGAGCGGGATCTGGTTTAGCATTTTCGCCAGCAGTGGGTATTTTTAGCTTCTATGGGCGCGGTCGATGAGCTAATTCAAGCGAACGTTTCCGATGCTTAATCGCTGATAACGCGGCGCGGCGTTAGCCGACAAAACAGGAAATTGACTGATAGGTAAGCGAAACAATGGGCGGTGCACTGACAGTGAGAGGGAGAAACTGTGAGCGGTGCTCGAATCAATTGTTGGCCTCTCATGGTATGTCACGAAGAAGCGTGTGCTTTGGCAGGAATTCATATATCGCAGTGGTCGATTTTGGTTTATGATCATTTGGCAGAGATTACACGCAAAAGTTCAAGCACCATCATCCGATGTGTCTTCTCAAAACGCACATTAAATGCTCTGGCTTTGCACATCTGACGTGTCAAAAGGATAACGCAACCGTTGCGTAATGAATACATTGACAGAGATCGAAATCTGTATATGTATAATACACACAAAATCGTAATGTTTCGGTAGACTTCGGTTTTAGGCAAACGATCAATTTTGGGGCGCTCAAAAATCCGCTGGTTACTTTTGCGAGTCGGTGCGTATCAAATGCTCGTGCATCCCTAATCACCGTTAGCAACCGCAACAGCCAATAGCGAGCCTCGTTGCAACAGAATTTACTGACGCTGGTGCCAGTAACGTGGAACCGAATGCATATGAATAAAACCAGAGTCTCGTTAGATGCAAAATGTTTTGAACAAATCCAATGTCTTTTTGATTGTTATTGATTCGATGATGTTTCTCGATCAGTTCATATTTGCATTAACCTATGCAGTACCAAGATCATCAGTATTAATTACTGCTTGCACTGCTTTAGAGATAGCAGCATTCTGAAAAATATTACCAATACCAGTACAAATCACCATGGCAATACTAGCACCGGTTAATACATACTTCAAAAGTGTTTTGATTTTGAGCCGTCCAATACATTGAACATTCGCTTGAGCATCAAATGCGTTATGAACAATACACATTCGTTATACTGGTTCCGAAACAGCAATAATATGGAAACTAGAGCCGTACTGTATCAAGAAGTCGTCTCCATTCCAGTCGGTTCTTGGCTGTATGTCACCACGCTCCCAGGCGTCTAATCAATCGCAGGTCACTTTCAATCTGATCAAGCCTGGTTTCTGGTGCCGGAGAAGTTACTGAAAAGAATCGTTTTAACCGGGTTTTCGTCCGGCATCCTTGCGACGTGTCCGGCCCATCGCAATCTGTTAACTTTAACTAGAAGTGCAATAGAGGTTTCTGCTAGCAGCGCGTGCAACTTAAGGTTCATGCGTTTACGCCATTCTCCAGTCTGTACTCCATCGTAGATGCTTCGCAGCACCTTCCGTTCGAAAACCTCATTTGAGAGCAGTGTTGTCGTCTCTAGCACACAGAGGACCACCGGATAACTAGTGTTTTGTACAGCTTCAACTTCGTACGGGGGCGCACTCGATTGGATCTCAGCGTCTTACGAAATGCAAAGTAGGCACGATTTCCCGCTTGAATGCATCTCCATGTTGCTGTTGTTGTCAGCGGTCACCAGCAGTCCTAAGTACACGAACTCGTCTACCACCTCAAGCTCATCGTCATCTACGATGATCCTGAATGGGGGGAGGGAGGCTAACATTGTTCTCCTCGGAGCCTCTTCTCTTCATATACTTTGTTTTTGACGCATTAATCTGCAGTCCAATACGCTTAGTTTCCGTTTTTTAGTCTGGTGTAGGTTTCCTCCACCGTCGCTTTCGTGCTATGATGTCGAAGTCATCAGCGAAGCCTTTAAGCTGAACTCGCTTCGTGAAAATCGTATCATTCGTGTCGGTGTCCGCTCTTCGTATAACACTTTCGAGGGCGATGTTAAAAAGCAAACAGAAAAGTCCATCATTTTGTCCCAATCCTCGGCATCACACATCACACGGTTCATGGAAGCCTTGATCAGCCGCGTCAGTTTATCGTTCTCGTGCATGATCTACCATAGCTGTTCTCGATCAACAGTATTATAGGGTGCCTTGAAGTCGATAAAAATGTGATGCGTGGATACGTTGTACTCAAATTTTGTGTAAAATCTTTTGAATTAAAAATGTCCAGTCCGTGGTTGCGCAGGCTACCATGAAACCCGCTTGGCACTGCCCCACGAACCTCCTGATTAAAGGTTCTCAACCTGGGGAACGCATACCTCTAGGGGTACGCGAAAGCCTTCAGGGGGTACGCGAAAGAAAAATCAGTAATGGCGGACAAAGTAATTTTACAATTGATTTGGAAAATATTGCCAAGAGGTACGTGGACAAAAAACGTTGAGAACCGCTGTGTTAGACGATGGAATATAACTTGGGAGAGTATTTTATCCACTTTTCCGGCAGTTGTTCTTCTTACCAGACCTGGAAATGACCTATTGCAGTACTCTAGCAAGTGTTACTTTACCGTGTTTGTAGGGCCTCCCAATCTCCCGCTGAATTTCGTGGAGGTCGGAGGCTGATACCCGGTCATCTACTGCTGGCACTCCCAGGTCCGTTTCAGTTCCGCTTCTGTTCGTTTAATCGCCATTCAGATGTTCATCGAAGTGCTGCTTCCACCTATCGACCATCTTGCTATCGTACGTGATGACTCTACCTTCCACATCCTTGCAGCACATAGCCTTCACGGGATTATTTTTTTTTTTCGTAGAACTTTCGCGTATCATTAGCAGTGAATAGCTTTTCTAGCTCGTCATAGTCACGATCCTCCTGCTGGCGCCTTTTACGTCTCAAAATCGTGTGCATGTCGTCCCTTGCCCATCTGTACTTGACCGGGTTCTCTCTCATCCTCACCCTCAGGTAATTTACCCAGGTCTGGCTTCTCTCTGTCACCGCTGCCTCGCATTCTCCATCATACGACACACTAGGCACTTGGTGCCTGTGTTCCTAGTGTCGTCGTCGCGGGTTCCCTGATGGCCGTGCGGACCACGTTTCAGTTATCCTCGAGAGAAGCTACGCCGAACTCCTCTACCGTGGGTAGTGCCGCTTCAAGCTATTGCGCGTAGACTTCGGCAGCCGCGGGGATCGACTCTGTCGTGACTGATAGACAGTCGACAGTTTTGAGCCATACAAACCGCCATTAAGAAATGGTCCGAGTCAATGTCCGCACCTCGATAGGTACGTATATTAGTGATATCCGAGAAAAACCGTTCTTCGAAGAGCACATGGTCAATTTGGCTTGTTGTTCGTTGGTCAGGTGATTTCCGAGTGGCTTTGTGGATGTCCTTGCGGGGGAAGAATGTACTTCGGACTATCAATCCCATGGAAGCTGCAAAGCTTACGCATCTTTGGCCGTTGTTGTTCGTCTCGGTGTGTAGACATTCGTGTCCAATCACCGATGTATTCAGGTCTTCCCTTCCAACTTGAGCGTTCATATCTCCGATGACGATCTTGATGTCCCGCTGCGAGCAGCTGTCGTAGACCTTCTCCAACTGTGTGTAGAAGGTTTTCTTTTCCTAGAGTCTTCCTTCATGCGGGCAGTGCACATTGATGATGTAGTAATTGTAGAACCGGCCTTTCATTATCAATTTCATTATCCTGTCCCTGATCGCCTGCAACTTGATCATACGACTTTGCATCCTGCCCAACACAATAAAACCGGTACTCAGCTCATTTGTTGTGCCTTGCGGTCACACATCTTCCGAACATTTTTCCCCTTCCGGTAAAGTTCCTGCAGCGTGAAATGTTTTTGCCATGTCACCTTACTAGGGTGGCGATAGCTGGTCTCGTGACGGGGTTGCCGTCTTGGGTGTAAATGACGAGACACCGCATTTCTTACTTCAGCCACTCCTCTGGAGTACAAACGCTGTTTGGGCCGCTCCTCCTGGAGAACAGGCGCACCGGGTTATTCGGCTAAGACGCTCATGGCGGCATCGCCTTTTAGGAGTCGTCAGGAGAGATTGTGTAGAGCCCACTATGCATATCCCGGCCATAACTAAAAAAAAAACACGTAAACTTTGAAATCCACGTGAAAACTTCACTTGTGAAAAACAAAAAGCTAAATGCTAAAAAAGGCTAAAAACACTGTTAACTCCACCTGCTTGCTAGGAATTGAGATTTTAGAGATACAGCACCTTTTACAAAAAAAAATAGAAGTTCGAGGTATTCAGCAAACAGTTTTGTAATAAAATTCTGCACAACTTTGCAGAAGGAACTATTCGTCTAGCAAGTCACGTTCAAAAGTTAGATGTGGCGCCCTCTATATGGTGAGAATTGAAGCGGGTTGCATTGAAGCATATAAAGGACAACAGTGTACGTAACAACTTTCTAGAAGATACTGATAACATTGGACTTTAAAATTTCCTATTTCCGTCCGTTTCTAGATTTAGCCCCATTGTGGAGTCTGTTCGTTGGGCATAGAAACGGAAACGTAGTGTACGCGCCGGCCTTTGTGCTATAAAGAGCGCACAAATACATGTAAAAATCGGTAACTTCAGTTGGCCATATAAGCAAAATTTCAAAAAACAATTAGCTACTACTGTTTTTGATATAGAAAAAATCTGAGAAATCTTTAACAAATAGCTCTTCAAGGTGGCGCCTTTCCCCAACGTAATCAAGTAGTCAAAAGGTCCAACACAGAAAGAAAAAGTTTTTTTGCTGCTTCTTGCTTTTTGCTGCTTGTGGTTAAAATCATACCAAAAATCGGGAAGTACAAACCGGGTAGCTCCGTTCCGGTCCGATTCGAAATAAAATCGAGACTCGAAGTTTCGGGTCCTATTTGACTTTTGATCGGATTCTCCCCGATGCGATGTCGAACACTATTCACAAGAAGTTTCAATACGCCTCCCACGACGCTGATAACTTTTTGACTTCTTCAAAATCTGACAATATATGTTACGGAAGAGTAAATTTATCCACCTGATCAAGCCTGATTTTATTTGACGCAGATCTTGCTGCGAAGCCGCTGTCGACTTTAGCTGAAACCAACAACCAGCTTTCCCCTAGCCGGAAGAATCATGCCAGTTAGGTAAACATGAAAAAAACAGGGTCTCATGTTGACATTTGCTCAGAAACTGTTGAACAAATGAAGCGGCAGACATGAAGGAGGATGATTTTCCCGGCGTGAAGCCTAATTTCCCGGTTTTCCCGTTTTTTGTTCCGGGTGATTTGAAATTCCCGGCTTTTTCCCGCTTTTCCCGTTTTTCCCGGTAGAGTGGCCACCCTGACTTCATAGAAGCTTGGATTCGTTTGCGCCTTTTCGAGTTTCAACTCAAATAAAAAGAGCCTTCAAAAACACTTTTTTCCAGTTTTTATTCATGAATACTGTATATAATAACCAATATATCACTAGAAATTGTTCATCTTGATTTACCACGTCACTCTCAATATATACAGTCATGTTTAAGGCCTTACAGTTGAACATATGGATGAAAAACTGCTTTTAAAAAGGGTTTTTAGAAAATGTCTTGTAGCTCTGAAATCCTAATTTCTAGAGGTTTGAGGTATTCAGAAAACAGTTTTGTTATCAAATTTTACACAACTATGCAGAAGAAACTATTTGTCTAGCAAGTCACGTTTAAAAGTTAGGTATAGCGCCCTCTATACGGCGAAATTTGTAACTAATTCCATTAAATCATATAAATGACAGTAGTAAACGAAGCAACTTTCTAGAAGATATGGATAACATAGGACTTGAAAAAACAGTTTTACCGTCCATTTCTCGATTTGGACACACTGTGCGCCGCAAGCGAGAGCCATGTGAAAGCTTTACACTCCTCCTACCGAGCGCAAAGCTGCGTGCGAAGCTTAAATAAAACTCCCAGCAACCAACTGCTACCGGATGCCTGCTCTATTATGTATATTCCATTCACAAGCCGAGAGAGCAAACAAAAATTACCTTGCCAAAGTTCACCCACAGACACAAGGGCTGGGTAACACCGAGTACGCACACGAATGGATAGCAGAAGTGGAACGAAAAGAACGAAAGTACCGGTTCACCGATCCACTTAAGCAATCCGCTCGCGAGCTGAACAGAAGAGTCAGTTCTTTGGAACAGCGAGATATTTTAATGTTTTTCTCTAAAACAATTAGAAACCTTTTGATACAATTAAATGCTTCCATACACAAATAGTTTTATTTAGGTGCATTTTCAATAAAATATATTTTATTCTTTTTTTTTAATATTGTTCACGTAGCTCAAGAAAAAGTCAGCAAAACAATGGTCGAAAACAACGTTTCGAAGCAATCGGTGGCGAACCAGCCTGTGGCTGAAAACCACCCTAATAAAGCAGTAAAAAAATCCAAGCAATAAATAGCTGCAGAATGGTCAAAATAATTTCAAGCTCATTAAATGGTCTTGTAAAAACCTATTTTTAATGATAACTTCATTGATTTTTGAAATTTCCTAATTTTATTGATATTTTAAGTCAACACAAATTTTGTCGTAGAACATAAACTGGAAAGTATGAAAGATTATAGCTCTCTGACTAGTTAGAGTTAATTAATAAGCATTAAATTATACCCTATACTTGCAACTGAAATGCTTTCTCGTGTACGTTAATATCCCGAATGCAAAGGAGCAAAATTTCACTTTTCATATGGTGCTCTCACCACACGTAATTAAAACTAGTGTGATCCATAATTTTCACTGCAGAATACCAAAAGTATTAAAAATACCAGCACTATATTGAATAATGTTACTGAATATTTTACCATCTTCCTAATTTTTTCAAAAAAGAGACATATCAACGGCTTGGGCACAAAGGCCATTTTAGTAAATAATAAAATGATATATAGGGCATATATCAAACTCGCTCCTAAATGGCCTAAATGAACTAGTAAATTCAGAAGATACCAACTGTTTTGAGTTCGAAATATTTTCGTTTATCAAAAAAATAGAACTGTGTCCTAAGCAGTTAGTTTGCTTTACATTTCAATTTAAAATGAAAATAACAATCTTACATCTATTATACTGTAAAAGCTGAAAACATTTTTAATATCTAGGTCAGTTCAAAAACTTAAGCTAAAATCTCACGGTATTTTGTGTGTGTTTTGTGATTACGGAAGCTTATCAGTTGTGTTCCCTGTCGTACCTACGACACACGACAGTGCAGCCAAAACATCACTTCTGGGGCATTACCTCGTTGTTGATGACGACAATAGATAGCCTTCATCACTGCGGGTTCACGTGAGTCAAAATCATACCATTACACTCTTTCACCTATGGCGTACTATAATAGTACACATTGATAGTAAGTACCACTCGTGCATGTTCTTTGACGACCGACCGGTTTACACGTTTCGACTTGGTTCAAGTTACTCGAATATGACGTCGGTCATACTTTAGCGCCGTTCGTCACCGAATGACATCAAATGGGGACACAAAACGGTTCAATGGCACTGAACTTTTTTTTCGCAAAACCGCCGATTGAATCAAATTCCTTCGCGTAGAATCTCTATTATTAGACCAACGCGGTATACGTTTATTCCTGCAACATACCGAGGAAGTCGAGCACATCCATGATGTCACAGGGTTAATTGCCAGCCTCGTCTGGGGATAACGTTTTCCAGTTTCCTTTTGAAAGTAGTACGGCTTCTACAGCAGCAGCACCAGCAGTAGTAGTAGGTGGGTCCTCCATAGACGCTTGGGAGCAGTTTGCCGGAGAACCGTCATCATCACTCACCCAGTCAGTCAGTCGGTTGGCTGGTGTACAAGTGTCATCCTATTACATTCAGACGAATTTTAAACATCACAGCGAACCGCTTGTATAAGCTAACAGCTCTATAATGTATTTTGCGCGCTGCTGCTCCACTCCGATCCGGGGCCTGTGAATCCAATTGCCTGATTTTGAGCAATCCGTTCCGGCTTTAAATTGTGAACGAATCTTGACTGACACAGGGTTCAAATTCTAAATAAAGGTAGTCTAGTCTAAGGAAAATAAATTAAACTGTGAAATGGTTGATTTGCCTGTTCGATTTCAGTTCCTGCGAAATTCAATAAATAATTTAAATTTACAACGTTTATGAAGATTCATATTTTTTTTTCTTTCAATTAAATCAATCAAAAATATCATGAACGTATGCGAAAAATATGTCAAACATTTGAAAAATAGAAATTCTACAAACAAATGTGAAAAATAGATTTTAAAAGAACCGGAAATCTCAGTTTTTTTGGTAGAGAATTAAGTTGCCTAAAACTGTTCTGATCATTTCAAGTTGGGCATTATTAAGTATAGACGTTTTTCAGATAGATAATTTAGTTGCCCAAAATTCTTCTAGGCATTTAAAAATGAGCACTCTCAAGGAAAAATGTTTTGATAACAAAAAATTTCTGCCTCTACATTGTTAAAAAAAAACAGAGTTTTTTAGACGCATAGACAATTTAATGGCATCTAATTAGCACTTAATGTTCATGTCATGAGCTGCTTACTTTACTGACTTTGTCTTTTCTTCTCAAAGGAAATCATTGATGACGGTACTGTACCTACATTAATACTGACATATTTTTCGGACAGAGGCCAGAAAGGAATAAGCAATCAGGCATTAAACGTGGAGGGATTAAAAGTATAATAATAATCGTTTCTAATGTCTTTTCAAAAAAGCAAAATGTTATTATAATTACATAATTACAAAAACCATTAGTATTTTTTCACTAGAAAATCTGTGAAATTACTAAATAAAGGCGATCAGAAAATTCGAATATTCGAAGACACCAAATACTATATGGAATCATTTGGACAATTTCTTAGGCAGCCAATGCTCTCTGATTTTGTTTTTTCATTTCACGACAGTGTTAATTTTGAGACACTCTGAATAATCAGCTTTGGCCGGACTCTAGTGCAGATTAGGCATGTCAACAGCTGGTTTTCATGGAATATAATAAACCTCATATGTTTTTTTAGGTTTATGAATATCTTGATTTATCATAAGAATAGTGTGGAGTATTTTTTACTGCCATGAAACCAAGGGAAAAAATCACGCTGCAGTTGATTATAACATAGAGAAAGAGAGAAGGTGTGGGTTTCATTCAAAGTTGATCGTCCTTTGAAAAATACAAATTTTAGCAACATCCCACCGCCGCACAGGTGTTACTAGCGAGCGAGCGGAATCCGCGACATGCGTGATTTTTTTTGTGCCGGGATGCTGCGCATTTCACACCGACAACGGTTCACATTTCGCTCATTAAATTCCGCTGGAGAAAAATAAAATACATTCTGTGTTAGCATATGAGCACAGAATGAAACCGAGCAGAAATAACAAGCGGTTTGCCCACATCGGGGGAGGTGGAATTGCGCTTTATTCCACGAGTTCCCGGTAGGCTAGGAACAGTGAAGCTTGTACTTTAATGTCTATAGTACCGACAACGCAAGCACACGAGCAATCGCGCACGTCTTCAGTACGCGACTGGATTCTTGGAATTCCACACCACGTCAAGACAGAGAAGACAATGCGGTTAGAGTTTCCAGTGTTCTGCTGGAATTTGTGCCGAACTATGGCGCTGGTATCGGCAGCTCTATCGACAGTTTGGACGACGATGTGCTTCAACTACCAGCTCCAGTAAGGGGGCATGACTTTTAATGATCAAATAATACATTTTGAAAGATATGCAATCAATCCCAATGCATCATCTCTCGAAGCCTTGGAATGAAGCGTCGATGCGATCTGGTAATTTGTGAATACCAGACAGGTAAATTACACAACAATGTTTCCTTTAAAGCTAAAGACAGAGCAGTGCCGATTCCAGCTGTTAGGTTGAGTGTTTGCGAAGTCTTTCTCACATGAGTTGGCAAAAAGGTGGTTTCGTGCTAGACGCAGGCATTCTCATAGTGGTTCACAGTAAAGTAGGATTCAAAAGTTTGCTGACTCAGGCACCAACACATACAGTGGTTCCCCTGTGCGATGGTGGAAGCCGATTCTCACGGTGATAAAACGCTTTAGGTTTACTGGTTTACGTCTGGTACGTTTAGGAAAACTATACAGAACACGTCATCTCCAAATTGCAGAGAAAGATTTTACGCAAGCTCATTTACGGAGCAGGTAATATCCTTTGAGATTTGAGTGAAACTGGGCTTAGTGACATTAGTCTGCAACGTTTGATAGAGGAAGAATTCAAATGCTTGTACCTTTCATATATCTCAACGGAATGAACAAATACAATTTTTTTTTCGGTGTTTCAATTTTCGAAAAAGACCTTTCGCCTTTCATTAAAATGAACCAATTTTATAGATCCTACAGTTTCCGAGTAAACAAGTCTTTTAAAAATGGCTTTCTAAGACTCCAAATATGCAACCCCTCTAACACTCCAAATATGCACCTTCTCAAATTACCAATGTCACCAAACCCACAAAATTTCCCTAAAATCAAATAGGGTGCTATCAAAAGCTGGGTGCGGCATAGCAGGCTCGAAAATAATTCGATAAACAGGATTTTTACCCACAAATTCAACACAAGGCCCACAATGACGACATTACCACGTTGAGTTTAATGTTTACAAGTCTACGGCACAAATGAATGCAATTAAAATTGTTAACAGAATCTCGAGTTTACCGAGGCGGCTTCTCTCAAATGTAAAATATTCGCCTACCATGACAAAGATTCCTTTTACGGAATTCTGCCGTAACGAGCACTGTGTCTATATGGTGAGACAATAAATAGATTCTAGACGCACAGCGTGCCACGGCCACTAAGGAGAGCGACTTTAGGGCGAGATGAAAACGAAAGTGTTTAGCTTATTGCTCCCATATTCAGCCGTGGGCCTAGATTCCATCACCATTCGCAATCGGGGCCAGCTTTCCTAATATAGAACGGAGTGTCGATTGATGGAAAACGATACACCTTGAACCTCGTGTGCAGAGAGGAGAAACATCAGTGAGCCGAGCCCATGCTGGATCAGATTTCAATCATGATAAGAATTTTCCCAGCCAAACTCGCCCGAGCAGCGAACGTTTCTGGTATGGTAACAACCTCTGTAGCATGCGGCGCTCGAACCAGTGCCAATCGGGTAGTATATACCTACGTCTCATGTCTACCGGTCAGTTCTAATGGAATATCATCGTGCTTAGTATGTTATCGTATATACATCAGACTCGGTGGAGTACATGAAGCTTTCTTCTGCTAGTCATTCTCGGTTACCATCATTCATCTTGACGATGAAAACCTGGCTGGTGAATACCATCGTGACTTATGTATGCCGGTTGGGAAGGAAGCCCAGGTCAACTGTTGTTTTGCTGCCTTACAACGAGCTATAGGATGGGTAGGGCCGGCAAATTCTCATTAGACTTTGTCCGGAGGCCTAACACCTAAGGTATTTACTTACCATCCATCCTGACGTGCCCTGCTCTGCCAATCAGGCTGAGATTAACTACTACCATTACTGTTATGCGCCAGTCAAAGTGCAGCAGAGTAAGTTCATGCAGTATGACGAAGTTTTTTTGATATAGTATTACGTCTTTGTATTGGAGCGAAAAAACCATCACGAGTTTTACATCAGATTTCGAACGGTGATAACTTTTAAACTACATCATGGATTGATAAAATGTAGAGTAATTTTGTGATACGCAAATATTCAATATTACTACCACTGGTAAAAATGAATGAAAAGATTCAAGATAGAATTTTCACGTACAATGGAAACAATAACGGGCGAGCATGCCACGAATAGACATCAACGGTTGACACCAAACTTTAAAAGTTTTTGTAGATTATTTAAAATATTGGTAGTAAGTAGGTACCATTCGTATGTTGGCATAATCTTTCTTAAAATTCTATACGGAGGTTTTTCATGTATTTCCGCTTTCATGTGACCTTCTCGCACGAAGCTCAGCCAAATTGATGTCAAGAATTTGATGATTAAATATTAATCACCAACAATTAATTAACTTTTAATTCAGAAATATCATGTTCTGCTAAAATAAAGTTTGAGGCATTCAATCGAGACGCGATGAATATAAAATAACATCCTTGAGTAGGCACTCGAAATAAAAGTCATTTATTGCACTTCAAATGAAAAATAATGAAACAATTATTCCGATTTGATTTTGATGAAGATTTGAACTTTTCTTTGGATGCCATCATATTTTGGACACTTCGTTAGCTTTGCAACCTAAGCCAGCGTCTCTTCATCTCAGTCGCATCTCGAGTCACCTTCCTTCAACTTCTGTTTCTCAATTGGGCCGAATTGAAGACAGTTTGATGGGTTGATGCCGTTTTCAAGAAAATGCAACCCCCAAATCAAATCAATAACTATAGAGGAATTCCGGCATTGTACGCGGTGTCAAAGCTGTTCGAACTGGTGATAATGATTTCAGTTTTTCCAATGCAAATACTTTACTTCCAATACGCAACACGGGTTTGGGCCGAATCGATCAACCGCTTGTTTTCGGTATCCTCCTTCGCCAAATGTTATTCTGCTCCATTTACGGTTACTTCAGGTATACATCAGAGCAGTCACCTAGGACCACATCCCTGTCACGAACATCATTCCCATACATTATACTTGAAGCCGTTTTTCTCTGGCTCTCTGGCTCGATTATACGTCAAAAGGCTGTCAGTACTCGCTAAACAGTCAGATAAGTTCCGTTCATGCGAGAACAACTGTTGCTGCAAGTGGTACAGGGGATAGTCAAAATAAGTAGGATAGGCAAAATTTTGATGAAATTTGAAATGCTATAGCTTTGCTAAACGTTATTCGATTTTAATAATTCGCACACCATTGAGCTGGAAAATTTTTGAAGTTTCATTTTCTGACCCCAGATCTGGCCTAGGTCACCGAATATAGGAAATATTCCTGAGTTCCGGTAGGCATGTCAAACCTGCTAATTTTTGGATGGATTTGGTAATGGGTTACCTGATAAAAATGCTCATTTGCATCATTGACATAGATGACAAAATCATTTCTGAAGCGAATGGTACATCAAGATCCGGAATCGGCCAAGAACTCATCGAGAAATGGCTATTTTTCATCCGGAAGTCCTCAGAGGAACCTTTAGTAGGGGACATTCACGTTTTTGCACCAAATATAGCGTGTTACACCTCTAGCTTCAGGATTTTCTATCAGGAATCATTTAAAAGACAGATATATGAATTTAGGCTGCATTGGCCACTTCCGGAACGACCTGGATGCCCCGAAGGAACCCTTAGTGGGAGAATTCACATTTCTGGATCAAAATATAGCATGCGACACCTCTATCTTCAGGATTTTTCATCAGGAATCATCCAAAAGACATATTTTTTTAAATACAGATTACGTTGGCCACTCCCGGAACGATCCAGATTCCCCGGAGGAACCCGGAATTGGGACATTTACATTTTTGCATCAAATAAAGCGTGCGACACTTCTACCTTCAAGACTTTTCATCAGGAACCACCAAGAAGACATATTTTTGAATACAGATTACGTTGGCCACTCCCGGGATGATCCGGATACCCCGTAGGAATCCGGAAATGGGGACATTTACTTTATTGTATCAAATAAAGTGTGCGACACTTCTATCTTCAGGATTTTTCATCAGGAATCATACAAAAAAAATATTTCCAAATATAAGCTGCATTGGCCACTTCCGGAACAACCTGGATGCCCCGAAGGAACCCGTAGTGGGAGAATTTACATTTCTGCATCAAAATATAGCATGCGACACCTCTATCTTCAGGATTTTTCATCAGGAATCATCCAAAAGACATATTTTTTAAATACAAATTACGTTGGCCACTCTCGGAACGATTCAGATGCCCCGGAGGAACCCGGAATGGGGACATTTACATTTCTGCATCAAATAAAGCGTGCGACAGCTCTATCTTCAGAATTTTTCATCAGGAATCATCAAAAAGACATATTTTTTAATTCAGACTGCATTGGCCACTACCGGCACAATCTGAATACCCCGGAGGAACCCTGATGAAAAATCTTGCAGCTCTATGCGCACGTTTATTTGATGCAGAAATGTAAATGTCCCCATTCCGGATTCCTCCGGGCATCCGGATCTTCCTTCGGGGCATCCAGGTTAGTCCGGAAGTTGCCAATGCAGCCTATATTAGAAAATATTTTTTGTAAGATTCCTGATGAAAAATCCTGAAGATAGAAGTGTCGCACGCTTTATTTGATGCAATACAGTAAATGTCCCCATTTCCGGGTTCCTACGGGGTATCCGGATCATCCCGAGAGTGGCCAACGTAATCTGTATTCAAAAATATGTCTTCTTGATGGTTCCTGATGAAAAGTCTTGAAGGTAGAAGCGTCGCACGCCTTATTTGATGTAAAAATGTAAATGTCCCAATTCTGGGTTCCTTCGGGAATCTGGATCGTTCCGGGAGTGGCCAACGTAATCTGTATTTAAAAAAATATGTCTTTTGGATGATTCCTGATGAAAAATCCTGAAGATAGAGGTGTCGCATGCTATATTTTGATGCAGAAATATGAATTCTCCCACTACGGGTTCCTTCGGGGCCTCCAGGTCGTTCCGGAAGTGGCCAATGCAGCCTAAATTCATATATCTGTCTTTTAAAAGATTCCCGATAAAAAATCCTGAAGAAAGAGGTGTAACACGCTATGTTTGGTGCAAAAACGTAAATGTCCCCTACTAAAGGTTCCTCTGAGGACTTCCGGATGAAAAATAGCCATTTCTCGATGAGTTCTTGGCCGATTCCGGATCTTGATGAACCATTCGCTTCAGAAATGATTTTGTCATCTATGCCAATGATGCAAATGAGCATTTTTATCAGGTAACCCATTACCAAATCCATCCAAAAATTAACAGGTTTGACATGCCTACCGGAACTCAGGAATATTTCCTATATCCGGTGACCTAGGCCAGATCTGGGGTCAGCAAATGAAACTTCTAAAGTTTTCCAGTTCAATGGTGTTCGAATTATTAAAATCGAATAACGTTTAGCAAAGCTATAGCATTTCAAATTTCATCAAAATTTTGCCTATCCTACTTATTTTGACTATCCCCTGTATGTAGAAATGCGAAGCGCTAAGAACGTTTGTTTCGTTTCGAAAGTTTTATGGATCTTGTGCAGGACATAAATGGTTACGTTCAAACATGTTCTAACACGTTCCGGACAGGGGCGACTCGTCCATAGGTGCAACCTGTGCATTGCACACGGGGACGCCAGGCAAAAGTATGTTTCAAACCCAAATTTTAATTTATATTTTATCGGTTTCAAGTTTCCCTTTCAAAGAGTAACACAGAGACTGACGTGTGTGATTAGGCGGACATGGTTGAGATTAATCTCCTAAACTGTGATTTTCAAAATTTGTGGTTGAACAGGCAGGATCAAAAGCCACGAGTCGCCCCTGGTTCCGGATAACCCTACATTCAATATAATTAGAAGCACCCAAAAAACCATGTGTTACTGATGCGGCACAATGAACGGATCTTAAGACCATATTTTCAACACTGGCGCCATCATCGTCAGCGGCGGCTTCAGGAAACAGTTACCATGACATGGGTCTGCCTAGGACCGCCAATCTTTCTGCTGTATTTTATGACGTCAATCATGCACTCGGTGGACCGAGATTATCGTTCGCTGATGACTAGAAGATTTTCCGCAGATTTGAAGATGACTATGATACACTGGATCTCAAGCAACAAATCGATGTTTTCAACGAATGGTGCGAATGAAATCGGATGAAAAGGATACAATCAAGTTTAAACACAAAGTTACTGGCGTGGTTGTACCTCGCGTTGAACAAGTGAAGGGCCTTGGAATAATTCTTAGCTCGAAGCTACCGTTTAAGCAGCATATCAACTCTGCGAACCAGAGTTCAAAGAACTTCATCTTTAGAATGGCCTGAAATTTCACTGACTGCCCAAAAAGTCTACACTGCTCGCTTGTCCGCTCAATTATAGAGTATTGCTAGGTAGCATAAAACCCCGAGTACTTAAATGTAGCTAAAGGATCGAAAATGTTCGACGCAGATTTCTTCGTTACGCCCTTCGACAGTTACTTAAGCATGATCCATTAAGACTACCAAGCTACGAAAACCGATGTAAACTTATTCGTTTTGACTCTCTACATGCTCGAAGGAATACAGCTAGGGCATTAGTAATATCCGATCTCTAGACAGGACGTTGTGGACGTTGTGAGAGGCAGTTTCTTTTTCCGATTAGCCCATAGTAGAACGAATGTTGCTGAAAATTCTGTCATAACAGGGCTCTGAAGATTATTTCAGGGTGGCCACTCAAAACCTGAAATTAAATTCCCGGTTTTTTCCCGGTTTTTCCCGGTTCGTTCAAATATTTTTCCCGGTTAATTGTACTTTTGAATTCTGTAGTTTTTTTATACAGTTAAAGATTTAAAAAGCGTCACTTTCGATTTACATTCCAAAATGCTCAAAGCTACTTCTTAAACGTGTTCAATCTTATTGTAATCAAAAATCGCAAAAATTCGAAAAATGTGACGGACGTCATCTATTCCGAGAGGAGATGTTGTCTACATGTATCTTATATAAACTGTTCCGAAAATTATAAATACATCTTCTTTCTTGAATAAAACAAAAAATACAGGATTTTTCGGGTCATTTTATTCTGAAATATAGATAATAAGTGTTTTCTTTCCAGTTTCAATTCAAGTTGGGATTATTTTTCGTAGGATACGCGAGTTCTCTAACTTTTCTCTTAACACTACTCATTAGGGTGTCCCAAAAAAATCGATGTTGAAAAGGTCAAGGTGCTCAGCCCTAAATTAAAAGATAATGTTATTCATAGCATTTTTGTAGAACATTTCGACTTTCTAAAAAATTGTTTTCAGGTTGTCCAAACGTGATTTATGAAAAAATGACTTTTTTCAGCTACAAACCCACTCTTTTGCACTTTTTTTAATTCTGTTCGATTCCTAAATTTTTCCATATATTTTTTTAATTTTGTGGGATTGTTTTTGAATATTTTGCATGGTTTGGTTCAGCATTTTATTCAGTTTTATGACTCCCAGAGCCTATTAAACATCACAAAAAAAATTTTTTTTTAATAATTTTAAGATAAAACCCTACAAAACACAAATAAGAAAAATTGTTATCAAGAGCTGAAATTTTCATTGTGAAGCGGGATTTACGACGAAAGTTTACATGCAAAAAGATACTTGATATCTTATCAGGGAGCTGAGATATTGGCATTTTTATATGTGATGGAAAACTATGCATTTCAACAAATATGTTGAATAACTGTTTTATTTTGGGAGATAAAAAACAACAATGTTTAGAAAACAAATGCATTTTCAGATGGCTGATAACTTAGTAGAAGGTTAAAAAATTCGGAAAAATTTGTGAAAAAAGTTAGAACGGAAATTGTGATTTTTAGTGCCTTCTATTTGAAAACTCAATGGTGCTCGTAATATATAAGAGATAGAAACATGATGTCTTCCGTAAAGTTTCTTGTTTTAATATGACCTAAAACTTTGTCGAAGACACCGTGCGTCTATCTTATTTTTATTAAAAAGTAAATTTTTTATCTCATTCATAGGTGGATTGATCACCCATCTTTCTACATTTAAAGATGCATTTTTAAATATCCTGAATTCCTCCAAACATACCTTATGGCTATAATCATCATTTGAATCACAATTTAGGAAATTATACGCACAAACGGTGAAATAAAATACTGTGCAATGGAGATATCGAGCTTTAGTGGCATTTTTGACAAAATGCATAGTTTTCCAGCACATGTAAAAACGCCAATATCTCAGCCCCCCGATAAGATATCAAGGATCTTTTTTCATGTGAATTTTCGTCTTGAATCCCGCTTTGCAGAAAAAATTTCAGTTCTTGATCAAAAAAATTTTTTATATGTGTTTTGAAGGGTTTTATCTGGAAATTATAAGAAAAATTCACTTTTTTGTGATGTTCAATGAGCTCTGTGAGTCAAATAATTGAATGCGATGCTGAACCAAACCATGCAAAATATTCAAAAACAATCCCACAAAAATAAAAAAATATATGGAAAAATTTAGGAATCGAACAGAGTTGAAAAAGTGCAAAAGAGTGGGTTTGTAGCTGAAAAAAGTCATTTTTTCATAAACCACGTTTGGGCAACCTGAAAACAATTTTTTAGAAAGTCGAAATGTTCTACAAAAATGCTATAAATAAAATTATCTTTCAATTTAGGGCTGAGCACCTTGACTTTTTCAACATCGATTTTTTTGGGACAGCCTACTTCTCATAAGCTTTTGCACAGTGTGTTCTCCGACCATTTTTACCACTTTAAGCCAATCTTTTTGAAATTTTTAACATTGTCCGCTGGTTTGACATATTTCCTCAGCTTTGCCTTGGTCAAAGCCCAAAAAGTTTCAATAGGGCGAATTTCAGGGCAGTTTGGAGGATTCATCTCCTTTGGGACACATGTGACATTTTTGTTTTATACCACCCTAGTGCATCCTTAGAGTAATGGCAGGAAGCAAGATCGGGCCAAAAGATTGGAGGATTGTTATGCTGCTTAACCATGGGTAACAACCTTTTCTGCAAACACTCTTTCACGCAAATTTTACCATTCACTGGTCCAGGGACATACTTTCCTGGCAGTCTTAGGGACCATACTTAAATGACGTAGCATTTATGGGGGGAGGGGGGATATCATCATTTTGTGAGAAGCTGTGACAAGGGGGGAGGGGGTTTGTAGTAAAATCGACGTAGCTTTTTTTTAAAGACTGATTTTTTTGCAGGAAAAATGTATTCTAAAAATACACCAAAACATTGCACAAAGTATTGCAGCGAGATCTGTCGAAATGTTTTCATCTGTGGCACTCTGAAATCTTCTAAAAGCTCTGCTGCATAAATAAAAAAAATCACACAATCTGTTTTGAATACAACAATCGTTGCTTTTTTGTGGCTTTTTATAGTGAAAATTACAAGATACTCGTTTCATTTCCGGAATAGTTTCTGTGTTTTCTGCAGACATGGATCATACTAAGTTGTTTAAACACCTTTACTCCTTGTACCAAAAGACAAGCTTTTCGAAGCAGAAGATGTAGCCACGAGTCTATAAGTTGTAAATAAATTGAATTAGACACGGTTTCTTTTTTCAAGTATTGTTTGTATGTATGTTACTACAGTCAGGTTTATATTACGTACCTCGTGAAAAAACGCGTTGATTCGAAAATCCGCGTAAAAAAACGCGCTAATTCAAAAATCCGTGTAAAAAACCGCGTTATTCAAAAATCCGCGTAAAGTGAACCAGCAGAAAGGGCTTAGAAAAAACCCGAGACGCTCTAGAACCAGTATTTAAAATTGTCCTCTTTGACGGTCATTCCGGATCTTTCGGAGGGCGGTGGGTATTTTTTTGAAACACTTAAAGGTTTCTGGTTCCAAACCCACGTTAATTCAAAAATTCACGAAAAAGTTTTTGAATTAGCGCGGTATCGCGTAAAAAACCGCGTTAATTCAAAAATCCGCGTAAAAAACCGCGTTAATTAAAAAATCCGCGTAATAAAAACCTCGTAAAAAATTCCGCGTGTAAAAAATCGCGTAAAAACCTGACTGCACGTATTTCTGTACGTTTTTTCAGAAGCGGAGAGGGGGTGGGGGGTATTCGAATGCTACGTTTTTTTTTCAGGGGGGGTTTAGGTTTTGTGACCAAATGCTACGTCATTTGAGTATGTTTCTTTATAGTCCAGTTTTATATAGGTTTCGTCATCCATGATAACACACCCCTTTTTTTTGGTCAGAAGTTTGTCATAAAGCTTCCGAGCTCTCGGTTACACAGATTCAGCTTGTTTTGGATTTTATTTTGGCTGCTTCTGCTTCCGACGGGTCTGCAGACCCATTCTTTCCTTGGCACGTATAACGTTACTACGTATTAACGTACTTCTTAACCTTTTTATCCATTGTGGGATCAACAGGCCCGGGTTTTCTACCACGTCTTGGGGCATCAGTAAATGTGCACTCTTCACAATACTGCTCCGACACTTATACCTTCTTCTTTGGCTAATTTTCTTATAGAAAGACCACTCACGGTGCCCCATTTGTGCACAATTCGCTTTCTTTGCTCGGGAGAAAGGCCACGCATTTTCAAAATTTCGCACTAAATGTTAGAAAAAATGACAGCATCTGTTTCATTTGGATGTAAACAACAGGACGCAGCCAACGTTTGGTTGAATACTGCACGTTATTTGAAATGACGGTTGATCGTAAGTGTATTTATAATTATCGGAACGGTCTATAAACAACGCATATAATACTCACTACCGTGGACTTCTAGGCCAAACTAAGTTTGTAGGAACCGTTCTTACCATAACCATATAAGAATCAATATAGGGTAATCGTTCCTATATTCATCTCAGTACCTATATTCATCTCATCACCCCTTTTTGATAAATTAATCGTCAAATTTTACAATATTTTCAACGTAAAACTTTCAACCACTTGACAAAATCGCGAAGCGAATAGATTTACTTTCAAAAATTTGTATAAATTTAACGGTAAATTGGACAAATGAGAGAAATAAGATGAATAAAGGTGCACCTAGCTGTTGAGATGAATAATGGAGTGATTACCCTATTAAAGAATTATGTTACACATTTCTTGCAAAACAAACTAAATTTTAATCAGGCCAATCAGATTTTCACAACACTTGAAACACATCACTTCTGCTGCCTCTTTCTGGGTGTCCGCAAGAAGTTTTGCCTTTTTGGCTTCTATCGTTTTAACCCTCTAGTGCCCAGTGCTGCCTTTAGACGGTCTTCAGTTAAACCTCTAAAAAGCTTCAATAAGAACTTAAAAAATGTTTATAAAACTTTATAGTGATTTTTTCGAAGTCCGTCTGAAAACTAATTTGGGCACTAGAGGGTTAATAGCACGGGCCGTGACATTCTTCTTCCGGGCTTCTTCATCTTGATCTGACTGCTCCTTCTTCTTTGCCTTCAACGATTCAACATATCGGCTATGTGAAACGCGAGCGTATTGGATCAACGACTTGGTGATATCAATTTCGTCTCCTCCACCGACATTCTGTACTGCTTCGTGCACCAAGCGTTGCGCTACAAGTCTTTCTTCTTCTAGATTCATGACTACGCACTGCTAGTCCACGGAGGAACCTCGCTCCAACGTGGCATTGCCATGCGATAGAATCAAAATCTTCCTTATAAACACGGTAAACCTTCCTAAGGTTCCTGCCTAAACCATCTATCAGATCACTACAAAAAGTATCAAGGCGCTTCTCGCTACGGCGGTAGGAAGTCAGCAACGTCTTTGTCGAATGCATACTAAATAGTTGTGAATATTCTTGGCGACATCTATCAGTTACAGCTCCCGCGAGATTATCTTTGTGAACCATTTGCTGTAGGCAAAATTTGAGCCATTTGGCTGCTAATTCCAGGGAGCTTACCATGGTCAAGTTTGCTTTCAAGAGGAAGATGAATGAAAAGAAAAACTGATATATGTACTGTAAAAAATAAGTTGAATATAGCGTCAGCCGGGGTGTGATTGTGCCATCCAGCCCGTGACTCGTCATCCATCTTTCCGGTTCAGAAGACTAGTCGTCTTTCTTGGTTAAGTATTCGAGGAAACTAAATCAAGAAATTTTGGTCTTGTGATCGCCATGAGATGGCTGAAAAACAATGGATTTGTATGGCACAATCTACCCCCACTGGCCCTATCTCACTCCGGCTCGTAATGTTCAGTGAAATTTCCGGTTTTTTTCCCGGTTTTTCCCGGTTCCAAACGATTCCAGGTTTTTTCCCGTTTCTCCCGGTTTTCCCGGTTGGGTGGCCACCCTGTTATTTAATTTTGTGTCGCACATTGCCAGCCTTAATGTTCCAAAGAGTAGGTTGAGACAACAACTATCAGATTTCTTCCTTTAAATGTTCAGTGTCTTGAGTCTTATTTAACATAAAGCTTTATCATTGGAGCCGCTTGAGGCCTGCTGATTCATAAAAAAATAACCTAAAACTTCACAAACCCATTGTGAGCTTTAATGTACAGATTAATACTTTTATCCAGGACCATAATAAACACGAGATCTTATGCCGAATCCAGAATACGCCTTCACAAAACTCGGTCTTGGGCTGCTCCTCTCCAGTCTCCCCTTACACCCGCTGCTCTGGCATCCTCATCGACAGCACACATCCAATCCAGCGCGTGTGAGGTTTAATAAACTTACTGAACTTTTTGAACTTTAAATACCCGGCGGAACATCGGGAGGTTTCTTTTGGTAGCGGTGACGGAGTTGACGAAAGTCAACCCATTCGCAATGATAAAACCTCTTCGTTGTTCTGAGCTATTCCGATGAGACGAACTGGAGTAGACCAGTCGCTGCGGAATGCTAATTGATTGATTCATTGCTCTTTATTAAAAACCATTCGCTATTATAGGCAAATGCAATTGCCAAAATATTTAATTCTATGTGTGTATTTACATGTGTGACCAGCTTGGACCCCTACTGGTAACAGCAGGAGTGACGAGCATTAAAATTGCAACGCTGCATTTTGCGTGCTGTATGAATCAGGCACCAAGTGTTGCGGTACACTCAGCAAGGCATGGTAGCGAGTGTGCTGTAACGCTTAGTCATGAGGCTTTCAGTAAGTAACGGAATTTACTTGCGCGGATCAGTGGTTTGATTCGAAATTTGTTTGTTTATGTTTACGGTGCCGTACAAAAGAGTTGGTATACGACAGAGGTCTGCCTCAAAGTCGTCGGCCTCTATCCGTTTATCTGCTATTCGTGCTACGTGGCCAGCCCACTGTAACCTGCCGTATTTCATCAGTTTGACAATATCAGCGTGTTTGTATACTTTATACAGCTCGTGTGCCTGCACCACACCCCATTTTCTAGTTTGCCACCGAGTATTGATCGCAGGATTCTACATTCGAAAACACCAAGCACTCGTCGATCAGGCTCCTTCTACGCCTACGATTCATGTCCGTAGAGCACCACCGAGATGATCAGAGAGAGAGAGAGAGAGAGAGAGAGCGCGCAAATTTCGTACGGATTTGTTGGCTACGGGATCTAAGCTGGCTACGTATTCGCTGCCGCAAACCGTCTCTTCACCTCGCGGCTCAGCTTCGTCGACCATTTCGAAAAAATCCCTATCCATATCCACCTCAGCAACAACACCTGCAGAACTACCACGCTCTATGCCAGCCGCCATTTACTTCGTTTTGCCAGTGTTTATGGTGAGTCCAATTCTTGCAGATTCCCTTTTGAGAGCCATAAAGGCTTCCTCAACTGCTCTACAGTTAACACCGATTATATGAATGTCGTCCGCAAAGCCTAGAAGCATGTGGGACATCGTGATGATGGTGCCGCTCCTCTGCACACCTGCACCTTCTAAAGCTATGTTGAACTTGCTCGAGAACCCGTCACCTTGCTTCAGGCCATCTAACGTCACAAACGCGTCCGAAAATTTGCCCGCTGTCCTGATGCATGTGTCAAGCGTCGCACGATACAGTTTGATTAATTTTGTTGGAAGCCCATGTTCAAGCAAAATTTGCCACAGCTCGTTGCGTTCCACTGTATCGTACGCCGTCTTAAAGTCAATAAACGGATGATGTGTCTGCGAGTTGTGATCTCGAAATTTGTCAAGGATCTGTCTCAAGGTAAACATCTGGTCCGTTGTAGATCGTCCCACTCGAAAACCGCATTGAAATTCTCCAACAAAAGATTCCTGCAACGGCCTCAGTCGCTGGAACAGGATACGAGAGAGAATTTTATAAGCGGAATTGGAGAGGGTTATGCTTCGATAATTACTTCAGTCGAGTCTATGTCCCTTTTTGTAGATAGGGCATATGAATCCTTCCAACCAGTCCGTAGGTAGTTGTTCCTCAGACCATACCCTTAAGATAATCTGGTGAATTGCACTATACAGCCGCTCGTTTCCGACTTTGAAAAGTTCGACTAGTAGGCCGTCCTTCCAAGCGACTTTGTGGTTCTTAAGCTCTTTGCAAGCACTCTTCACCTCGTCCAATGTTGGTGGGTCCAAAGCTTATCCGTCCTCCCTGATTTCTATCCTATTTCCCTCGACGACTCTCCTTTCTTCCTCACCGTTCAACCCCACTGGAACAATTAGCTTTTAGCCTGGCCACTTGCGATTTAACGGTAGGCGGGTTTTCCTCCCTGTTATTACACATAGCAGGTACTGGCACGGTCCGGTTCCTGATTCCGTTAATCGTTTTATAGAAGCTCGTCTTGTCGTGCCTAGTGATCCGAGCCGATAGTTGGCCTTCGAAAGGACCGCACATCTATGACGTCTGAAAAGTGCCGGCCTTCGATCAGTATGTGGTCGATCTAGGAGCAGGCCTCTCCATTGGGGTGTCTCCAGGTGTGTTCCTGAATGTTCAGACGTGCAAAATGAGTACTACAGATGGCCATTCCCCTGCCTGCGGCGATGTTTACTAGCCTCAAGCCAGGAATCTAGCATGCTGAACTTCTTTGGTCGCGAAAACGCAAGCCGCTGAATAACTAGCTGTGCTCACAGGGGTTGTTCAAAGCCTAACAGATATTATAAACTGGTTGAATATTTTTTTATATTTTTTACTACGTCTGTAGCGCATCTCACTTCAAAAATGTTATTTATTTTCATAAAAAAAATCTCTATGTTTACTAAAACCGTAATTTACCGTGCTTGAAGAAGTAATAAAATCTTCTTTGGACGATTTCATAATCCCCTCAAACAAACCCGCTACTGGAATCTAGGAATATGACAACACAACGCATTTGCGACGCTCGCTCCAGTACATCATAGGAAGCTTCACCCAACGCATCTGTTTATTCCGCTTCTCATACGCTCAACGCTTCGCTTCATTTGACGCCTCAGTATGTCATTAGCCTGACTCGAAAGTAGATAAGTTACTGATTCTTTTGGTGCTGAAACTAACGGAATCGGATTAAAATTGCAGATGTTAAAAATAATTGAAAGTGAGGTTAAAGTGAAAGATTTCGTATCCGAAAAAAAATTCATAACACGATTCTCATTCAAGAATCAGGGTTCCTTGTCGATTCCAATGTGGGAAGCTCGAAGAATCTATGTGGACCTAATGTGTTCGTCCGGGCGTTCCAATTCTAAGAATTCTTTAAAGCTTTCGGATCCGACAGATTCTCATTACACGATTCTGATCCAAGAATCCTGCTGGACAGTCTTGAATATTCAGGATTCCTTATCGAGCACACCCACAATTCCAATATGTGGAAGCCTGGGAAATCTATGCCAATCTTATGTGTCCGTCCGGGTAACGTATGAGGAAAAAAATCCGAACAAACTTTCAATTCCAAATTAAAATCTTGGGCAACTTATTTTTCTATACTTGTTTGTTTATTCAAGTAATGTAACTCATTTACAAACCTCATAGGAAAAACTCAGCTCCACATCGCGTTGATTTCCTGATCCTCTGGGGTACTTGCTTTATAGCTTCCTAAATTCCGGATGTTTCAATTGTTTTGAGCTCCATCTTGATTTTTCTATCAAACAATCGACGTTTTTTGCTCTGTAACCTTTATGGTAGACCATTCGCTTCAAATTTGCTCAGAAAATTTTAATAGACTGCAGCTGTGGCACATTTTGAGAATTGTTTCCTTTCGGAATAAACCCGATATTGCCTTGCCGCAAATTCGCTAAAGTTGCATTAGCATAGTGTGACAATGCAAGGTCTGGCTAAAGCACTACTTTGTCATTTTTATGGTACTTATATTCTAAGTTTTTAACCCATTTCATGCAGATACATATTCACCGTTTTTGAATCAATCTGATATTTATTGCCCAGCTCACGATATGATTTCGTCGACCGACCAGGCGTTTCCGCCCTCAATTTCGCTCGAACTTTGCTCTCTTGCAAAGTGCTTTACTTTAACTTCCGGAACCAGATTTCCTTTTGAAAGTATTTCCATTCTCGAAGAGTTTGTCAATAATGTATATAACTGTTTTTATCCATATCCAAGATCTTTAGAATAGTGGAACATTTCACTTTTAGATTTTTCTTCATTTCGCTCACGAAAATTGCAAATCAATTTACGACGATCTTCTTCCGACCACGCCTTTTTCCCAAATAATCGTCACTTGACAGAATCAACTAGTCGTGTTACCAGTTATATAAAAGTGGATCTTCATTTTGTGGAAAAGGATTTTTCGATTTGTGCAGCACTTCAAAATCGTAGACCAATTCAAAAGTTGTTCGGATTTTTTTCCTCACACGTTAGTTATGTTTGTCTCGAAAATATGGTTGTTTTGTCGCAGCTGCAAATGGTTTGCCAGATCTTCTTTGCGCGTATCTCAGCAAAACAACTTTAAAATTGCTGGGAACATCACCTCGACCACTGGTTTTTTACAGGGAAAGATTCGCAATAGTTAGTCAGCGAATACAGTAAATTATCTCGAATCAGATTTTGTTTGATTTTGTTATTTCAGCGATTTTTGGCAATCAAAAAAAACGAGAAAAGTATGATTGTATATTTACGCAGAAGACGTGTCATCGTTAAGACACATTCGTTATTCGGGTTTCAAACCTAATAAAAAGTTGCGCTAAGTTCGCGCAATATTGAAGTGGTTTCGCACCATCCAATTTTTACGCGCAAAAGTTGCCCATAATCCATCTTCAAGTACATTCCATACGTCCATGGGGATGCATTCTTCGTACTTCTTTAGAACCTTATTGTAAAACGTTTTTTGTCCACTATATTCCGCTCCAGAGTTTGGTCACTCTAGGCGTCGTACACAAATTACATAACGCAAAAATTTTAGATTTCAAACCCTCCCCTATGTAACAATAAGTAACGTTTAATTTGACTCCCTATTTTAAAATTACTCAACACTAAACAACCACCTTTCAATTTTGAAAGAATATTACAGTTACGTAACTGTACGTAACTAGTATGTAATAATAAGAACCGTGAACTCAATTCCCTTCCCCCCATCATGCGTTACGTAAGTTGTGTACGACACCTCACTGATCCGAGAATATAGAAATCATTCTCGCAGACGAATTTATTGCCGAAATCATAATCACCGCGAAAGTGAAATAAATAAGTTAGTAAGTATCATAATCGGGCAGCTCTAGGTTTGCCCTAATCGATCTCAATACATTCGAGTGCATCCAAATATCAAACGATTAAAACCTGATGAATCTACAGGGTGGCAAAAAATTATATACGCTCTTGTACAAAGGCCAAAAGTTTAGGAGATTGCTCTTGATTTGTTATTCATGTGTGTTCAATAAAGTGCGAGATCAGTTATTTTTTTGTATTCTAGTCACTACTTAATATTCCGTGTGATTCGTGTGTTAAGTAATCATTTAGCATATCAAAACCTTGCATCAGCTAGGAAAACGCAATTTCGAGATTGCACGGAAGCTTTACATTGCTCGTTCTTGGTATCTCGAGCAATCAAAAAAGGACGCTTGGTCAACACATCTGCAAACGAGAAAAAAAATCTTCAAAAAAGTAAAATGGAATTCCAGAATCTCTATCCGACTCCTAATAAGATAGGCATCAATCAAGAGGCAGTCCGTTTAATCGAGAAAAGCAAACTTGGATTCAAAGCTAACAAGTTACCGAAATGCGAATTGCTCCCGGAGGAAAGCAAAAAAGTGTGCTTTCAAAGATGTCGTTTACTCCAGAGCCGCAAATACTGGATTGGAAAAAATCGTCTTCACATACGAAAATCTGTTCACTGGTGAGCAAGCACACAATCATCAGAATGACAGAAGTTTCAGGTTCATTGTCCGTTGTTTATACGACGCCGAAATGCTCGTTTAGTTGTGGTTTAGGTAGGAAAGAATTTATATGTTCTTAGTGTCAAAAACTTTCTGTGATAAAAATAAAAAAACTAACTTTTTTGTGTCAGAAACTCTTCGAAAGTGACCTTACAGGTTATCTAAATATTCTAAAAACTATTCGTATCAATCCCCTAGTAACCAACAATGAAGACTGGATGGAGGAAAGATACAACTTTGAAATAAGATTTCGAATAGTTAAGCCTGAGCGCGATGTTTGGGGACTAGAGAGTCCCGAGCTCCGTCCGGGATCAATTGTTTTCTACACAGATGGTTCAAAAATGAACGATCGAGTAGGAGCAGCAGGGTGGCCAGCAGATTTCCAATTTCAAATTCCCGGTTTTCCCGGTTAGAAATTGATATTTTTCCCGGTTTTGAAAGCATAAATATTCAAGTTCAACCACGTTTATTCATTAACAAAATAAATTTGTGAAAGAATTTTGATTTTAATATCATTATTTCATTTCAAAACTTGAAAAGGGCTAACTACTTCGACCCTCATCTATTTGCTGTTGATTTTTCGACTTTTCATGGCTGAAGAATGCAACTCGGCCCATTGAGTAAATCCTGAACGAGTTCTAGTACAAAGAGCACACTTGGGGCTTTTCGAAACGTGTAGCGTGCAGAAAAAATCATTCTCTCAAAATTTTCATTTTTTCACCCAGCCTCAAGATATAATTTGAACTCAATGTGAGCTTCATGCTTCAGAATATTTTCACAAGAGTTTTAATTTCATTTCGAACCGTTCAATTTTCTGTCATTTGAGACTTACATAAATTTATTTCTGGTATAATCAAACTGTTCAACGAAAGCGATATTTGTAACTTTCTGCACTCTCTGGTTGAGTTTTTCGACGTTTTGAAAAGCTGGTTTTCGCCTTTTCAAAACTTTAATACATACATTTTCAGAAATTTGGAATTTAAATTCAAAATTGTTTTGGCTGCTGCTGAGCTTCGGAAACGACAAATCTTTGCAATAATTTTCTATTATTTCAAACCTTGAGAAATTTCATCAATTGTTTCAAGCTTTATTACGGATTTTGGCCTTATTCAAAGTGCTTATTTAAAAATAAAATATAAAAATTCATTTTCCACTAATTCTAAATTGAATTTTAAATATAATTTTGGATTTTATTGAATTAAATTTAAAATCTATTCTAGGGCTTGTTTTTCCAATTTCTGGTCAGACTAAAATTCAGCAACTTTTCAACTAAATACCCCTTTTTGACATCATTATCTCATTTAAAATTTAATTTTAAATTCAATTGACTTAAAAAAATTTTACTTCAAAATATTTTTTTCTTGTTTCCTTATAACTTTTTCATAGTCATTTTTAGTGAATGAGAGGAAACATTCTAGTAATTTTTCAGAGTTTTCAAAATAATTTGAGCACATTTTTTGACCCTGAACCGAGATAGTTTTTCGCCTTGCCTGAATCTGCAATAATAGCCGTTTTTTGAAAATTTTAAATTTGTTCGAGAACCAATTTTTTCCTTTTTTTAACCTTATTATTACCCATTTTCTGGTGTCCACCGACTTTGCTAGATTCAGTTTTAAAATTGATTCAATTTGTGTTGTTTGTTTCATTCTGGTTTCAATACAATTTTATTACTGCTTAGAAACAATATTTGCCTTTTTGAGCTAAATAAGAAGCTTGTTTTGTGTTTTCTGAATCCGCCTTCTAAATTTCAGAATTTTCAACAAAAATCTTTAACAAAAATTGATTTTTTTTACTTTTATAATAACATCAATTTTTTTATGTTTTTGGTGCATTTCTGAAATCAAATTAAAATCTGATTGCTGACTTTTACAGAAGAACTTTAGAAACATTTGAACATATTTTTTATCTTTTTCTAGTGTCTGTAAACGTTTCATGGCAATTGAGAGCTGAGCAATTGTGTTTATTTCTGTCGTTCAAAATATTTTTTCCGTTTTCTTAAGGATCCCTTGAGGCTCAGTTATTGCCTCGATACTATAGAAAGGACTAATTTGATAACATTGTTATCCTTACGTAGTATTGTTCCAGGTTCATTTTAGGCGAATAATTTTCGCTATGGCCTTTATAGTTTTGACCTTTCTATTTCAAAAATATGTCTTTCTGATTTTGGAGGAGTATGCAAGCAATTTAAGAAAAAAAAATAAAGACAGTCTTTGCATTTTTAAACCTCTAGAATACTATTTTATAAATTTTGAATTAATTTCGTTGCTTCTGTTCTTCGAAAACGCAAATTCTCTAATATCAATTTCTGAAATTTCTGGCCTCAAGACATTTTTTCAAGTGGATTTAAGCATATCCCATTCCCAGTGGAGAAAAATCAGTTTTTACATCAAACAATGAACTTCAAACTCTTATTACTAATCAACTATATGCATAATTTACACCAAATGTATTGCATATTAAGCATCAATCGATTCTCTAACGATGCTGAATAGCTTCGTCGTGCAAATTTTTGCTTATTTTCCGTCGGTCTATTGCCGCCAGTATTGTGTCAATCACCAACACCCGGGAATGCGAATTCAACTAGGATCCTAACTAACGACCCGGACCGGCGCCAACGGCTTCACTTTCCCGTGCGATATAAGAACCCAAAGATTTTTCTCCTCAGAAAATCTCCGGAGGATTGAATCTAGATCAGTTTTGGTTGATTGTGAGTGGATCACGTCATCACGCAACCATAAACACTTATGGTGTTGGGATTCGAACCCAGATCCAGCGTGGTTGGTGGAGTTAATTGTTTTAGGCTTTAGATATTTTTTATCATAGTTTAGTTTTTGCCTATTTCAAGTTAACATATAAAGCCTGATTGGAATCATTCTTGACTTCTCTGGCCTTCAAAATATTTTTTAGTAATTTGAAGTTTCAACCTTCCCTGGGCTATGTAAGTTTTTGTTGGCGATTTGTAGCCTAAAATTCAAATCTTGTTTCATCAAATAAGTTATTATCATTATTATCACTTTTAACAAAAATTATGAATGATTTGGTACATAACTTTCAAACATACTTAGACATAAATAACATCAGACGCTGATCCTGTAAAGTGGTGATTGTTTTGATGTTTGATCGGCACTTACTATTGAAGTCCTAATCAGTGTGAATGAGAAGGAAGACAACTTAGAAAAAAAAAGAATAGCAGCCAATTGTTAGTGTACAGAACAATTGCGGGGCTAGCGCTAGGATCCTATTGACTATAACAGTCGTCTTTTTTAGCCGAGAATCTAACATATGACGACTGGAGCTTTCAAAGAAAGATCTAAGCACATATACTGGTCTAAATACAGGGCATTGTCCGAGCCATTATCACTTATAAAAAAACTTCAAGATGATACATGCCGCTTATGTGGCATGGAGAAAGAAGACTCGGAACACCTGTTATACCGATGTCCGGCAAATATTAGTAAAAGATACTGCAAGGTATACAGCCCTAGGGGTTGTACGAAATGGTAACGTAGGACTACATGTATATATTATATGCTGCGATAAACTGTTCATAGGCAACACTACCGTTTATATTTGATGGTCGTTATTGTAAAACTAACAATGCATGAATACATGAAAATTTTACCCTAGTAGTAGTTGCGAAAATTCTCATAACTCTTATCTTCAAGCATCTATAGTTCTGAAAAGAACCGATTCCATAATCTTCAGTATGAAATTCGTGCTACAGAACGCTGATGATCGCACCACCACCGGTAGCATTGAATATTTTGTTGGCCGCGCATTAAAATCTGTTCTCCGCTGTGCCCTCCAGTAGCTGTGCAAGCAAAATATCCTGCAGCGTACGATGTTGCTGCCGTATGCAATACAGGTAACATGCTCCGCAGTGCCTGGAAGTTGACTCGTATGCAGCTTTCGTTTCTCAATGTCGCGTACCTCTAACAGCTATACTCCACTCGCTGTTGTGTGACAAACTAGACTGAAGCTGAATTTTCTACACGCAGTCTTTTGTATCGAGTTCAGCGTAGATTCTTGCCATTAGGGTGTGGCCACACAGCTTAGAGAAAGAGGAACATACCAAAACACTTTGTTGAGTCAAAATATGTAGGCAGTGGAATTTATTTCGTCCATGTTATTGTTGTCTGTGCTCAGGAAGCAAGCCAATAACGAGGGTAATGTATGGGAAAGCTTGACCTTGGAACTTTTCACCTTTTTCCACCATTAAGCAATAAAGCAACAATGTTGAACATTATATCAAAAAATTGTTACACATTTTATCTATCCACCGACATATAAATGACTAAGATACATTAAGTCGTTCACTTGCTATAATCGTTTGAAATCTGACGCAACATTTGCTAGTTCATTTTCAATTTCACAAAGTGTAATCTAGTATAGAAAACAAAGACGTAGTCCTACAGTGCGTAGTCCTACGTCAATATAAGTTCTTCGATACGGGGCTATTAGAAATCTGGAGAACAACTCCCAGTACGGTTATTCGCTTCATGCGAAGTGTAATACCAGACTGGACTTCCAATACGTTATCCTGACTTAGCAAAATTAAAAACACAAAAGTCAAAAAATTGGTCGCAGTGATAAAATACCCAACATGGAAAAAATGATATGTATAAAATCGCTGCTGAAATATTCATACAACTTACTTATGAAAATAGAAACTTTTCAAGAGTCTCATTAAGGTTCATACTTCTGTGAAAGCAAAATGTAAACGACGATTACGAGTTGATTTGACAATAGTCCAATAAATGTTCAAGGTTTGAAACTAATGAATAATATGATAACGAAAGTTATTTTCCGTTGAATAACTTGAAAGTATATGGACTGGCTCTATTTAACCGCCAGTACCTAAATAATTATGAAAAAAATGTTAACAATTGGGTCCTAAAGCTATATCAGTTTTTATACATCATTTGAAAAAAACGCTTTTTCTGAGCAAAACGTGATTTAAAAAATGTTTATCGTATTCCTTCGATTTTTAAATGAAGAATAAAAAACTGCTCGAAAGGTCTTAGATAACGTTTCGCCCATGCAGGCCCGAATTTGAGGGGGGGCGAAGGGGGCAAATGCCCCGGGCCTCCCGATTGAAGGGGCCCCTGTTCCTACGGCGACCTTTTTTTCTCTCGTCACCTTTCAGAACGTTACCTCTGAATGTTTGAAGAAAGTAGGGCCTCACAAACAAATTTGCCCCGGGCCCCCAGCGTCTAAATCCGACCCTGCGCCCATGTACGGTATATGAGAGAACTGTCGTTTAAGGCACTTCGAGCAGTTTTTTAGTCTTCATTTAAAAATCGAAGGAAAACGATAAACATTTTTTAAAAATCACGTTTTGCTCAGAAAATTGCACTCTTTCAGCTGATATATGAAAATCAGAAAACCATCTAAAACTTAAGGACCCAATTAGTAACAACATCTAGCAGACCACAGATGATATTACTCCAAGCACCAATTGAGGTGTAGAAGGAGCTAACGTAAATATACAAGAAAATAAACAAATTTAAAACTAAACTATCCTGTCAACATATCAACACAATAATACACTACATAGCGACAACGTATATCCATCAAAGCTGTTGAGGAAAACTCATCATAACAACAAATAACATACGGAGCAAAAAATAGTCCGCAGCAAAGAAACTTATGCCTGCACTCTTTGAGACCGGTGTTCAAGAACAAATCGACAACGAGCAATGACATCTTTTAGAAAAATATGTGCCGCTCCTGATAAATCCAAAAAAAATACCAATTTTCCAACATCACATCAACCCAAACAATAATCTCAGCCTCCGTCAGGAGTTTCAGTGCGATTGTTTAATGTTTTAACACCACCACCCACAGGATGGTAAACCTCTCCATTTTCCCTGTTGATTCGAGTTGGCGGGTCGTTAAGAAAATGGTTGCCTCCCACATTACTTCATTGGCCATTTATCAATCCTGCCTGCACTGTTTGCCGTTATGGCTTCAGTTTTATTATGATCATGATCGCTGCTAACACCATCATCTGTATCGTCATCTGTATCATCATCGGCGGCAGCATCAACCCCACCCAACCCCTCGTGTGTCATATATTTGCCGTTCACCACTGCCACCAACACAGACTATCCGATTTTGGCCCAGCCGAATTTACCGTGACCACGGCGAATCCCGCACCCACCAAGTAATACTCCCTTGCACGTGAAAGGGGTGCCTCAGTAGTCGACGGCAAAAACAGTTTGCATATTTTTATTTATTTTGCATATTTATTTTGCATATTTTTATATATTTTGCATATTTGTTTGCATATTTTTCATATTTATAAACTCAAGAATAACAAAGTAAAATTGGTTTTCCTAAATTAAAATTTACTACGGCTAAGAGGTATATATAAACACCGTAACAGATGCTGTCTTATTTTCAGGACCCCCCGTCCGTGCTGCTAGTGTAACGTGCAGAGTGGGCAAGCCTCCTCCTTCTGGGGAGCTGGATCGATAATGGACGACAACCGTCGACGCCGTCGCCAGCCAGTCGTGTCAAGTGCGTGTTCCGTCATGGTAGCTAGGCGAGCGAGCTATGGCTCCACCAGCGAGCGAAACTGGAATCCGTTATCGTTTCGGTTACACATTCATACGGATCGCTTTAGTAGCGGGAGCAACAGCAGCAGCAGCAGTAATAATCTAGTCGTCGCCCCCAGGACCGATGACCTTTCAGGGAAAATCATACAAGTACGAAAGGTGTTCCAGGCCGAAACTCTTTTCCCATTCGAATCGAGGACATTGAACTGTGGAAACAGGGGCTATCAAAATGTACTTAAATGTTTATGTCATTTAAATATCCGGTATTTTTGGTACAGTGAACAGACAAAAACTTCCAACGGAAATAAAAAAAAACATAACAGCAGTACACTTCCGATTTTTCACTACTCTTAGTCATTTAGATGCAAAAATACACTTTTTGAATAACCTCGTGTCATCAGTGGGACGGTTCAAGCGAGAATGGCTCAGTTACATTATCAGGCTTCAACTTATTACGCCATTTTTTTGGATTCAATTTTCCGGCAGTAAGTTTCCTTTCCATGCACCGACTGGTTCCGGAAAGTAGGGAAAATCAAATTAATATCTGAACATAGCGAAAGCAAAATTGGATTCTTGGACCAGCAAAACTTTTCTGATATTTCCAAGCCTATCCAGATAAATTAAAATTCCTAGATTATTTCAGGTTTTGCAAAGGCTGTAAGCACCTTTATATTATTTTTAATTTTTATCTTCAATCATTCAAAATTGATTGCTTTTTGTCATTATTATGAAATGCCTATTTAGTGAGAACGCTTAATATAGCGTTACTAGTATGCGGCATACGACTTTTCCTTCCCACACAAATCGTATGCTTTCATCACTAATAACTCCTCGCTAGCAAAAAAAGAGCAAAATAAAGCATCATTATCTTTTTCGACAGACTTTCATAAATAAATACCGAGAAGAGGGTTTATTCGCAACAATGCGCGAAAAAAAAACTCTTCTCATGATTTGCAGCAAGTGGGGCCGGCGAAGAATCTATCATACATGACAATTTTATTCGGTCCTCTTGCTACTCGGAACCAGATGCTGCTATTGACGAAATCGTATCTCCTGTAACGTATCGTCTGGCTGCTTTGCTGGCTGATATTGAGCATGTCGTAAATTTCACGCTTTGGGAAGCCTCGCACCGTACCATTGGGTATGGTTAGGAAATGGTACCAACATTGTAGGTGACGGTCCTCACCGAGGAGAGATTCTTTTTTATTCTGTGGTAAAAGTTTGACGAGTAACGATAACGGACGACGGAAAAGTTCATCGGTCGGTTTATGCAGGAAAGATTATATGCTTTCAGTTGAAGTGATTCTGGTAATATATCGACATTTGTCGAACCCGAGGGAATCATTTCCTGTTGAAGGTCGTGCTATTCAGAAAACTTTAGAGAAAAAAAGGTACAAGCGTGACGGCAAATTTATGACAATTTAAGTAATGGGTTACAACTTTTTCAGATTTGATGATTCATCTCTCAAGCCATTAGTGTAGGATAAGCAAAATTGACAGGTTTTTCGAAACATATAGAATTCGTTGATCGCTGACCTTCTAATCATAATTGTGTTCTAATTTGAGTGCTCGTAAGCAGTGCGGATTCGAATTACAGCTTGATTGCGAACACTTCAAACGGTGTTGCCCAACTGTTCGTAAATAAAAATTATATATACTTCGTGCGCAATTTCATTTCGACACCCCCGGCGGTAAATCCACGTTCACAATCATTTCAGATTCGCAGCATTTCCTAGCACTTCTAGGAAGAAAAACAATTTCGAAATTGTTTTATTGAGCATTTAGTTCTAACACCACAAGCACAGTGTGTTGAGTAGCGACGCTATATTATAACCATTAAATGTTTATCGGGACTTATGATTTTAGTCAAAACAACTGAGAAAAATCAATACTACCTTCCTCGGTTATAATAAAGGTAACATTTTACCTTGAAAACTTCGTTGTCGCAAAACATTTTTCTTTGTGCCACTGCTTTAAAAACGTACCTGCAAAAAGAAGAAAAAAAATCATGAATAAACAAGAAGGTAGAGAGAGTTCATTTATTATACATTAGCTTGATCTAACATCATTCGGCTATTTGGTAACAGATACAAAACTGTGGCTTATCGGATATAGATTGGAAATGACAGCTGAAAGCAGCTGCCGATGTGACTAACGAATGTGACTGTAAAATTCACGAGGAGGGATCAAATACATATTAGCTGTACGTTGAATAATTCAAGAGTCCTGTCAGCACTTAAAAACACCCCCTAGACTCGAATAAAAGTTAATTAGTAGTCAGCCGGACAGCGTAAAGAATAAAATATTTTACTTTTGAAACAAAAATTTTGATTTATAAATTTTATTTAAATTTTTCATTTTAATTTATCAATCTACTGGCTCAGTTTCGCACAGCTTTCCGGACATTTCGTCTCCACATTTATCGTCCCCGCCTCCATTCGCGGTGATTAAATCTTTCTTCGTTGGAAAAGATTCTGACGGTATTGTGAATGAATCCCCGTAGGCTAGTCACAGTGCCGACGGAAGTAAGCGGAATGAATTATGGGTTGGTGACTGAGACTTGAACCGTGAGGACAGCCTTGCTGTTCCGTTCTGTTATTTTTTCTTTGCTTTGTAAATGTTCGTTGGCGAACGCCATATTTTCTCCTGCAAATAGCTGCCACTCAAGGTGTGTTGTGTTGTGATCGATTGCTTGAAGTGAGAACATTCTATGATAAAATATTGAAATGTTTAACACAGACACAAAAAAAAAACAAAAAAAACTTACTTCAAACTGAACGAAAAACAGATGTAAGCAAAATGTAACAGTATTGCGTGCAAAAATAATCATTCAATCAAATCTAGTCGAATTTGAAAGTGAAATTCCTTAATTATTACGACATTTGACATCGATTGCGTACGCAAAGTCTTTTAATCAAAGATTGTTTTCCATATCTTGACTGAACTACCACATATACTCATGTCAAAAGATTTTGCTGTGAGGAAAACTCAATAACAGTCATTAGACAATCGGATCGTATATCGTAATCAATTTATACAAACTACCATAAATGTATTGATAAGCGTTGAAATATCAAAGAGGGGACAAAAAACAACAGGAACATCAAACAGACACACTGTTAGAGTAAAATAGCACAATTCCACCAGTCCTTGTATCTGTTAAAATATAATGCCCGCAGTCAACATCTGAAAATGAATATACAACAATATAAGACCGATATTTACCTCTAGTTGTTTGTCAGCTTTTGTGGCGTTATCAGAGGAGAACATGACATGCAAATAAACCTTCCAGTTGTAGTCGGTTTTCATCGGAACCATTCCCAAGTTGCAGACAGACTTTCGGTTATATCTAGCAACATTCGCGAACCTATCCAAGCTTACTTAATCACACGATGGTAAGTTTTCGTACAACTTTCCACACGACAATAACGAATACTAGTAATAAGGAGGGGAAATCTTAGACTAAGAGTCAATAAAAATATCTGATTATACTAATTGCTAATTGCACACCGAGCAGACACCAGAACAATCCTCTCTAGTGTGTACTCACTACTCTTAGTTGGAAAGCACACCACTTGGCAGAATAAATTTTTTATTCACAAAACCCTTCAATATCTCATAGACGTGTACGCATTTATCCAACACTGCAATTGATTCAAACAACAGAGTAATTTTTTAAGCTAATAACTACAGTTTCTAGTCCGCGATGTGGCACCGTATCTATCTTATCTGTTAGATGATGTTTGCCTAAAGTTAAAAACCCTAAAAGCATATCAAGCAGATCTGATAAACTTTCTGACAACTCAGTCTATCAGTCGGACTTTGACAGTTCAACTTCTTCGCTCTTTGTTATTACACACACGGACACCACAAAACACCAAGTGAGAGAGAGAGATGAGCGTGCTGCAACATTACAATACCAGAAACCGTAGCTTTTACTATACACGAAACGCCGCACTGCGTGCGCGTGTGTGCGGACCGCCTTCCTGTGCAGGTATGTGGGATGAGCAGTTTTACAAACAAAATATCACAACACTAGCGCCATCAGCACGAGAGCGAAAGCGCTCGGCACTGCTTAAAACGCTTAAAAGCGAGATGAATCACACATCCGCAAACTCGCTTTCCTTCTGTGTTGGTGTCCCGCACACCACTTTTCAGCAGCTTTTTCCTCTTTGCTTGGAGCCACCAGCGCTGTAACTTTACAACTTTTCCGGCATATATTAAAATTACATTCACTCTCGTTTTTTCCTTCAACTAACCGTTTCGAGCAGCAAACGGGACACTTTACAGCTAACGGAACACCCGCACTTCGTACTCCTGGCAATAAACAACGAATATATTGCAACAGTTCAAAGTTAAATTGACCGCGGAACTGCACGCAAAGAACACAAGTGCGATACAACAAGTCTTGTGACGTTCTGATTTCGCGAATTCGGATGAATTGCCTCGTTGCTCGAATCGGCCAGCAGGGTTGCCACATTTAAATCTGTGTTTTCCTTTGAAAAAATCTGAGCATCTGTATCTGGAACAAAAATATCTGTAAAAAAAATCTGTATTGTTTAAACATAAAGAACTTTGTATTTTTTGAGTGTTTATGGTACATAAACAAAATTTTTAACTTAAAATGTGTGAGGAGTAGAAAATATGTTCAATTTGCTTAATATTTAATGAAATGAAATTTGGAGTGTTTTTAAAAATTAATGTCAATTTCGAAAAATCTGTAAATCTGTACTTTTCGACGAAAATCTGTATATCTGTATATACAGATTCTGTACCGTTACTTCGGCCAAAAATCTGTAAAATACAGATTAATCTGTACATGTGGCATCCCTGTCGGCCAGCACTAGCCCAAAGCAGAGATGCCAGATATACAGACAAATCTGTATTATACAGACTTTCTGTGTTGCGATACAGACACGCATAAGCTTACAGATTTTATACAGACATTTAGTATAATACAGATATTACACAGATATCTGATATTCTACATAATGGTTTTACCAGTATACACAAAAAAACGAACACAAAAACCAAAAGTCACTGTAGCCGTTGCTGGAAAAAGTGAACTAGGAACTGAACACTTTGCTGAACATATTAATCTTGCGTTTTTGAGAGTGAAATCATGACAACGGGAATCGAGTCAGGCTATCGGGGTTTTTATCGGCCCCGTGGGCACTAATCTGCCTGTTTCGCCCCCAGTAACAAACAGCTGATTGTCTCGATCGATTGCCATGCAGGTTATATTGGTGAAAAGACCGTTTGTTCTATTCGGAGCAATATCCAACGTTGAAGAATTGCTTAAAATGTCCCAAACCTTGAAGGTGCTATTTTTATAACCGCGAGACTTCTGCCATCATGTATCAGTTTAGCTACATTACGACGAACGACGATTTTTATCACGGGAAAGACTCTTACCTCTATGTGTTACTTAGATTTAAAAGATGAATTAGTTATCGATTAATCGACCAACTATGATAGACTCGAAAAAGAACAATCAAAACAAGCAATAAAACAAAACAATCTGACAGGTCGACAAATAATTAGGTATCAATGTATCGGTAACTTTTTTTCGCAGCGGTATACAGACTTATACAGACATTTTTATGGATTATACAGACTTGCCAAAAAAAAGTCTGGCATCTCTGGCCCAAAGAAAAAGGGGTGTGTATGTGTAGGTGTGCTCAGCGTGCTTTGTTCGAAACGTGCGAGCTTTTTTACAGCATACGTAACGTTTTGATGGGGTACAGAAATAAAGTTTGACGTACAAATATACGGGCATGTTAACTTATTAAAATTACTAGTTGGCCCGTAGTGGCTACCCGAAAAAAAAATTACGATGTATTTTGCGGTGAGAACAGTAAATGCACAATGTGTTTTATTGTAACCATAAAAAACATGGTATTTTTACTGTAAGCTTGCACATTTTTTTGTTATTACCATGTTTTAACAACGTTTTTTGTTGTTGAATCTACCACTGACAATAATTTTACCATGAAAAACATCGTCAGTGACTTCTAAATGTATGGGAAAAGTGCCTGGAAAAATACTGTTAAGATACATAACAACCCTCTTTTTTCATTGTAAAAATGGCAAAAACAATGTTTTTTATTGTTCTGGACAATGATATTTAATGTAAAATTGATGTATTTATAATGAAAAACATAGTTAAATTATGGTAAAACTATGTACAATTACAGCAACTTTTGAGGTTTTTTTGATGTTTTTTTTTTCGGGTAGCCACTTCCAAATGCATTTTGGACTATTAAAAGTTGGTATTTAATCTAACATGATGAATTATTTTTTTGAAATATAGAGTTGAAATTCAAGATGTAACTATGACACTATCGACAATTCGATGCAGATGGTCAGCCCTGGTTTAAAACTTAATTAATTATCTAAGCTTCGTTAAGTAGATCATGAAGACGCGTGGATTGATTGCTTACTCGAAACGAATCTGCATCTCACTTCTTATACGGATCCACTGCATAGCTGTTTACTTTAATATCTAAAGACTTTTTCTCCATTCTTTGATTATTTTCGAAGAACTGTTTTCTAACGATTTAATTTTTTTTAATTTCATAACTTGAATTTCTCTATTGTTTGATGTTACATATGTATTCAAACTGAACTTACAAAATAATTAAAAATGAATGTGATTGAAAAAAAAAAACAATTTACAAAAACCAATACTCCTGAAAAAATACTTGATTGCTCAAAAAATGTTCACACATGCAAAAGTTTGTCTCTGCTATTTGTTATTAACAATAGCAAAGCTAGCTTGGAATAACGAAGTAACGTCATTGATGGGTAGTTCAGATCCCTCTCTAATACCCCGACACAACATGATAAATGACGCGCATGAAATATCTATCTTCTGCGTTCCATCACAAAAAGCTTTTCTAGTGTTGCGTAACAACACAACAATCTCCATCCCATCACCACCACCTTTGTCTACTTCTTTGTTTTCGTCTTCTCCTACATAAGCAAACAAATATTATTTGATAAAAAATAAAAAAAGTTGGCTTACTGTAGCGCATTTGCAGGATAGTAGATAAACCTATGTTTAATTTTTAAAACGTTTAAAATTCCATGTCGATATTTAAAAATATCTTAAATCAAAATAGTTGATCAGATTTTCATAATGTTCAAAAATAACGACCAATAGCTGAACCCGGTGGGTCCCGGTGGAGAGAAATCAGTTTTTACCTCAAAAAAGTACTTCAAACTCTTATTAGTCATCAACTATATACACAATTAACACAAACTGTATTGCCTATTGAAAATCAATCTGTTCATTAACCTTACTGAATAATTTCATCGTGTAAATTTTCTAGTATAATTGTTGAACTTGAATCAAAGTTTGAATGTCGCCCGTCGGGAATGTGTTTATCTTATACTCTAAATGTTTTTGAAACAGCTAAAATTTTCACGTATCAACAAAATAATAATCCCTTTCTCCGTACATGTTGAACGTCGCAGTATACTTAAAAAAATAATTTGGGGTACAGTATGTGCAGCATGTCTTGTGTTGGTTAAATGTCTTTCCTATTTTTGAAAATATGGAAAAAAATTACATTGCTCTATCTTTAAGTAAAACTTCTTCAGAACATTTTTGTAAATTTTGTTAGAGCTTCGAGAAAAAAAATTGTATAGATTTCAAGTGCGGCTTGTCACGCGCCTTAAGCTAAATTGAAACTCGATATGGTGTTTTGCATAAAATAGCTTTGCCGAGTTACAACCGGTTTTCTTCAATTTTTTATTAATGTTCGTTATTAACGTCTTCGGTCGTAATTGATTTTTTCAAGAAACAAACAACATTTTTGCTATCGGATAACTGTACTATTGAAAAATTGCAATTTCAATGCATATAAAAATTGCTACATACTTAAAAAAATCCAAACTGCTCATTTTCTCGAGCAAAAGGTTTATAATCCCCATCATGTTCTTGACTTTTTCATAGTCTATCCTCAATGAATTACAACAGGTACTGCCTTATTCCATTACTTGACAACCTAATTTTGATGGCAATGTCATGACATTACAGCACTTATTGGACATGTAACTATAAAGTATCGTTCGTAATCAACTGAAAGTGGTTTGGCTAACTTTAGATTTTATTTACATGCTTGACATCTTTGATACTATGTCTTTCTTACATCTAAAAATTGCGTCCCGCCTTTTATTACGTTTTTGGCGGTTTCTGTCGATGCACCTGCATCAGAACCTATAGCCATGTGCTAATTTAACACGTGTGCCGAATATTAGTAAGGACGCAGTTAGCTTTGATTTTCTTACGACTGGCTTCATACCAGGCGAGAGGGAGTGAGTGGAGGACTAAAAGCAAAGGTAACTTGTAGTCAGAACAGGAGTGTTTGCGTTGCTACACTAAAAAAAATAACAAACTTTAGTGTACCTCAGGTTCAGAGTTTGCTTGGGAAAAAGGCAATTTGAGTAACTTTCGTTTGTCGTGTGCGTGACTGAAAGACAAGCAAACTATATATATTCCGATTTATGTTCTACGAAAGTGAAAACCAATTAGTGGTATTAAGACAAACTATTTTAAATAGATTGGTTTTCATTATCATTCGATTTTGTTTAATTTGAAAATATCGTTAAAACTAACAGTTGAATGATTGGGAAGTTAGTAAAACTTCATATGCAATCCATACACGTATGGCAGGATACGTTAATAGTAGAGAGGCTGTGGCGTGTTAGCTTTGTAAACTGCATGGAGTTGTATAGAAAATTTGACTAAATTGGATTATTTTTGTTCTATTTTAGTTCAAAGTACAGATTTGTTTATTGCAGCGTAAAGAAATTCTATCTTGGGCTTCTTTTTTATCTAAACATTGGGTTATTTAGAGTGCCTGTATAAGCAGACTTAACCAAAGCCTCCCAGATACTGTCACTAATTCTGGTTAACTTTACTTGAGTCTCGTGTACACTATTTATTTAAAGAAATCGATGAAGTTTAGTTTAGTTTTAAGCAGTGCTGGGATGAATGTGTTCACAAACCACACATACTTGACCTGCCCTATTTTCATGGACTTTCACTCCTACACTTTTTTTTAAATTTAATTAAAGCGTAGATTCTGGTCCAAAAGCCTCTTTAACTTTCTATATGTCAACGTTTATGAAACCATTATCCCATAAATTCACCTTCTGGACAATAACAAAAATCTATGTCCCTTTTTTTCATCTGAAATGTTAGTATCATACTTATATATATGTTGGATCTTCGACATTTTTCGGTGAAAAGTAGACTTAAAAAGCAATTATTTCCAAACGTTTCGACCTCCTTTTTTACAATTTTTTTCCGGTCATCCTCAGCGGATTGAGGATGACCGAAAACTTCTATCTAGAAGTTGAAACGCCGGTATAACCTAGATTGTGAAGCAAAATCCGCTGAGGATGACCGAAAAAAATTTGTAATAAAGTAGGTCGAAACGTTCGGAAATAATTGCTTTTTAAATCTACTTTTCACCGAAAAATGTCGATGATCCAACATATATAAAATCAAGCGGTGATGATCTCAACGAAACAATAGCATCATGCTTAAGCCTATGGATAGTCCGTCGCAGTCGCAGGATCAGTTCAGACACGCTGTTTGTTTCAGCTTCAAAGGTAGACTAAACGAAATATATTACCTTTTACTGCAGTACTATCGAGGAAAAAGTAGTAAAGCGAGTAGTATTTGCAGCAAAAAAATACTTTCGTTATGAAATGCTATGCATTTGCCGCATTCCATTGAAGCTAACACGTCATATTTGAGAGTCAATGTGTTAATCACACTTCGAGTTCAGAATACCTTTCCATTAACGTACCCTGCACGTATGGACGTTTTTACCGAGCAATACTGAGAGAGAGAGAGAGAGAGAGAGAGAGAGAGAGAGAGAGAGAGATATGCAGAGAGAATGTAGTGAGCTAAAAGAACATGTTAAAATCCGAGCCAAACGAACAAGAAGGGTAATACATTATAAGGTATCGCAATCAGTTACAATAAAGGATATATTTATCTTCACACATTTTTCATGTTCTATATTGCTAAACAATGAATTGAGGGTGCTCTAAAATTGCTTCACCACAGTGATTTTTAGCTGGTGGTTCACAAACCTTTTGTATGGTCAACAAAATAATAGTGAAAGTATATAAAATAAACGTAAACTTAAAATCTAACACCTTCACGGTTTTTGTGATTAGGGATACCATCCGTCCTGATTTAGCAGGACATGTCCTGATTTTGAGATCCTATTTGAGCGTCCTGATTTATTTTTCATATTCTGGCATTTGTCCTGATTTTGATATCCAATTATTTTAGCGTAATTTATACGATTTCGGTTGTGTTCCGGAATAAACAATCAAAATTTTAGAAAGAAATCTTCTAGGTGTTGAAATCAGTTAACATCTAGTAATTATGAAGTGACGAGACAGTTTCTTGTTTCAACAAACGTCCCGTAGAGAAATACGTCCCGCGAAACGTGTCACACGCCTTTGAAATGCCCCTTGGTTTCCAACAAAAAAATTGAACCATCCGATGTCATATTTTTTCACTGCGACAGTGTGCCTCTTAGACAATCATTCTACTCATTTATCTGCCTCTTCACATTTATAACAGTAAAATCCATGAAGCGTAGATCAAATAAAAAGCAAATCATTGGTACAAACATTACGCTGTTGAAACTTGACCTTATTGTTTATTAGATACAGATTTTGCGAACAACTATTAGCATACAGACATACAGAACAATTGTGGGGCTAGCGCTCTGATTTTATTATAACAGTCTCTCCTCGGGTGGGTTGTGAAGCTATCACAACTGGTTTGTTACGCCAGCATCGTACCTTGAGGGGGTCTTAGGCTTAGATCAAATTTGTGCTGAAAAAAAGGTGTCCTGATTTCTAGCTCCGACCAGATGGTATCCCTATTTGTGATGCACTTTATTATTCCACAGGACTTCCACCGTAGAGACGGTCGGGTTTCGGGTTTTCAAACCCGAACCCGACCCGTACGCTTCGGGTTCGGGTCGGGTTCGGGTTTGAAAATTTTCGGAAGTGTCGAGTACGGGTCGGGTTCGGGTTTGGATGAAAAAAAAAATTTCGGGTCGGGTCGGGTTCGGGTTTGAAAATGTCGGGTTTAGGTCTGAAACCCCGAAACCCGACTATATCAAATAAACATTTTTATAAGATAATGATGTCTAATTTCATGTAACTGTAAAAATCACTAACATTTCAATACCATTCGAGGCTCAAAGCTTCAGGGCAACCTCAAATTGGTACAAAAAATCGACCCCCAAAAAAATCTCGGGTTCGGGTTTCACAGTTTCGGGTTCGGGTTTCACAAAAATAAAATTTTCGGGCTCGGGTCGGGTTAGGGTGTGATTGAAAAAAAAAATTCTCGGGTTCGGGTCGGGTTCGGGTTTGATCGAAAAAAAAAATTCTCGGGTTCGGGTTTGATCGAAAAAAAAATCTCGGGTTCGGGTCGGGTACGGGTTTGAAAAAAGCCAAACCCGACCATCTCTATTCCACCGTCACCATCAGTTATACGAGTCGAATGAAAAAGTTAGTCCAAATTGCACTTTGAGAAGAGATCTGGCATCTCTGACATGTTAAACCTAGTTGCCAAATTGTAGGGTTTTCATCGCTTATCTCTCTCTCTCTCTCTCTCTGAGTATGGAACACACGATAATAGACCATTTTACGAGACGTTTCTGAACTCAATTCATGAATGAAATTTTGACAGAAAGCTTGGAACCGCTGACACAACGCACGTAAAAGCAACATCAATATCAGCAGGATCCGTGACACCTGTCAGTTCGTAAAATGGTCTATTGATACGTACATTCATAACACTCATAACAATAACGTAACGCAAAAATCCAATTTTTAGATTTTTCAGAAAAAAAAAAAACACCTAGTAAAAAACTGAGTGTGTCTTGTGTTGATCCACTTTTATCAAACCACAATGAATTATTACGCATTAGTATTGCGCAGTTTACCTCTGAATAGACTCATAGTGAACTAATTTTGTCACACCAAAATATGCTCACACTGCTCTGTACACTGGTATTGCAGCAACAGCAACAGGAGCAGTGGCAAGAAAGCAATGAATAGACGTGACGATTAATTTTTGTGCAGTGGACGTTGTTTTGTTTTGATTTTTTTGTCAGCTTAAAGTGATTGTGGTATCCAGCTTTTTACGCACCATAATGGCGGATGCTATAATGCGTGTTCGTAATTTGTGAATATCTCTGCTTGCGTCAGTTTCGTGATTTCTAGAGTTTTGGCAACACTGATGTTGCCAGATTTGTTGTTTTTTTTGCGAAATACACAGGGGATGACAACATGCTATCTCTTTCTATGCTGAATGAGTGAAGAGTCTTCCCGACTAAAGTGGCAAAATATATGGAACTTTTGCTGGGCGCCTGCCTCAGGGCTTTATTTTTAAATGAAGCCCCGATATGTGGTCTACTGTCAAACGTGTAGAGTTGAGATAGGGCCGTCATCCCCTTGGAAATACATAAAGACTTCAAACTGACGTAAGCAGAGTTGTCAAAAGGGTAGGTAAAATATTACGCGTAAAAAACTGTATAACAACTATAGGTGGGTGAATATTTTTGACGTCTACGAATAAAAAGCAGAAAGTCTAGCAATGTAATAGAAAATAGATACTTTTTTTCTTTATCTATTACAATAGATACTTTAAAAATTCAGCACACGTAAACTGTTTCAACTTAAACTTAACAAATGCCAGATGCTCAATGGTAATGGTCAACGGCTAGAAGATTCTTCTTATCACTCTACTGAGATTGAACCAACGAAAAAAATCGATCACGGTGAGCTTTGCGACCTGGAATCGAAAAAAGTTACTGAGCAATTTATAAAAATTTCGCATACTACCCCGGTACAATATTAAATATCTTAGGAAAATCAGGGCAAATGCTAGAATATAAAAAAACGTCCTGCAAAATCAGAACGGTTGGTATCCCTAATTTTCTAGCATTAGTAAGGCCGATACAAATTTCATTTTCATTTTATGTCACCCCCCCTCGCGTATATGCTTGATTTAGCAACAAATATGTCCAGTGACAGTGAAAGTGTCATCAAAAGGCAAACCAAATGTTAAATAATGATAATAATGAGGCAATCCACGGGTGACGTTTTTTTGCTTGTACGTTTGTTATTGTTGCTGTTTTTCAAGCTGTAAAATCAAAACACGGCCAAAACCGAAATCTTTTAATGTCGGCAATAATATCAAAAGTGATTTTATATTGTTGTATTTAGGATTGGCACTCGCGATACTAGAGCTACCGATCGGATAACATTTGTTTTTCACGCTTCTGGATCCGGATTGCATCCAAGTTGAGACCGATCGAACATACATAAAGCTGTCATAAGTTGAAAACAGACTGAAATCAGCTGATCGCAACTGTCTCGTGGATTGCCTTATGTGATATTTTTCAACACACTTTTGCATGCAAGTTACAAACGGCGTAACTTGCACACAATTTTTTATGAAAGCTATTCCTTTTTTTTCTTCTCAGTGTTTATTTTTTGCCCTCCCCTCAGCTAACTGATAACCGTGGGCATAAAAACTATTCAGAATTTGTATCAGTCTAAATGCTTCAAAAATAAACAACTAAACGAATTCCATGGTAAACCTAAATAGCTACGTCACTATTTGGCATCAACTGTGGGCATAGGGGGCGTGCAAGTTTTCTCCTCACCTTCGTTTTATGCTCATTGGGCAGGATTCTCACAATTCTGATCACCCCTCTAAAAAATGAAAGCTTCTTACGCAAAGCTCTCTCCAATGAAGCTTTCAAAATTGGGTAAAAATTCCAAAATTTCGGGATTTTTTTACCGCGAAGGATAATCAAAACAAAGTGAATTGAAGATTAAACTGTTCATGTTTATCATAATTCTAAACAAAACGTTTTATTGGGCACAAATTTGCCTTCTTTCCTTTTCTTTAAAGAAATGAAGTTCCGCGCTATAGTAACGGACAACGTCCATATACGGGAGCTGCTAAATATAGTGACAACGTTGTCCCGTATCAATCGAAACATAATTATCAACGTTCAACCGTCGAAGGTGGTCCTTCAGATCGAAGCGGACGTCGAAACCGGACAGTGCCTGTGGTGTGAGATCGATGCAGCGGACCGGGGTGCATTTTTCAGTGAGTATGTGATGGACGGAATCGACGAGCAGCACAACCAGTTTTATCTGACGGTTGTGGCGGCCAATCTGGTTCGCGCTCTTTCCTGGAATCATTCGATCGATTACCTGAAACTAAAACTCGAAAAAACGGAACTGGTTTACCTGGCGGTGGAAATGACTGGGGTTTCCCACAATGAAGAGGATTTCATGTGTCCTAAGGTTAACCATCAAATCCCGGTGACGGTGGTTCCACGCAGCGAATGGAACCATTTCAATCTCCCACAGACTGTACAGTACGATTTAACAACCACGCTACCGTCCATCAAATCGCTACGAGCCTTAATGGAGAAGAAAAAGAATCTGTCACCAGCGGTCACAGTGTATGCCACTGCGACGGGGGAGCTGTCACTGGTGGTGGAAACTGACATTGTTACCGTTGGTAGCCACTACAAGGGACTCGAGAGCTCCTGGTGTGCAGGCCGTCCACCGGCTGCGAACGGTGAAGATGCCGCCTGTCGGGTGGATTCCAAGAAACTGTCCACCATTCTGGAGAGTATCAATTGTTGTAATCTCAGGATGGTGGCCAACATCAAGCACGAGCATTTATTTAACATTAGGTTCGAGATTAAAGATAATGTTTTTATTAGTTTTATTCTGCCAGCGATTGATTTCGATTGAAAGAATACAAAAGTTGTTTTTTTCTCAATGAATGTTCATTTTTATTTTAATTATGAAAAGCGACTAATGTGTGTGTGAAGGGTTTCGATTGCTCCAAACGAAAAAGCCTTTTTTATCCGAAAGGAGGCTCGCTTCTTAGGCTGCGACTTCCCATCCTTTGCTACGATTTTCTTTTCTTAGAAGTAATAGAATGCCTGTTGATTTTCCGATTTGATGAGTTAATGAAGGTGGTTGACTGGTTTTTGTTTTCGTTTAGTAATGCCTATCATATTTAAGCGGTAAGTTTTATATTTAAAATTTTTATATTCTCCTATGGTTTTGCTCAGTTTTGTAGTACAATTACCGTTGCAGTCGCCCTCTGCTTGCTATTCCGCATAAGTCTAGCGTAGCAAATCGATGGCTAATTGTATAAGGTTTTTTTTTGCGTGAAGATCGTGTTGCTCAGGTAGAAGTGATTATGGAAATAATTGTTCGTTTAATTCAGTGAATTTTTGATAGTTCCATCAGGTTTTCGAATTATGTTTCTCGTTATTTTAGGAATTTCAAAACGATGCTGATTAGGATACAGTTTTGAAAATCTTTCAAATATTTCAGTTCATTGTATATTCTATGGTTGGTTATTAGGTTCAGTGACGAGTACAACTTTCCTAATCACTTCTATCTGAATATAAAAACTAGCTCCTAGTTGTCACAATTTCCTTTTCAATCTAAAGCTCATCTTTTATTTTAAGTTAGCATGGATCACTCGCGTCACGTGTTTCTGCAATGCACATTTATTCAGCGGCGCTTTGCATTTAAAATAATGCTGCTCTAACAACGGATGTTCAAGTTATAACTTTTATCTAAATTTCACCTGCTTTCTAGTTCACACTTTTAATGAGCAACACGGCGACATGTCAACTTTAGTACTATTCATTTTAGTAGGTAGTTAATTATTCCCTGCGCAAAACACAGACACATTCAATGATAGTGGCGATGGTGGAAAGCAAAATGGATGCATCAATTTTAACGTAATGAAACGCTTTGCGCGTAGTGAGTGAGAGGTTGATGACGATGACGCGTCTAAGCATTAACCCTTTAGAATTTCGCCGTTTTATTTATGAGTCATGTCCCGTTAACGAAAGCATGGCTCCATGACAGGAGGATCCTGTCAGTATCTAAGATCGGTTTTGATGGTAAAACGTGGGTTTCCTATTCGTTATTTTTACGATACTTATGATTGTATTTTTTCCAGAGTGCAAAAGGTGTTTTAAACAAACCATTACTTTTACAACTAGTGAACGGCTTAACAGATTGTTTTGAACAATCGCTAAGCTTAAGGGGAACAGAGTAGGTAATAATGCGGTTATTTGTTAAATTATTCTGCTGTAAGATTGTGCTACTGCATGATTCGCGCTTAGCTAATGCGTTGTGTTTTTCTTCCTAAATCAGTTTATGCATGAGTTTGTATATTTTGTGAAACTTCGCTTTGGTTACTGCATAGCTAAATTGTTAAATCCTAGTTTTATCCCTTTTTCGTTTAATTGAACTCTCTTCCATTTTGCCACAGTTTTCACGAACAGTCGCTTGTTTGTTTTGATTTTAAACCTGCATCTTCTATTAAATATCCTTGAATTGGGAGTAGTTAAAAAATCGATAATAATAAACCAAAACCACAGCTCGCTTCGGCATGTTTTTTTTGTAGGATGCAGTTGTAATTGTTAATGATTCGGTCTTCATGAACTTCGTCGCTGTTTTAACACATGCAACCACCCTCTGAGTCCTGCTGGTCTCCGGAATTTGAAGGCTGAGTCTGCAGATCGACAGCTGAAAGGCACAGGAGTTAAGGAAAAGCGGCATCGAACAATCGAATTGTTGAGAAAGTAATCTAAGAAAGAAAAAACAACGAGCTTGAGCATAATTTATACTCTGGATTAGTTTATTTAGTCAAGTAGTTATAACTTAAGCGAGTTACTATCGCGAGGGCTAGCAAAGTCATTAAAATAATTATTTTCTCATTTTGCCCTTTTTTACGATGCTTCTTGCCACTGTTCAATTAGCAGAAATAACTGCTACGCTAAAATTCAGGAAAGCAGCGTCATAACTTTATTACTTTTGGGCAACCTTATCATTATTTAAACATATCCCGAAGGTAGAAGTAAGTAATCGTATAAGGTAGTATAATTATTTATAAACAATATTTCACTGCATGTATCTATCAGTAGAGGCAAAACTAAAGAATAAACAGAAAATATAGCACTCTCCGCGAACGGTAATAATGTTTAACAGTAAAAAAAATAATCATAGACACTTTCTCATCTCGAACAAAATCTACTTTGAATGTTTTCTTTTCATGTATGCGTGTGTGGACATCATCCTTAATATTTGCGAATGTTGGACCCATAATGCAACAGTTTTGCACGTATTATTCTTCACTATAAATAAATAATAATATAGATAAAAAAAGGTGCAGTAAAGGATGGATAATTTTCTCTTCGACTTCTGCGTTAGCCGGGCTGCTGACTCGTGGCGGATACGATCCGACACTGGCTAGATCTGCCATCTGGCCGCGGTAGTAGATGGGAACGGCATGTTTGTATGTTTCTTTTTTTTGTTTTACTCTGTTAGGAGGTAGACTTTTCTGGACCTTCAGCATGCACAGCCACCTTCCGGGTCTTTCGCTTCGTTCGGTGAGTCCTTAAGCACAACTTCTTGCACTGGTAAAGGAAATCATAAGTTAAGGAAAATAAAGTGATAACGCAACAAAAATGTGAACGAAAAACGACAAGACAGAGTAGCTAACTACTTGAGGATACTGATTGAAGTAACTGAAAAGAACAAAATAAATAGAATGAACGATAGTCGAATAAGATGTGAAGAACAATCTGTGGGAGTGTTCTATTAGGTTCGGAAATATTGCCACTTCTTATAGTTTGGTATTTTGTTACTAGGACTGCTGTTACTTAGTTGAAAATCACAATTAAACAATAGAAAAGGTAGAAGGTAGTGTTCGAGAAACAACCGCATGTTTGGAAACTACGAATGCTTTTCCAATAATTAATTGATAACGCAACTGGCGCCTAAAATATTTTTGTCAAACACAGGTGCGAACGGAAGCAAATTAGAATTACAGAAAGCACGTTTTTTAAAGCAAATTATTCAATTTTTCAATAAAAATCTCAAACTTTTTACACAAGCTCTAGCTCTAGGACATCAACATGTTCAATGCTTATGAAAGCAAATATTATTAGGGCTGAATTGACAAACATACAGACAGTCTGTCTAATTTTCGCACAGTTATCAAAGTCCAAACACAGTCCAGGTGAGAGGAATACGAATTTGTACCCTTGAAGTTAGCCGAAGGTCATGGTTGGTTGTTTTACTAATATCTCCTTGGAACTAACGCTGGAGGTTGTTATCAATACTCATAGATACATGGAAATAAGATTAGAAATAGAAATTGAGCACATTGATAACAACTGGGATTTAGCTTTTTTTAAACAATGGAGGATCCAGACTCAGATGGTATTCTACAGTCTAAGCCTTTAAATCTAACGTCAGCATTGATAATTGCATTCACAATGAGTTCCTAAAATACTAAATCATTGAAAGATCATGAGACAACTTTCTTCGAATTCAAAGGTAGCTCAGTAAGCTATCAGCACTGAATTTGTAGTTTACTTACTTTCAATTTACTTTTTTGGCGACAGATCGACGAGGATCGACAGCACACACCCAATGCGCGGGTTACTTATCCAAAATACGTGCTACGCGATCTACCGTGTTTCTTCATCAGCCTGATAATATCAGCGTATTTGTATACTTCGCACAGCTGCTGATTCATGCGCCTGCATCACACCCTATTTTCTTGTTTAATTCCGAGTATTGATCATATAATTCTATATTCCACGATTCATGCTTGTTGAGTGCCGCCAGGATGATCAGCGCTTTTGGAGCGCAAATATCGTGCGGACTGTAGGCTGTGAGATTTAAGCTAGCTACGCAATCTTACGGATAAGCCCTGTTCGCTGCTGCACTCCGTCTCTTCACGTTGGAGCTACATCTCGTTAACACAGGTTACGAGTGTACCAAAATTAACAAATTCATCAATCACTTCAAAAGTATTTCCATCAATCCCACCACAGCACCAACCACCGTAAAACTACCACACTCTCTGCTAGCAACCACGTACTTTTTTTTGGCAGCATTTATGGTAAGTTCAATTCTCGAAGCTTTCCCTGAAGCCGAAAAGGCCTCCCCCACAGTTCTACGATCAACACCGATAATATCGGTGTCGTTCGCGAAGCCTAGAAGCATATGAGACTTCATGGTGCCACTACTCTGCACACCCGCTCTTGGTATAACCTTCGAAGGCTGTATTGAACAGCAAGTTCGAGAACCCGTCCCCTTGCTCCATAACATTGATGCTTTCGCTCGCTGTTGGGACGCCTAATGTGAAATCGTCAAGAGTCTTACGTATCAGCTTAATTAGTTTTGTTGGAGAACCATGTTTAAGCATAATCTGCCATAACGTTCCACTGAATCGTACAGCTTCTTATAGTCTATAAACAGATGATGTGTCTGCAGGTTAAAATTTATTTTATTTTTTATTTATTTCGCATTCCGTCATAATGAGATGGCCCGATTCACAAAGTTTCTCCATCTTCGCAGGGTAGTTGTCCGGCATATTGCAACATGCCCTGTCCAGCGTACCCGTCCCGCTTTTTCCCATTTTAGTCAGGTGTATAGTCCTGCCTTCGCCGCAGTTGTTCTGCCGACAATGTCCATCTCATAAGCAAAGCAAACAAATTGACTGGATTTATTGAATATTCTACCCCGCGTGTTAATGTCCACTAGATTCGTTTCACGCTGTAGCGCAATGTTGAGTAGCAGTCAGGAGAGACCATCGAAGGCCCACCGTAGTCTTAATCATTCTAATCAACTTCCCTGGAAAGCCGTTTTTGTTTATGACCTTTCATAGCTCTTTCCGGTCCATAGTGTCATACGCGGTTTGATGTCGATGAATAAGTGGTGCGTGGGGGTTCTACCGTATTGTAAAGATTTGGTCCGTCGTAGACTGTCCTTCCACGAAGCCGGCCTGATAATTTTCCACAAATCTGTTGGCTAGCGGGGAGCATCGGCGGAAAATTGTTTGGGAAAGCACTTTGTAGGCGGCATTAACACGGTGGTTCTCACAGTCCAATTTGTGGCCTTTCTTATAGATAGTTCAGATAAACCCATCCTTCCACTCCTCCGGTAGCTGTTCTGTATCCCAAATCCTTGCTATCAGCCGGTGCAAACAGGTGGCAAGCTATGTCGGGCCCATCTTTATCCGCTCCGCTCCGAGGCCATCCTTTCCAGCCGATTAAGTGTTTTTCAGCTGCTTGATGGCATCCTTAACTTCGCCTATCGTTGGGGCTTGCAAGTCTTCTACGTTTGTCGCACCGACGGAATCGCTTTCTCCACCGCCATGGTCCTCTGACTGCCTCCACCTTTCGGTCATCTCATGATCGTTCGTCAGGATACTACCACATTAATCCCGGCACATTTCGGCTCGTGGCACAAAGCCTCGGCGGGATGTATTGAGTTTCTGGTAGAACTTTCGCGTTTCCAGAGAATGATGCAACTGTTCCAGCTCTGCATATTCCTCCTTCTCCAGGCAGCTCTGCATCTTCTTCTGTCTTTGTCTTTCTAGGTTCTGACGAGGGGCACTGCGCATCTTAGCCCCCCGCGCAGCGTTCTCTTCATCCATCACCCTCCTACATTTGTCGTCGAGCCGCTCGTTTCGTTGGGTATCTGTAAGTTATGTTCTCAAAACTTGTCGAGGATCTGTCTCAAGGTGAACATCTGGTCCATTGTATTTACGATCAAAGATTTTCTGCAAAGGTCTCAGTTTATGAAACAAGAAACGGCTGAGAACTTTATAAACGTAATTGAGGAGACTCATGCCTCGATAGTTAATGCAGTTCGACCTATGTCTTTTTTATAGATAGGGTATGTGAGTTCTATCAACCTGTCAGTAGGTAGTTTCTCCTCAGACCATATTCTCAGTATAACCTGATAAATTGCAATATGCCTTCCTAGCGGCATTTTTTAACTCATGTAAGGTTGGCGCTTGTCCATCCTCTCCAGTTTTTCTCCCGTTCTCCTTACCTTTCGCACCATTCAATACCACATCGGAGTGCTGTTTTCAACACCTGGCCGTATGTGATTTATCCGTAATCAGGATCCTTTCGCTATCATTACACATGACATTGGCATTACAGTTACATTAATCGCTCTATTTTATAATTTCTTCCCCACCATCACGTGTGACGCATCACACGAGTTGCTACTACTAACGTGTATGTATAGGCCCGATTCTTTTCATTTGTCATATCAGGACAGTCAGCATCAGGAGGTACCCCTTCCCACTACCATTTTCGATTGTACTTTGTAGCAACTATTATTTTTACATCGATGTTACTGCGAAAATACTCCGTTCGTAGTTGCTCACTCTGCAGGAGTGCAAAACGGTTCTTTCACAAGAGCGACTCTAAATTGGTTATTCGTCATCTCAAAAAAAATTTTTTGTAAAACTGTCTCGAAGTGGCGAAAGCCAGTTGTTGATCGACATCCGCTTCAACGTTTGTTCATGTTTGATAAGAAATTTAAGTTCACACAGTTAGCGAACAGTTGCGGTATCTTCCTCTTTGATCCTGATTTAAATACGGTGAGCACGAATTTTGCATACCACGCCACGAGATAGTGATCTGAATCGACGTTAACCGCATGCTGATTGATGGTCGGCACTTTTCAGACGTCATCGATGTGGGGTCTTTTCTGAGGTCAAACATCGAATTTGTAGTTTGGCCAGATCAAATCGCTGATTGTAATGTTTCATCCAAAAGGGCAAAATATGAAACAAGAATCCGGTAATAATCTGGCTCTCTGAAATATCTGATAGATTTGAGGTCAATCTGGTGCGAAGTCAGACAACTGGCGAATCCAGAACTTTATCCGACCTGCATTTTTATAGCGGTCCTCTCATATTTTTTGCGCTGCTTGTTGCGTTTTAGACGATTCTCCTCAGGCAACATTTTGAGTTCTATATGATCAACGCCTTTGTTTGAGATATTTATAGTCTAGTTAAGACTCGCTCAATTTCACTTTGCGGGTATTTAGCATGATTTCATGAACTTTTTCAATATTTTCCGGCGCGCTTTCTCATTTCGGTTACATTGGTTCTAGAGGTACAGTTACGACGTAATTGAGCAAATCAATAATTTACGGTTGAATTTGCTGGAGCAGATGTTTCATAACACCTATCTAGTTATTGCTCCGCTTGAACGGGATTTTAGTTATTTCAAAGATTTTTCAATTTGTAACACAATCTTTGTGTTTTAGTCCATGTGGTAGGTTAAACTCGAAATGCAGATTGTTTGTCGGCTTTAGAACTATGTGATTCAGTATACATTAGTGTGGTAGTTCATTGAGCTGCTCTTGTAGGAAGAAAATGTCCTTACTGTATTAGATTACTTCAAATCATCTGTAAATGCATACCGAAGGCATTCTAATGAGAAAATTTTTGAAGTAGACATCACCGCAAAACAGCGGACTACAAGGCTGCCTTGTGCAATCCCTGAATTGTAAAAGAAAGATTCAGTCAGGACAACGTACCAATCTTGAGTTTGGGTTTGCAGAATTTCAAGCTCCGATTGCAAATGTGGTCCTAAGAGATTTAGATAATTCAATAATTTGCACATATCATATGACGCAATTTGATTTCTTGAAAATAATCGTGTCTTCGTGTTAATCTTGAATTAGCAGATCATCAATATGTTGGCTGTTGGATGGTATTAGAAATCTTTTCGTCATATCAACCTTTTCAGAATATATGGAGCTTTCATTAGTCCATTTTCTGCCCTTCGCTTATGGAGTTTCTTTTTTTTTCGAATCGCAATAATTGATGTTACTATTTGCCACCGTTTGTTCAGATTTAGGGGTTGGTGAAAACTCATTGAATCCAAAAATGGCCGACTTCGAGTCACCACTTCGAATTTTCGAAAGCACAAGACTCGGAAATACTCATTGCGTTCCCTATGAAAATTCTATTTTATGTTTGCTTCACCACAGCAAACATAAAATAGCATTTTCACAGAGAACGCATTAACTATTTCCAAGTCTTGTGCTTTCGAAAATTCGAAGTGGTGACCTGAAGTCGGCCATTTTTGGATTCAATGAGGTTTCACCTTAAGCAGATCTCGTGGATACGGGACTTTCTATGCGGCTGATTTTTCTATTTGGGTTATCTTCCGTGGACATTTTTTAGTCCCCCGAAGCTTGGGTGTGGAAGCCAACTGACGTCAACAGCAGCGGTGCCAGATTGGAAGACATGTCTTCAATTGGAATACATTTAACCTGGCCTTTTTTTTTGCGGAACTTGAAGACATTTAAAAAATTACCTAGTATCCCTGTCACCAGCGTCATGTTCCAATATGATCCAAAGCATTAAGGTTAGATTCTTTTCGTACCAGAATATCTCACTTGGATCTTGGTTCACAGTCTTGACAATTTATTTGACTTTTGTCATGATCCCAGGTAACCGAAAATTCGTCTGTAAATGCAATAAGTGATGGCAATCACATTGCTAACACTCGCATTTTGTGCGGTCTGAATCATCGGTTCGCATGTACATATCGTGAAGGTTTGATGTCAAGGCCCTGTCGCTTCAATGTTTTCAAGCGTATCTGTTAGGTTCGTTATTTTCGAGTAAACATGATAACTTTTTACTACTTCGAGAGGTTAGGTTTTCTGTAAAGGTTTTTTTACCTCTGATATTATTTGTTTGTTGCTCAAAAATAGCAGCTACTGGAAGAAAACTATTCTGGAATTTTAACTCAGCATTTATATGTTTCCCTTTAAATGAGTTCAATGAACTGCAAGCAATAAGAGGTGAGGAAAGTTCAAACAATGGAAACCATTTTTTTCGTTCATCAAAAGGATACTATCTTCTGGTGGCTTATTCTCAGTCGAGTCCATACCGGGCAGTGCGGCGGCCACTCTTCGGAACAGCTGCAATGGAAGAGATGGGTTCAATAGATGCAATAAACACTTAGTAATAATATGGAGCAATCACAAAAGCGACACGAAAACAATCGTTTCCGATCAATTCAATGTCACCGTTGCGGAACGACTGTGGGATGTATCGGAGTCTTTTGACGAACGAGAAACACCCACCGACCGACCGTAGTATACTCCATCCGATTCCATACCTGTTTCACGTTGTAGCCAGCCTTCGCACTAGTTTCGATGAACATCACATTCAGTTCTTTAGCTTTCCGTTCGCCCTCCTCCGTTGAAACCTGGCGCTTGTCGGAGAGGTCAGTTTTGTTGCCCACCAGCATTATGATTACGTCACTGCCACGCTCCGTCCGGACGTCGTCAATCCATTTCGATGTTTGGTGGAATGAATTTGCATCTACGGTTAAACAACGAGAATTAAAATGGGAAACAAAGGTAAACTATCAGCTCTGGCTGCTGTTGCCCCTAGGGTTGGTGATATTGACATGCGTCCGCTTTGTTTTTGAACCACAACTGAGTTGATTGCCCAATGGATAGAATGCAGTATTCGGTTGAACGGTCTATGCATGCAAAACAAATTGCCGAGGCAAGGGAATTGAATGTGCTGAAATGTATAAATATTCAATTGATTTCGATTTATCCACGGTCTACAGAATTGGGCGGCATTCATCGGAAAGTGGTACCTAACTCAAACGAGTTGATTCATAGCTAATCTGGTTGTGATCGAAGTACCTATATGACAGTGAAAGTCTGAACATTATGAATGGGATTGTTGTAGATGTACCTGTCATGTTTTCTGCTATGTAAATATTCCAAAACGAAATATTTTTCAAATTTTTCTGAACGATAACAGGCAGAGCACTTGTACCTGGCTATGACCGCAACAATGTTTTATTTATCTAATTCACTTCGCTTTATTGAACGCCTTTTGTTTTCGAAACACTTCTATCGGCCAGCGAACATTATTGAAGCATTTGGCAACGGTATAACATCAGTGGCAATTATATTTGGCAACCGTGTGCGATGCAGTCTTGCAGTTTTAAACGAATTAGGCGCGCCCAACCGAAACGCGATGAAATTGATGATCAGAAAGTAGAGACAAATATAAACAAAAGGAATTTTTATCGTTGATTACCGATCCCGAAATAGTTATGGACATTTTAGCGATGGCTTTATTGTTCGCACAACGTTGAACCACAAGCAATTTAAATTCAATTGGTGGTGTAAATGTTTGTATGTTTTGTATCGGGATTTTTTCTCCATTTTAAGTTTATTTTAAGAGATTTATGGCATAATAATTGTAAGGAGTTAGATGAGAATTGCTTAGAAATTGAGGAACGAAAGCTTTTTCTAAAGTTATAACAATACAAAATAGATACTATAGTATTGTTGATCTAACTCCCGTCATACATAGGAAAGCTCGTTTTAAAATTATGTTTGTCCACGAGTAGAGTAGAAAAAAACATAGTAAAATCGGGAGTGTTGCAAAACTCCCGATTTTGGCATCGATTAAAATACACCACGCCGTCCTCCCCCCGTTCTGTGGAACTCTTCATCTTTGTTACAAAATAACACACGTTTTGTGTAAACCCTCTTCTTCATTTTGCTTACAAATTATAGACAGCCAACAATAATTTCTGAAGAAAGTTATTCAAGGAATCCTAAAAAACAGTTTTGGTAAATTGTGCACCTTTAAAACACAACCATTGCATTGAAAAAAATAACAACCGAATCATGCACTCATAAGACTTGGGGTCAGATAATTTTAATAATAAATCATTTCTTGTCCGATACGGGTATTGATTATGAATCATTCACCTGCTCACAGCCCAGGTTCACGGTGCGACGATAAGAATTGTGTTTTTCTACACCGCGATTGTCCCTGGATCGTCAATACATGTTACGACGTTAGGTATGATGATTCAGTCTCTTCTAATCAAAGTAATGTAACGGTAAATACTGCAATCTGAATCTACATTGACAAATTAGGCCGTCAACATCAACGTTGAGAATACCCATCTGTACGTTATGTGTCCGTCACGCCGGTGAACCCAACTGCAACGCGAACGGATTTCAGAAAGTTAGTTTTTTTTTTGGGACGCTACACTATTGTAAGCAAGCATACATATACTATGCGGCATACGGTGGAACATGTTTCAATACGAATTGCTATGCTGGTGCGCTGGGTACACTAAACACACGAGAAAGCAAAACCAGGTGAACCGTAACGACTGGCTGACTGTGGATTTCCTTATCAGTCCCCAACTTCACACAGGTGGAAAACGATGATTTGCTGAGGTTTGTTTTAAATTTTCAGCCTATACTTGGTGCTCACATTCAGGAACGCCCGAGTTTATAAGCGAGCGTGTTCTAATTCTCAACTGTCGCGAAGGCCTAGGTTTATTGCATGGCATAATACTGGTGAACTAGAAAATTGTAAGTTTGTATGTCAACGCTGGCAATAATTTGCAGTTCAGACAGCGGCAACAGTAGCTGAAGTTCAACAAACGCAAACTCAGGTACTTACTTGTAATATCGTACACTACTACGGCTACGGTTGAGTCCCGAATGTAGGAAGGTATTAGCGATCGGAATCGTTCCTGTCCGGCAGTGTCCCACAGCTGTAATCGTACTGTTCGGTCTTCTAAATACATGGTTTTTGACAGGAAGTCTATACCAATCGTTGCCTGCAATGGAAGGAAAGGAACGAAACATGCATTGGTAATTGTAATATTCACAATAAATAGTAATATGATTGTTGTAGTATTCACAAAATGAGATGATAACAGATAACAAAAGCATTTAAGAAAAGGTTATTTCACAATACCGAAAGAAGGAATAGATATTTGTAATGCTTTTAATGCATCATGTGAGCTATCCAATAATTCGTAAAGAATGTTTAATAACCATAGTAATGATGTTTTTTCATTTAATAGTTCAACTTTAACTGACACAGTCTCACTAAAGCGACTGATGGAAAAGACCTGACTTGACAACCTCATTACCATTGATAAATCGGCATAAGACCCTAGTTTTAGGCACGGCAACAACAACGACACAATACTTAAAACCAATCTAACTAATTATCAAATTGTTCTGGTGAAACAGAAATGAATGTTCAAGTTTAACATCAATAGGAGCTCAGGAGCGTCGATTTTGCAAGTCAAAAGTCTAACCAAGAGCAGGTAACATCTGTCTTCATTTGGTAGTTGGATTTTCAAATACCTATGTGTTCATAAAGTAAAAGCAGTGTCAAAAATGAAGCGTACTAACGGGAAATAGAGGGTGTGATTGAACCTAATTTAATTTAGTTCTGGAAGGTAAGTTACGAGTCTTGTTTCCAAATCCTTGACCACATAAACTATTTCTTACTAGTACTTTCCATTTGAAGTCTATATTAGGGTGCCAGCCAACAAACGTGAAATTTCGGTTTTCGAAATTTTTTTTTTTGATGCCAAATGACTTAAAAACGCATGAAACGTCGAGAATTGGTGTCATCGGAAATTTTTTTTTTTTGCAAAAATCAACTCTCTGGGTCGTTTTTTTCAATAGTGGAAGGCGGAGTTCAAAATGTTTAGAATTTATCTTTTGAAATTGATCACTAGTCTCTCGAAATAGCTTGTATAATTATATACATTATAACTAGCATCGAATACATTATGTTTCATTAGGGTGGTTCATTTATTTGACATAGGGTGGTTCATAATATTGTGTAAAAATGAGTATAAAATGTGAAAAAGCACTTCGGTTCGTTTGATTGGTGTGACGTCTTCGACAAAGTTGTAGATAATAATTCTGTCTTTTCAAAAAAATTACACCTAAAAAATTATTTAAAAAAAAAAAGTTAGAAGATTAAAAATTAATTATTCAAAAGGGCCCATTTTTTAAAAACTTGATTTTTTTAATCGAACCTACAAAATATTACCAAAACAATGAAACCAGTCCGATCATTTCAAAATCAAGAAAAATAAGTTATCATTTTTTGAAAAAAATTCTGGTCACTTTTTTTTCACACGATGATTGGCACCCTAGTCTATATAGAAAAAAACCTGAATAAATTCACCTAGCGGTGAGACCCAGCCTTTCTCATTAGTTCGAATTATTTGTTAAAATAGATTTACACGAACACTTAAAAAATACACCATGATAATTTCTGCTGGATTTATTATTCATTCAAATATAATCCAATACGATTTGTGAAAGCGGTATGATACCCTTAGGCAAGAAATCATCTTCAGACGCCATTTTAAATTTCTAGATAATAGCGTTCGGTTTCTGGAAACCACTCTAAAAGGGCAACTAGACCTTTCATTTGTTCCAATTTCATGAAAATCGGTTCTGCCATCTCTGAGAACATCGAGTGAGATTGAGAGAGCTTTCTATACATACACACACATACACACACATGCACGCATACAGAAAATGCTCAGTTCGTCGAACTGAGTCGAGTGATATATGCCATTCGACCCTTTGGAACACTTTTTTTTTGATAGCAAAAATTAGTGCATAATATAAACTCTTCGGAACACATTTATTTTTATACCTTTTGAACCACATGTTTAATCTATATAAGAATCATTAGTTGATGGTTTTGAAGACAGCCCGTTTATTTGATATCGGTTTTGTTCAAATCGGTTGTGTAATTTCTGAGATAATAAAGTGTTGTGATTTTTACATTTTGATACATAACAGACAAAGTTACAGTTCGATTACAAAAAAAAAACTAATAGGGTCTTATGAGGCAACTAGACCTTTCATTTGCAATTTATTTCGTGAAAATCGGTCCATTCATCTCTGAGAAAAGTGAGTGAGTTCAAGCAGTCTAAGAAACATGAACGGATGAAGTTGAAGCCAAAAAAAAATAAAAAGCCAAAAAAATAAAAATTCAATAGGATCTTATGAGGCAACTAGGCCTTTCATTTGCAATTAATTTCATGAAAATCAATCCAGCCATCTCTGACAAAATCGAGTGAGACTGAGAGACCGTTGTACATACACACACGCATACAGAAGATGCTCAGCTCGTTGAACTAAGTCAATTGATAAATGACATTCGACCTTTTGGAGCACTTTTATACCTTTGGTTTTCTCAGTGATTACTATACCTTTCTAGGAGACCGTTGGATATGATTCCGGACACCAAACATCGAGATATATCCTTAACTCGTCTGCATACAGCCGCTTTTTCAAAGCTGAAATTACGGAACAAACATCGCTGAGCAAGATCACGAAAAGCAACGGACCTGAATTACTTCCTTGTGTGTCTCCAGACTGATTTCAGAAGTTATATTTTAAAATAGAACAGCGGATTCGATAGCAACTTCATTAACTAAAATAAGTATAATTCAAGCACACTTTCGGGAACATTACGTGTAATCAATTTGTGAATTGGAAGAAACATATAAGATTGCGCTTTTCGGTGACAATTTCAATCGTTTCGGTTTTATTTTGAAGTCGTTTTGCGTACATATTAGGGATGTTACGGAAGTGGTTTTTAGATATCTGCAGATGCGGATACAGATATGTGAGTCCTGATGCGGATACGGATACGGATGCCATGCGGATGATCCGCCTTTACGGATGGGGATGCGGATATCCGTAACAACCCTAGTACGTATATGTTAATAATTACACAATAAATAAGTTTTATTAAAATCATATCATATCTCACGCTTAGCCTTGGGGCTAATAGCGGTCTCGATCAACTAGATTATAGTTGAGAGAATTCGTTATCGATATTGTTTTTGGCACAGTTTGCATGTGTAGGATAAGTATAACGATACACCGTGCCCAAGTGCTGAGTCGAGAAAATTTCCAGCTTGAAAAGTTCCTTGACTCGATCGGGAAGCGAACCCGATATCACAACCGTGTGCTACCCGCTAAAAATACTTTAGCCGGTAATTAAATACGTGTCCTCGAAAAGTTTAGATTCATTCCAAGATTACGATTGTATTTACCCGAGTGGAAGAAGAGGTTAATTTTCCTAACCGCTTAAACTCGCAAGCGCTAATCTTTTATTAACTTTGAATAACGTCTTACTTCAGTTGGGTGGCATTCCAAAAAATCGAGAATGGAGTGAAACGACAGAATGAAAGATTTCAAACGCTTACTACTTTGTTACCACTGAACGGATTTTAGTCATTGATATCTCGTTGGATAATAAACAAATTACTCTAGTTTATGAAATCATTTTTACTGACATTTTTTCATATTAAGGTGGGTAAAATTCATAGCAAACATGATTATAGTTCAACCAATCGCGTACCCACAATGTTGCAATCCAAACATTTCCCTAGCACAGCCGACACTGAAGCATACAAACGATTTGACTTTGCAACGATTTGTAGTTGCTGTTGTTGCTTTGTTCGCTCGAGTGCAATACGACACGCCCATCGGAAATATAACTTTCATTAGTCACATATAAAAGCATGCGCATGAAACAGCATGCAACAATCTAGTCTTCATTGAATCGACCAGTAGCAAGTAGACTACTTCAATAGCAAGTGCCAAAGGGGGGGTACGTGAAATTTCGGTTTTCGAAATTTTTTTTTTTGATGCCGAATGACTTAAAAACGCATGAAACGTCGAGAATTGGTGTCATCTGAAAAAATTTTTTTTTTGCAAAAATTTACTCTCTGTGACTTAGTCTTTTTTTCAGTTGAGGAAGGCGGAGTTCAAAGTGTTCAGAATTTATCTTTTGAAATTGATCACTAGTCTCTCGGAATAGCTTGTTTAATGATATACACTATAACTAGCATCGAATACATTATGTTTCATTAGGGTGGTTCATTTATTCGACATAGGGTGGTTCATAATATTGTGAAAAATGAGTATAAAATGAAAAAAATCTCGTTTTACTGAATACCAATAGAAAAATTCCTGAAAATATAATATTTGTTATATCATTGCCGTTAGGGTGGCAATGTTGAATTGGAAAAATATAAGTAAAATGGCAAAATATTACAAAACAAATTATCTCAACCAAAATTAAGATTGTGTCTCGTGGAAAATGTTGAATGCTTTTATGTCATTTGCAAAATCACACACGGGAGGTACATGGAATTTTCATATTCGAAAAATGTTTTCGATTCCAAGTGTCTTAAACTTTTAAATGAAATGGTGGAAACTGATGGAATATGTTATATTACTTCGTTTGTAAAATCTACTCTCTAAGACACTTGCACTCGTCTTTCGAATGTTGTACCAGACAATTTATTCGTTTTATTTACCACAATAATGTCCTTTGCCAGCACTTGATTGAACACACAGTGCTCTGGCTTATATAATCGGACAAAAGACTGTATCGATGTTGTTCAGTGATAATGAGAGTATAGGGATCTCAATCAGACACGCAACACAATTGACTCGTTGTTTCTGGGTTTGCGTCGTTTTGACAGTTCGACCATACATTTTCTGTCAAGTTTACATCATCAGAACGTGAACGTGCCTATTGGCTGAAACTTTGCATAGACGTTTTTATAGGCAAAAGATGCCATTTTGTGCTATTGGTTTAATTTATTGAAACACAACTCATTTTTGAAAAGCAATTGAAAAATACTATTTCGGATAGGTATTGATGATTACAAAAATTTTTAGAGCCAACACGGTTCGTTTGCGCGGTGTGACATCTTCGGAAAAGTTGTAGATAATAGTTTTGTGTTTCAAAAAAAAATATACACTCTAAAAACAAATTACTAATTTAAAAAAAAAATAAAAGAAAGTTATAAATTAATTATCAAAAACAGCCCATTTAAAAAAAAAAGATTTTTTTATAAAAACTACGAAAGTTTTATCTTAACAACGAAACCGGCCATGGAGAAATCAGAAACAATGTTATATTTTTTAAATTTATTTTTTTTTTTTCACAGGGTAGGGTAGGTTTTTGGAGGAACGAAGTTATTATTTACAACTTTGCCAGATACACTATGCCAATCAAATAAACCATTTTGACTGTAGAAATATTCTTGATTCCTCATACAGTGTTCTATTGGACATTAAAAAAATGTCTACAGTCAAAACGGCATAGTGTCTTCGGCAAAGTTGTAGATGATATTTCGTCCTTCCAAAAAATATGCCTTTTAAAAAATATAATTGAAAATAACTTTTTTTTTCAAAAAAAATTCATTGTTTTGGTAATCTTTCGTAGGTTTTATTGAAAAATAAATCAAGTTTTTAAAAAATGAGCCCTTTCGAATAATTAATTTTTAATCTTTCTTCTAACTTTTGAATAAATGATTTTTTGAGTGTAATTTTTTTAGAAAGACAGAATTATTATCTACAACTTTGTCGAAGACGTCACACCAATCAAACGAACCGAAGTGCTTTTTTTATTTTATACTCATTTTTCACAATATTATGAACCACCCTATGCCGAATAAATGAACCACCCTAATGAAACATAATGTATTCGATGCTAGTTATAGTGTATATCATTATACAAGCTATTTCGAGAGACTAGTGATCAATTTCAAAAGATAAAATCTAAACATTTTGAACTCCGCCTTCCACAATTGAAAAAACGACCAAGTCCCAGAGAGTAAATTTTTGCAAAAAAAAATTTTTTCAGATGACACCAATTCTCGACGTTTCATGCGTTTTTAAGTCATTTGGCATCAAAAAAAAAAATTTCGAAAACCGAACAGTACAGGCATAATATCGTCAGATATAAACGATATTCTTTCGAGTGTTGTTGAATATATTTCAAAAATTGATTTCCAGAAGAGGCCGAAAATAAAAATACGTACAGTCGCTGAGCAAACACATTGATTCTGTCAGCAGACTCTGTATATTTTGTAACAAAAAATCCCCTAATTACAGTGTTTAGCCCCACGTCACCATTTCATACAACCCTAGGGCTGTATACCTTGTAGTATTGTCTGAGATTATCTACCTGTCCTATTAACAGTTTGAACAGGTGGACGAGACGCCTCTGAGGGTGGCATTCCAAAAAATCGAGAATGACTGAAACGACAGAATGAAAGATTTCAAAAGCTTACTACTTTGTTACCACTGAACGCATTTTAGTCATTGATATCTCGTTGGATAGTAAACAAATTACTCTAGTTTATGCAATCATTTTTACTAACATTTTTTCATGGTGAAGTGGGTAAAATTCATAGCAAACGTGATTATAGTTCAACCAATCGCGTACTCGCAATGTTGCAATCCAAGTACTTCCCCAGCACAGCCGACACTGAAGCATACAAACGATTTGACTTTGTAAACGATTTGTATTTGCTGTTGTTGCTTTGATCGCTCGAGTGCAATACGACACGCCCGCCGGAAGTATAACTTTCATTAGTCACATATGAAAATTAGCATGCAACAATCTAGTCTTCATTGAATCGACCAGTAGCAAGCAGACTAACCGGTGCCACAGCGCAGCTGGCGATGATTTCATGTTTGTATGGTTTTTGCTGCACCACACGCATCGACCGGCAAACATTGCCACATTTATATCTGTATTTTTCTTTGAAAATATCTGTAGATCTGTATCTTGGGCCAAAAAATCTGTAATAAAAATCTGTATCGAGCAAACTCAGAATGTTGGATGGAAAAATTTTTACTTGCAGAACATATTTAAACAAATTCATTCTTCTCTACGTGATGTTTATACAGGTTTTTGTTAAATTAATTTTTTAAAGTTTTCGTTAATTCAATATTAGTATCTCCTCCTTGGTCTGCAACGTAGCTTTCAGCTTTTAAAATTGAGATCATTAGCTTAGGGGCCATGCAATTTCTGGTTTCAACAATATATTAGAAGTAAGCGTTCTAAGCAAGCAGAAGAGTGTGGATTTATTTAAAAAATTCTCACAAATGATCTGTAAATGAAGTTATCATCCCGCCTAATGGTGTTCAACAGCTCATACCAAACTAAGTAATTTGTTTCAATCTTCCGGTCAAAAAATTTTTTTCAAGCGTGCGAAATTCGTTAGACAGCCCTTTTCAGTCAGTTACTGTTGCGAATTTGGGAAATTGTCGCATCAAATCGTTCAAATTTTCCAATTTCACGAACGATTTAAGATAACTTAAAGCTGCCATTTTTACAACAGAGTCGGCGAAATCGCACCTATTTGTAATTTGTTTTACGAACTTTGAATAGAAGTCCTGACAAATATTTCGCAACGTTCATTTTCGCGTTGCGTTCAGGTCACATTCCACTTCTTCTTCATCGATACGTACATAATTCTCATGATGTTTTTTTTACAAAACTTTTAAAAATCGTATAATCGAATTCTACCTTCAAAATTGATTTCAGTTCGTCAGTATAACAAAAAAATCTGTAATGTCTGTATTTTCGGCAATATTCTGCAATTCTGTAATACAGATTCTGTATTGCTTTCTCAGTTCAAAAATCTGTAAAATACAGAAAAATCTGTATATGTGGCATCCCTGCCGGCAAAGCGGAAGGTTCTTTCTGGAGCAGCATGAAGCGGGTGGTGGCAAATATTAGTTGCTTATAAAAGCGCACACCATCGAATTGAATTTCTCATTCGTTCATCGACCGGCAAAGTGGACGGTTCTTTCTGGAGCAGCAGAAGTGGTGGCATAGATTAGGCCTTTGCCATGCCGAACGCCAACGCGAGTGAACGGGCTTTGTCGTAGGTTCATGAACAACCGTAAGTAGAGCTGTCTCGCCCGATCGCTCGCTTTGGCGTTCAGCATTGGAAAGGCCTTAGGCCCTGGCCATAGCGGACGCGAACCGATTTGTCCTGCCGTATGTTAATGTACAGCTCCACTTTCGGCTGTACATTAACCTACGGCAGGGCGAATCGGTTCGCGCCGCTGTTCGCGTCCCATATGGCCAGGGCCTAAGTCGCTTATAAAAGCTCGCGCCATCGAATTGAATTTCTCATTTTTTCTGGAGCAGCAGAAGGCGGGTGGTAGCTAATATTGATTACACTGTGCTACAGCGATTTAGAACTTCTGAAGTGCCCTAGTGTAGGTTGTAGGTCTTGTTGAGTGTAACACTCGCTCATACTAGAAATTTTCCAAACACACTCAAAATCTGAAATTATGGTCAAAGTACGGTTTTTTGGACCTCAGTACATACAACTTTTTTTCAAGAAATGACTGAGTTGAAAAAATTTTACACGCTGAAGCCCGAAAACCATATTTTGAACATAACTTCAAATTTTAGATGTGTTTGGAAAATTTCAAGTATGAGCGAATGTTACACTTAACAAGACCTACAACCTACACTAGGTCACGTAAGAGGTTCTTGCATTTTTTCTCCATACGTAGCACCGTGAAATAATTGTGCGATAGAAACCAAAAATTCTGGTTTGCATGAAAAAAATATAACTCAGCTAAATATTCACCGATTTTCACAAAACCTTTTTTGTTTAATTCATCATTGAATATACTTCCAATATTTTAGTGTATTTGTAGTATCTTTCTCACAAAAACAGGTGGCAAATTTCAAGTTTGGTTGAAAAATTGCGTGAAAAAGTCTAAAAAATTAGATTTAAACTCAAATAACTTAACATGTTTCAGTGATATTAGTACAAACCTGCATATATTTTGAAAGCTCTGTTTATATTCTTTCTAAAACTGCTAAAGTATTGGAAATCGGACCAGAAATGACTGAGTTAAAAAAGTTGTATGCACTGAGGTCTAAAAAACCGTATTTTGACCATAACTTCAGATTTTGGGGGTGTTTGAGAAATTTCTAGTATGAGCGAACGTTACACTACAACCTACACTAGGTCACTTCAAAAGTTCTTGCATTTTTTTTCATTTGTAGCATAGTGTTATGATTGAACCAGCCTTTGAAATGGTCACGGTAGAACCACTCGTCACTGCGATAATCGTCTTCTTCTTCCTCTGACGGCTCTGAAAGCTAGTTGTCTTTATACATTCTTGAACAAACATGTCAAACGAGTACCGCCACCACGACGTTTTTTCCTCAAACGTATTTTGATTTTTTTTCTAGAAATGAGAATCACGCACGTTGAGTGCAAATATTTTGGAAATTATTCATATCATTTATCTCGTAACAATATTTCTCAACATAAATATGTAGAACGAAGTAGACAGAAATAGGCCAAAATAACATCGCCAAACGAATGCATCTCTTCGATACGCGAGTGTCGAATGACCATTCTTTTCTTTGTTTGAGAGGCGATGGTTGTTTTATTAACGAGCGAAAGCTTGTGACACACGCTAAGGAAACGAGATCAAATGAAAATGCTAACCGTTTCGAAGCCTGGGGTGCAGCTCGATTCGAACGATTTTCATTACTTTCGAGCACGTCACATAGTCAGTTTTGCTTTAACCTCAACAGGAGCTGTCATTGTCATTTGTCCTTTGGCTCATCTAACCCGCGAAGTCGAAAAAATACGAAAACGAAAGATAACGCCCACCAGCAATCATTTAGTTTTAATCGAGTTACTCGAAACAAAATGCATAATGACAACCCTGGATTGAACTGTCATCTTCTGAAGAAGAGCATAAAACCGCAGAAAACTCATAAAAATGACTTGAGTTTATAGTTTCATTTTACACAACCCATTCTGCCCCCAGAATAATTCTTCCAACTGATGTCCCGCGATAAAGGTTTGATCATCGGGTTAATTAATTAAAATACAAACAGAAGTACTTCTGCATTTGTAGTCCTTATTCAAGTACTCAACCATGCATTTGTTAACGACAAATGCTCGCTATTCACCGTCAGTTACGCGGTCGTGCCTTGGATACAACCTTCTGCTTTTTTGAATCGGGCATTTTCTCCAAAAAATTTTTTGACTTCACTGCTACGAATGTCCAGTATACGGATAGAGATCTGTCGAAATTTTAGAAATCCTTAGAATCTCCGGAATTACTCAAAATAGTTTTGGCTTCTCTGCCCCTCAAACTTTAACGAAACTTTGTGAGTTTGTTATATTCGGTAATTCAAGCAACTTCACATACTTATAATCGACAAGATGACCTTAAGGTCTGAAACACAGTCGCTAAAAAGATCACATCGTAAAAGTCATATCGTAAGCATAATTCAACAACTGCAAATCATCACATATGTCAATTTTCGATTGGTCTTTTTGGTTCTGTTGTGTGAAAATGTCGGAATCCATGCCGAAAAGTGTTATTTGCGGCAGGTTTTGATTTTTGATTTTAATTCGAAAAAAAACTGCAGCCGACATCGAAAAATTGTTGGAACATATGGTGAAGACTACATAAGTGAAAGAACTTTTCGAGGATGTTCTTACGCTACGAAAAGAAAAGGAGCTTTGGACGCAGAGGACAAGGAGCGTCCTAAAGCTATGACAAAATTCGTGGACACAGTATTGAAGGTGAAACTGGTGACAAATGATGCGTTTGAGCGAAGCGATGAAGGAAAAACGGCACGACAACGCTTGACCACATGTTGCTCATGTCGTGAAAACCTACCTGAAAACGCTGAAATAGTACACTGGGGTCGCTTTTTACGCGGGTTGTTTTGATGCGTTTTTTTTCAACGGGATATTTTTACAATAACGCGGATTATTTTTACTAGATTCGGAAGATTATTTGTAAGCGGTATCAAATAAGTTTAGTATAAATATATCGAATCGAATCTTTTAAATGCGGTACAACCAACCGCGTAAAAAGCGACCCAGTGTACGTCCTACCTCACCCGAAGTACTCTCCTATCACCCGAAGCACTCTCCTATCTCCTATCGCAATCAAAACATAAACAGCTAATTAACAGGGTAGGCCTCCCGACGCGAAAAGAAAGACTCACTTTTACGGTGATACTCTGTATATTGTACGGTAATCGAAGATTGTAAGCGTCGAAGATTTCCGACAAAAATCGTTGCAATCCGAAATTACAACGATTAACTCACTTTATAGTCAGTAAGATAGGTGTAAGATTAGATTAAGGTTTAATTTTAATTTCCTTTTTCTTCATGACAAGTAGGTTTACAATTTTCCTATAATTATATTCACTTAACTGCGGAAGCAATTACAATTTTTTATTTAAATAAAGCTTAAAATATATGTAATAGTGTTGATATGTCACTGTTTGTGGCAGAGCACACAATAAATGTTCTGAATAAATATTAGTAAATCATTAATTCATCACAAAACATTCCCCCCTATTGAAAAAAAAAGCATCGAAGATGTGTTCCGTAAAAGTTTGATTCGGCAGCATAAAATGTCTAAATGAGATGAAGTTGAAATGTATTTTAAAACACTAAACACGTTTTAAATGAAGTGAAATATTCTCTTGAACAACAAAGCTCCAATATTTGCGTTGGGATAAATTACATTCAGTTCCTAAGTGAATCACGAAGGCATCGAATGCTGTACGTGAAAATGTGGCAGAACATCTGATATGCGGAAAATGCGTTCTCATTACAGCCATTGACAGATCGAACGAGGCGTGTGTATTTTTGGGACCATTGACAGACAGCTCAGTATCACTGTTTACGCAAAGCTATGAATCTTCCCAATTTATGACCATAATCTGATTCCGGCTCACCAGCAGAAGCTCACCGTTGAAAACCACTGTTCCCAGGGTATGTTCCTACATGCGTTCAGACCTTTGTGTGTGTACTTATAGGTTTATGTGCCAAAGAAGTTCTGTTGCAGGGTGGACCGTCACGTTCGAAAGGATAGTACGTGTAACTACACCTGATGCTGATGCGGGCGTGTGCATGCAATCAAATGAATATAAAAATGAGCTATGGGACGTTAACAGGTTAAGTGAATGCTTTTCGACACCTTTTGCGGCCGAAAACCCGTTATAGCAGTCGTTATGTTATGAAAATGGCTGTTACGGAAATTGGTCAATATTTATCACCGGTCTTTGAGTCTTTGGGAAAATGGCAACATGGCAACATAAGATTGCTCATAAAACATCCAAACACCGTTCTATCGTTTTATTGTCCCTTGGTAGAACCGTTCACTTTATCGAAAATTCGGCGGGATAGAAAAGGTAAATCAAACAAACGTGTGGAGCGTCTGTTTGCGTGGGGCGACAGGATGTCTCCATGCACCCTTGGTTTACAATTTCCAGTGTTCCACCAATCAAATTGACGAAGGCAACAAGGGTTGCAATGAACAGGTTTGTTGTTTATTGCTAGATGCGGGTTTGAAAAAAAAATGAAAACATACCGGGAAATTTGAAATGTAACTAGAGAAGGAAAACCATTTTTCTTGGTAATGGAAAGTAGTCAGCTAATCCGAACCCAATTAGTGGGTTAAATTTTGTAACAATAGATTTTCGAGCAGGGTTTAAAAAAATTACCGTAAGGAAAGTTCACGAATGCCATAGGCGCACGTCAAGGATCGGGCGTCTCTATTAAACATAGTCCACAAACTCAGCGAACTTAATACAAATCCCCTTTGGCCATTATTGTTTTTCATGTTCTGTATAAGAAGAATGTAGAAAACAAGAAATCGATTTGTTACACCGGTGAACCTACCTGGGAAACATTTTCTCCATAATGAAAAAGAACCAACCGTGGATGTTTCCCCAACCAAGAAGGGAGCAACACGTAACTGTCTCTTCAGATTACATCATCGATTTGGAAAAATATCAGCCGTGGTATCCTTACCGCTCCGTGATTGATGATGGCAGCTTCATCTGTAATCTGAGCATTTGCGATGGGATCACAGAAATTGATGGAATGCCAAAAATAGATGTAGGAAATCCACACCGGCAGCTTTGGGGTGATTGCCTTGGATAGAAAGGTAAAGCGAGGTCAAGTGGGAGTTCAAGTAAAACAAAATTTTCAGTCAAATCATCCAGAAATAATGTGTTTAATTTGCCATCGAGATTTGAATTTGGAAAAAAAATGTTGTCAATGAAGCCGTATCGTACTGGCACTAAAACGTATATTTTACTGCTGTCGCCACACAACTTGTATAATTATATCCAGAAAACTTCAATAAGTTTCAAACTTTAGTAGCTCTCCGGCACCACTAAAAGGTCTTCAGTTAGTTAAAAAAAGGCAGAACAATAAATCGAACTAAATCGGTTGCCGAGATCTTCGACTACTCTACTTAAAGTTGAAGCTTACCCTGCAGCCATCAACACATCCAATGCAAGTCTCAAACTATGAACATAAATCAATCATTCAGTATGCCAGCTAAATGACAACTAGACAGAGTAGACTTGAAGTCGTTTTATTGAAGGTCGGATTTTATACATTCCGAAATAATACGCTTAGAAAGTAATAATAGTAGTAGCAATACTAACCATTTACGTTTATGTGACTCGAAGTCAACTTTTAATACCCACTGTAAATTTAATTGTACGATGTCAGAAGAATAATCAGGTTGAGTATAATCAATGCACTCGACCAGATACATCAGACCTATTATTTGTTCACAATGTATCCATCATTGCGTGACTCACCATCTCTGTTGGGGGTGGGTGGAAAATTTCTCCATTCCATTTGTGAAGTCAGTCCTGCCGGCCTGGCTGCTACATAATAATTCCGAGTAGCAGCAGCCTGTCACTGACCCAGTTGTTGTTTTTATTTTGCACCTATTTTTTCGGACAACCAGGCAACTTCTTGAACCGTGTAGACATGACTCTAGGTTTCGACTTCGTAGCGAAACGGGAGCCACAAGTTGGGTGGGACTGTTTGAATATTTTATTCGTGCAAATTCCTATAGGGAAACTTGACAGGGTTGCTCTTTTCTCTTGCTCCGCTGGAGAATACAATTTGTCAGAGTGGTGGTTCGTATGTATGCACAAGGAATCATCTGCGATGAATGATACATGATATTTTGTACCATCCTTCAATGGTTTCTTGCATAATTGTTATGGTTTGCATCGTTATCGTTGCAGAATTCACAAGTGACCGCTGATTTCATTTGGTGTCCCGTTAGGTAATATTGTTTTTTGTAGTTTGCAAAAAAGTTCATCCATCCACCAGTCAGTCTTCACGAGTTCTACAAAAATTCACCCAAATTAAATTATATATTCACTGCAACCCAGATTATCCATTCAATATTTCTCATGGCCTCCTTGGCATCATAACGTCGTCGTGATAGAGATGCAACAAGTTTTGCCTTTTTTATGAAGTTAGGGTATAACTGCCTTTGATGGACCACTAAGTAGCGCAGCTGCAAATTTTGCAAGAAAAAGTGTAAATATTTAAACTGAATTAAGTATTTCATTATGTATAAACATGAAGTAACATGTTTATCATCTTTTCTGCATAAAAAACAACTAGATAATAACTCTATTTTCTCATAATAAAAGAAGCAAATCATCACTTCAATTTCCTTTAATGGGCCACCGTTTCCTTATTTGGACCACAACAATTTCCTAATTTGGGCCAGGTCTAAATAATACATCTCTTCAACCGTAGCTGCCGCTGATGAAACTAACTCTGGCTTACGCACTGAGAGTTCTGGATCTGGATCAACTGTAAACTGCACCCATTCTTTCGTATTAGGAAATCCTTTACGTGCCATCCGAGTTATCCAGCGAACAAATGAGTCCTCTTCCGCGGCAGTCAATGTTTACCTTTTCGTGGTTTTCCTGACCACTTGCTGCTTGCACGGAACATTACGGTGGATCGTGGAAAATTGGAGCGCCTGCGAGCTTCTCTAGTCGAAACACCACTTTTTATTGCTTGAAGACACTCAGTAACAGCTGCTTCAGTATATTTTCTACCAATTTCCGGCGTTTTTCCCATTTTAGCAGCAATTTTATACAATAACACGATCATAACAAATTTATGGTAACTAGGGTACCAATGATTCGCGGCGTTATTACGATGATAGCTCTTGTTCGAAATGAAGCATGCCGGAATAAGGAAAACAGTATTATTTCCACCCTTAATTGGGCCAATATTTTTTTCAATATTTTAAGTGTTTTTCTAGTAAAATTTATTGCTTGGTCTATATTAAGCAGATCTACCCTATTTTGTTGTTGTGAAAGTTTTTGGCAGTTCGTGCCTGATTGCCGACACGTACGGTTGTGTACGATCCTCGTTATTTCTATCACAAGCACAAATTCTAAATAGAGCGGGGGCCTAGTGTGGTTGGTAACGTCTCCGCCAACCACGCTCGACGCCTGGGTTCGAATCCCACCGCCGACATAGGTGTCGATGGTTGTGAGGTGGCGTGATCCACTCACAACCAACCCAACTGGTCTAGATTCAATCCTAGCCGACACCGGGAGATTTTCTGAGGCGAAAAATCTCTAGGATCACGCCTTCCATCGCATGAGGAAGTAAAGCCGTTGGCGCCGGTCCGTTAATAAACGAGTCGTGAGTTAGGGTCCTGGGTGTGGAGTCGCCTCCCTGGGCGTCGGTGATTGGCCACAACAGTGGCGGAACTAGACCGACGGAAAATAAGCGAGAATAAAAAAAAAAAAAAACAAATTCTAAATTTTTATAACTAACAACAAAACATTTAGATACAACATCCGTACTGCCCATAAAAGCATAACTGCCCCATGTAGATTTTTATCAATCTTGAGTTAAGCACAAAAGTAGCTTATTTATATCTTAATTCATCTTAAAACTAAAAATTTACACTTACTTCATTCGAAAGTTTTCAGAAAAATCATCACATCTCAACTATCCCACATTAAGAATACCTGTATAACTAAGCATATCAACCGGAAGATTTTTTCCGGACGGTCAGGATTTTCAGGAATGGTGTCCAGATTTTGTCAGAATTTTTCGTGTTTTGCATTCGTGAAGTCCTATTGTTCTACTGGAAAGATCGACAAATGGAATTGGAAAAAGAACAAGTAGCGATGAACGACGGGAAGAAATGTTCAAATCCTTTGACGCACAAGTTATTCCCACTCCAAGCTCGCACAAATTGTTGGATTTATTTTGTGCCTCCCGGGAACAACCGCTGCCGAAACTTCAACGTTGACACCAAAAAGTAAAATGGTTTTATGATAATACGATTCATACAGTATGCGGCAGAAAAAAATGCAAAAATGTTCAAACGTAAGTGTTGGGTAGGGATGGTCGGGTATGGGAAATTTGTTACCCGTACCCTACCCGTACCCGACTCATCGAGAATTTTCAAACCCGTACCCGACCCGAACCCGAAGTCGGGTTTGTTTGAAATACCCGTACCCGACCCGAACCCAAAAAATTTTATTTTCAAGTACCCGTACCCGACCCGTACCCGAAAGAAAAATACCTCGAAATTGCCGGTACCCGACCCGTACCCGACCCGTCCTGGATTTTTATTTTATTTACTTTTTTTTTTCTAAATACCTGATTACCTCGCATATTTTATGCACTGATTGTCATATGTGGTTTCTCGAGATGATGGCCGGAGTTGGACTAGACCCGAGTGTTCATGTGAACTAATGTTAATGAACCAGAGTTCCAGGCGATGTATTGGTGCTCCCAGAATCCAGCGTGACATCTGTCACTGAGAACGTCCGCTCGTCTGATGTTGAAAAATTTGATCATTTTTTTCACGCAACAAATATCTATTCATAACTGTGTACGTAGAATTTGGGTTCCATTAGTTACCTCATATTGAAATTAATCAGGGATTTCAATTATTTATTTCGTATGCATACGTATGATTCATATAAACTGCTGAAAATTTCTATTTTGTTAATTTACCCTTCTAGCACAACACGGAAAATGGTGAAAAATGCATGTATGGTAGAGCTTAAATTAAGCGATGAGTTTTATGTGCACATCGTGGCAATCAGGAGACTCAACCGTGATGAAGTGTATAGTTCGAAACTATTACCAAACGACTTTTTTTGATACCCGAGTAATAATTACGTAGGAGGTCTGCCGAAAAGAGTTTATTTGCAAACATTGCTTACACGTTTAAACAACAAAAATGCTTTTAAAAAAATCGGCAAACTTTCAAAACTCGTAGCTTACCAAAGGACAGAAATATTATGTTTCAAAAAATATTGTTAATTTCATTGCTTGTGTGGATGTTATTTTTTATTTTTTATTCTATATTACTACATAAACATTTCATTAAAGGTATTATTTATAGTGTTCACAATGTTCTTGTTACAGTACGATATTTCTAGTGTATTTTAGACAGTTTTTAATTTGTTTTTTTTTCTCTTTTTTTTTGATATTGTTATGCCAATGGTTTTACAATGTAGATTATACTGACACATCAGTCGATTTATGGGACCATTTTTTGCATGATTCTTTTCTGAAAAAAATTCTCTCGTTCTAAGATGCCGTGAAGGTGTATTGAAGCTGAGTTGTGATAGTAATGCAGATGAATCTATACGATTTGAAATAATGTCATTGACGAAGAATAGCATTGCAAATTCGCGGCGTTGTTTAAGTGTTTGCAGATTATTGAGCATGCAACGTGCTTCATACGTTGGCAGAGGAAATGCAGTCCAATTCAAGTTGCGAACCGCGTAAAGAAGGAAATGTTTTTGGACTGATCCATATGAGATTACAATATTCTACAATAGGTCTAACATATGTAATATACAATAGTTTGATAGTGTACGGGTCTTGAAAATTGTGGATGAACCGCTTAGCAGAGCCCAGAATACTATTTGCTTTACTTGTGATGGAGTTATAGTTACATAATAAGTATTTTTCGAATAAGTCCACGGTCAAGAAAAATGCAATCATTCTTCTATAGAAATCAATGATACCGTTACCGATGCAACTTTGTGCTGCGTCGTATCCGTTTCTTCCTCCCAGACCAAGACTATGCTAAAACACCTAGGCTAGAAAAGTTAATAATTAAATTCTCATAATGCACGAAAATCGAATTACCCGTACCCGACCAGTTGAGAATTTTTCAAACACGTACCCGACCCGAACCCGAAGCCTTGGTTTTTAAATTACCCGTACCCGACCCGAACCCGAAAAATATTTTTTGGTGTTACTCGAAACCCGACCCGAACCCGTCGGGTACGGGTATCGGGTAAAAATACCCGTACCCGACCATCTCTAGTGTTAGGGTTAGTTCGTGTATCTAATATCTGTTTTGTTGGAAAGTGTATTTGTTTGTATTGACTTTTGAGTGCTGCAACAGAACATCGTAATCGGTTTATTGCAAATAAGTGAAAATGAAAAGAAGTGATTACGTGTTTACTGCTCACCAAAATGACGCCGAAAGAGATTGCTGAGGCTGTTGGATGTCATTTGATCACAGTTCATCGCTTCAAAAAGTCTCTACAGGAGGCCCTGAGCAACGAAAGCCAGGAAGTGGGCGTCCTCGGTTTGCACGTACGCAAATCGTGATCTGAGCAAAGAGTGCTTGCTACCCGGTACGTTCTATAAGGAAACTTGCCAACATTTCTGAGAAATCTGAGCGAAGAATCATCAAAGAAGACTTGCACACATCTTCTAGAACTAGAGTGAAACGTCACTCGATCACGGATCGGATAAAAGAACTTCGTGTGACTTGATAAAAAAATTATAAAAAATTGTAATACTGTTCTCCGACGAAAAACTGTTCAGCATCGATGCTGTGTCCAACAGCCGCAGAGATTGGATCATTTAACCGATGATAGTTGAGGATGTTCCTGAGAAAGTAAAGGTTAATTCCAAACCAACCATCCGGTTGGTGTAATGATGTTTGGTTTGACAGCGTTCAACGGTAAATTATCGGTGTTTCGAAGGACCAAGTGCTTCCCTGAGTGAAAGCCAACTTCTCTGAGGATCAATACGTTTTGCTACAACCGCCATGTCATACGTCTAACCGGACCCGACATTGGTTGATGGAAAATGTGAAGTTTTGACGGAAAGATTTGTGGCTTCCTAGCAGACTGGACCTCAACCCGTTGGATTATTCGATTTAAACGTATGTTAAAACAAAAGCCTGGAAAATACTTTACTCTAGAGTGAACACCCTAAAGTCTAACATAGCGCACACATGTCGGTCGATGCCAAAGGACTGCGTTCAGAAGGCGTGTTCTAGCTTCCGGCGTCGTCTCGAAGATGTCATTATTAAAAATGGAGGACACATCGAGTAAATTTGTTGGATAGCTAAAAATACTTCAAATAATATTTGAGGTAAACAACCTAAATTTTCGTATTTTTTCCGCCGCACCTTGTGCTGGTTATTCGGCTACATTTTTTTTTCAAATAAAATGATTTCACGGCCGAAAACAATTCTGCCAACCTTTCATACTATTCGTCTTCAAATGCTATAGACTATCGCACCGAATTTTTTTAACCTCACTTTTTTGACAAATAGTGGTAACTCTGTTTACGTTTTGCACTTTGTATTTTTTCTGGTGGAACAATCGTGTGCTGCTCAATTTATAATTGTTCTTAGTGTACTGGTACCTCACAACCAACATTTAAAGAGCATTTTGGTCTCGATGGTGAAAGATCTGCTAAAATCGAGAATGAAATTGCATCGCCCGAAGGTAAACAAAGTTATCAGTAGCTGTCAATCTCAGACGCGTGACGTCACGGTGCAATGGTCTATGTTTTTAAGTCCCACGCACAATTCATCTGTCGAAACAAAATGATTATGGGACTGAGATGTATTTTTTGTTGGTGGCGTCTGTTAATAAATGCGTATTAGTCCCATCTTAGAAATTTTTGAATAAAGAAGCTATTTGGATGATTCTAACAATAAAAGTATTTTTTTTATTTAAATTATGAAGGCAACGAAGTATTATCCTTAAAGAAAGTGAAATAATTCTAACCTTGAGGAACACAACAAACGAATAATGGTCTAACATCAACATTACGTTTTCTCGCTCTCCGTGTTTTCCATAGTCCTACGTCGAGTCTGTATTCATGCAATCCGGAAGAGACTCTTCGACTTATCTAATATTTTTTGATTATAATCTTTAAACCATTCTTCCAGGTGAATTAAGATGTCACACTACTTCCGCCCGTTAACCCTATCCCCGCGGAGAGAAATCAGTTTTTACATCGAGAAATGACATTCAAACTCTGATTACTCAGCAACCTCATGTATAATTGGCACAAACTATATTGCATGTGGAAGATTAATCTGTTCTCTAACTGCTCTTCTAACTTTCATCGTTAAAAATTTCAAGTATAGTTGTTAAACTGTTATCAAAGTTTATATTTCAGGTGATGCCATATGGCATCACTCGCGGGGAATGGGTCAACCTTCAATATGTTTATTGCCCTGAATGTGGTACATTCTTCTCTGTAAATTGTAGAACAGGGTTTTTCGGAGACCTGATCATCCGCGGTTAGATTATCCGCGATTTTAATCCAATCAATTATCAGGAGAGATCAGATATAATCAAACTCACATCTTCTTCTCTTGTAGGAGCTTATGACCACTGCTACCATTAGTTAGATATATTGTGGTAAAAACAAACTCACATATGCACAAACGATTATAGATGAAGAACCTCCTAATCAGTCTCGTAACTTTCTGAAGTTCATTAGAATTTCACTAAATGCATTATAAAGAAATATTGAGAGAAAAATTATCAATATCAATAAATTAGTCTTAAGGAAACTTAAATTAGTCTTAAGGTAACTTATATATGGGGTTTTAACGCCTGAGATAGAAACCTGATGAATGTGAAAATATTTCTATCTTGGCTTTTCCCCTTGACTGGGAAAAATAAATAAACAAATAAATAAATAAAAAAAACTTTTTGTAGTTTTAATTGCAAAAAAATAAAATATTCAAAAAGAAATAAAAATTTTATTAATTTATTTCGTTATTGGGTAGTTATGGAAACTTCGATTTGAACGATTTTTCGGAACCTCTTTCTCAGTCGGGTTGCCTATACTGATCTGAATGCAACAAGCAGGCTTCTTCCGTTCTCTTGATTTTTGCTCAAATTCCTTCTCTACTTGCCAAACTCCTTGGAGAACTAGACTTCCTTTTACACAGAGTGAGTAATTATCCATATCTAGGCGTAGAGTATTTCAATCGCAGAGTTCCTTTTCACTCTTAATCATCGCGTATTAGGGGTAAACATTTGTTTGCTCTCTCAGTTTAAGAGGGAGTAGTTTTCGTAAGCTTCTCCTTTACTAGAAGAGAAGTTGACCAAATATCAAAACATTTTGGTTCACATTGAAGCCACATCCTAACCGCTTTCGAATTTAATATTATAGGAAGATTCACAACTCACCATGGGTGCGTATTCTGCAGAAAGTTCCATTTTATACTGTTTTTGACGCACCCCAGAGCGATGAGAACGGAAACGCAAAGCTCAGTTGATCGCCGAGCAATTTATTTTACTTTTCTTGGGTGCGCGGATTTACAAGAGTTTCACTGGATTTTTGTTCTGTGAAATTAGGAGCGTTTTTTCGTCAGAGAAACTATTACTCTGCGCTCTCTCTACAGCAGATGGTAGATGCACATTGAATGTAGGATGAATGTAGAAAACTGTTTTCTCTTTAAGATGAAGATGAGCAAAACAAAGCCTGGCAACAAGCCACTATTGCAGTAGAGAAGTATCTTTTGGGGCAGGTGAAAGGCAATGAAAGAGCGTTTCGGAGAGCATGGACTCTGATATTCACCATTCGAAGGAGGTGGACAGATGATGCCTCGCTTCCCCGGACAAAAATGTTATTCACTCTCAGGCTTTTTGTTCTCCTCAGTTTGTGGAAAGAGCAGAGTCAATTCTCACTTCTTGTCCAGCATGAGCGCTGTGTGCAACATTTTTTTTGCACCACACTTCTTTTTTCTGCTTTGTTCTGTGCTTCTGCCGCTCACAGAAAAATTAACATACTTGCTGCTTACACCACAGCTGAGCGAAACAACAGCGGGAAATTACTCTATTGAGAATAGTCAGTTTTTTTTTCAAGCGGAAATTCCGCGTTAAAAACCGCGTTAATTTAAACATCCGCGTAAAATGAACCATCAAGAAAGGCTTTAGAAAAAACCCGAGACGCTCTACGACCAGTGTTAAAAATTGTCCTCTTCGACGACTATTCCGGATCTTCCGAAGGGCGGAAGGTTTTTCCTTGACTAAATCTTTTACTCAATAAACACTTCGACGTTTTTGGTTCCCAACCCGCAAAAATCCACGTAAAATTTTCTGAATTAACACGATGACACGTAAAAAAGCGCGGTAATTCAAAAAACTGTGTAATTCAAAAATCCGCGTTAAAAAACCTCGAATTTTTTTATTCGCATGCAGTGTAAGAGCTGTTGTTTTCGCAGTGAAAGATATTCTACTACACGCTGACAATTCTCTGAGGAGAAACGACAAGCCTGCGCTCTAGTAGACAGTAGTAGATTTTATAATTTTGTATCTGTCACCATAATGCCAAGTTGTATTGCACCGTGTCAAATAATAAATAAATTGATAAAAAATGGGATAGAGACGGGCGAAACACAAACGGCGGAGTTATACTAATAATCAGGAAAAACCAAAATTTCAATCACGAGTCGAATCACGAAAGGCCAATTTTATTTTGTCGCATATTGATAAGCCGATACGTACTATGTTATAATATTGCAGACTTGTCTAGCAAATAGTGGATTCATACGAACGGAACTTACCAAAAATATGTAAAATTACTACTTTTTCTGTGGCTCTGTCGTCGAACGCAGTAACCTCTTGCAAGTGAACAGCTGATCTAAAACAACAGTGTTTAATACATAAATGACAATAACTAGCAAACAAATGTTGTGAACAATGTTTGGTTTGTGTTTTGCGCGAAATAGCGTAACAGTATCAACAAAATTTACGACACTCATTTTGTGTGTGCTTTTAAATCTTTTTACAGTTCTCCATCCACGGTTCGCGCGTACCCGTTTTATCTCCCTGAGTAATTCGTAAAGTTTTTCCTTTAATTGCTTAATGTTGCATTCGAAGTTTCTTGAACATCCTGGGCAAGGATAGATGATGATGGTAAGTGACCAACGATAGTTATGATAAAAAGAGGTCTAATGTTGTCATTCCACCCATGCATTTATTAATTAGATAAATGAAAGAATGCAGTGTAATAATTTGAATGTTTTATCCTATTCAAACATCAATTTTCAATCAATTTGCATGAAATTGTTGAAAATTCTTAATTTGACCCCTGTGATTCCCACATAAAAATTGGTAACTCAGCTGTTTATACGTGAAGCAAATGCGACACAAAGCTTCACGCAGTCGGTAATTATTCACACTAGATTTTTCGTTGTGCTTCAAAAACAGAATTGATTTTATATCCTTAAAAACCAAGAGCTTCACTTCTCCAATCCATCAATAATCACGTTAACAAGATGAACAGTTTAGTCCTAATAGTGCGCAAAGCATTTACATGGTGGCAAAAAAGTTTTCAAAACTAAATTCCCTGACATTTCGTGATATTCCCTGAAATATAACATTAATTTTCTTCATATTTTCTAGCATTTAGAACAAAAAAATCACTGTAGATGAACGAAACTCTGATATCCCAATGAAAAAAGCATTCGATGGGATGGGAAACCAGACAGTGAAGTCCCGTATTGGACTTTTATGCTGAAAAAATCCGTTTTAACGCTGAGAAGCCATTCAAAAAAGAATCTTGTCGCGATGAAAAAAATTTCCCAATTGTTTTTCAGTTCTCCATGAAGTTCCCTGATCGAAAATGGAATTCCCCAACATTCCCTGATTTTACAGGTTTTCCAGAATTTCGCCACCCTGATTAAAATTTTACGAAAGTCAAAAAGAGCGATATAAGCGCAGCTCAACTCTTGGGCAGTGCTTTAAGACCTCCCCATATAACAGAAAAAACGCATTTTAGTAGAGGTGGGCATTTAACTTCTGTTTACTTACTGTATATATTAGGTATGAAATATTTTCATAATTTATTCAAAATTCGAAATGAAATTCCTCACCGATACGGCACCATTAATATAAACATTTCAAAATTTAACTGGTCGTATGATACTGTTTGTAAGTTATATATCTTTTCCTTTATCACCCTGAATCTCTCACGAACGGAACGCTATAAATGTTTGATGGCATCTTTCCAGTAAAAAAAATTTCTTCATTCAGTACTGCATATGAGTGCCGTCGAAACCTATCAGCGCAGTTCATCCACAGAATCCGTAAACTACCTACACGATGGTACAACTTTTCTACACACTTCCTCTAGTTGGGATCCTGCTTGACAGTGTGAACACCGACCCGAGCCTTTGCAAACACAACGGTGGTTAACAACGTATCGCAGGCGGCTACGGAATCAACATCACCGGTGTTCCATTTCAAGTGTCCCTCAATGATAACTCAGGATATTTCTGTGGTGGTGTCGTCATTGGGAAAAACTGGATCATAACAGCCGCACACTGCATAAAACCAGATCCAGCATTTACTAAAATTCGATTTGGTTCTACCTATTGTAACAATGGAGGAAAGTTGTTTGCAATAAAACAATCCATTCCACATCCATTATATAATGAGCCGGATTACGATTTTGGCGCTGTCTTCAGGTGTCAGGATGGGAAAGAACCAGTTTGCGCGCCACCAGTATTCCGGTTGTAAATTTTGGTGACTGTGAGGAGGCATACAAAGGCCGTGTTACCGAGCGAAGGATTTGCGCCGGTTATCCGGAGGAAGGGAAGGATTCGTGTGCCTACGATTCCGGTGGACCTCTAGCGGATGAACGAAAACTTATTGGTTTAGTTTCCTGGGGTCATAAGTGTGCCGAGGCTGGGTTTCGCGGTGTTTATTCTCAAGTAGCTGCTGTTCGCGAATGGATAAAAGATGTCAGTGGAATATGGCACTCTAAGAACGTCAGATTTCCTAATTACTGTTTTGATTGCGTTAAAGTCAGAGGAATGAAATAAAATCGGGAGTGTTTCTCCACTTGCGTAGGGAGGGCGGTTTAAATGGATTATATTAAAATTTAATAACTTTCTAATTAAATGTCGAGACCGTCTCATAACGTTTAGCTCAGGTTGAATAGGATAGACGCGCCGCAGTCTCTTTACGACTTTTTTCCATTCATAAGGCCATACTTGTCATAAATTCTCACGTGTTCTATCGATTTGCACCGGTTATAAATTGTTCACCCAAAGGTCGCTGACGGCGGGTGTTTCGTGTTGATTTAGTTGGCAGGTCGATGTGGTGCAAGTATAATTCATTTATCAAGCCGCCATCCGTAAAAAAATAAAGATAAAAAAATTGAAATGGAGAAAAAAAACTAACAATTGCATTAAGTATTTTACTATTGCAAATACAATTATACGATTTTCCAGCCAGCGAGATTGAAATTTTCCCTGTACGAGAGGCTTGAATGTCAGTACCACTCTGTTCCTCTTGTTAAGCCAATTGACATAGGATGGAGTCGCTTTACAGAAATTTAAACTCACGAACATCATCGAAAGGCCTTGTGCAGGGTTGTGAAGTGAAAAATAAAATACTTATTTTATTTCCCCATCTTCACTTCGTGACAGCTATCATTTTTCCTATCGGCAATTAGAAATACGAACATTCAATAATTTGACCAAGAACCAAAAAAGACAGGTATTCGAGAAAAAAAATAGTTTCACAGCAATTTTTTTCAGGATTTAACTCCAATAGACAAAGATTTTATTTTTTGGCTAAGTCTATTATCAGCCTCATTGCTTTTTTTGCGAGATGAGCCAGCCATGATAGTGTTCAGTGAAATTTCAAGCAAACATTTTCGGTTTTTGAGAAAAGTTCTATGATTTTTAGCCTTTCAAATATGAACACACTACTATGTGACGCTTTGCATACCTTTTCCTAAATTCAGCTTTGTTTATTACCTACTGCAATGAGCAACGTTGGAATAAAATAAAATTTGACTTATGACTAAAAGGTGTTCCGAAATGTTGATGGAAGCGTTTAAAGAGTTGCGGTTCCCAGTAAAGTTTGTCAAGGGTTTTAAATTGGTGCAAATTATGATTCGATTTGGGTGCTAATGTGAATGTAGTTTTGCGTATTTGGAACTTAATCTATCTCATGGATTCGAGTACTTAGAACGTTACCGTCTTCGGCAAAAATGTTAAAGAGAAGATGTGCATTCCAGCATAGTTGTTCAGGAAAACAAGGACTTTTGATTGGCGTACAGGTTGATATGGAATTCAGCAGCTACGTGGCGCTAGTATGCATGCAGTTTGAAATTACAGCTAGCTGCTGAAGAATATCTCACTAATCTGACAAGAAAATCAAAGACGACGAGGAAAAAACTTTAAAAAGGAAGGCTTAGAACAGACATGTTAGATCTCCGAATGCACAACAAAAACAGAATAGGAAATCAATGATATTCCTTGTCTTTTCCAACCAACCAAATTTTTGAATAGCAAACTCTGTCTCAAACTATCTGATTCAAATAATGATTTTTTAACAATAAATTATTCAATTTTTGAATATATGATTGTTTGCTTGATTCAAACTAAAACTCGAGATAAAATTGCAGCGTTTCTGAGCTGGAAATGTTCATTACTGATTGCATGAAATGTATTAAAGCTTTATGTCCCATCATCGCAACCGATGATGTGCTCCTACCAACGAAAGCATATTATACAGTTCTGGTCAAGCACAGATCACAGCAAGGCACAAGCCAGCATTCGAGTGTACCTGAACAGTTTCAGACTGGTATATTGATTAGTTATCAATATAATAAACCTCTAGCGAACGACCGATGAAAAAGGTAAATAATAATAAAAAAAATATTTACCGTCCCGTTCTGAATTATCGTCTGCTAGACTGATCCCATAAAATAATATTGTCCGAGAAACCGGTGAATAGGACGATGAATTATACATTGGTGGCATATTGTTCGATGGAAGTGCGGTGCACACGTTGTTTAATATTTAGTACCGCTGAATATGCTGTCGAAACTGTTAACATAACCATTTCCCAGGTGTGAGGTAGTGGATTGATACATTTTTCAATTGTAACTAGTAGCTAATCATCCTATCAGCACAGATTGGCAAAATTATAGAGAGTAGGAAATTGAAATAGGCAAAAGTTCTATTTCTAATTATTTTTCATGTGTAACTCCGTGGTCGCTGGTTACAAAAAAGAATCAGGGCCATTTAAAGTTAACGGACTTAAGTATGGGTTTATTCTCAGGCTTCCCATTAACTTTTTCTTCACGTTGAATTCTACAAAACCTCGACAAATACTTCTAGATAACAATAAATAATACCGTGCTGGATCGAAACCCGTACAGTATCGAAATCCGTACACCTTGATGGTTTTCTTCAGTTTTAAGCATTATAAAAATGAAAATTCATATGATAGTTACATGTACATGTCCGTTGAGCTGTTGACCTTCTGTTAAATTAAACTATGCGCCAGTAGGCCATGAAATAAAAATATTAAAAATGAAAAATCAATCGTGTATCGGTTTCAGTTGCCATTTCGTTGTATCGTTAGAGAATTTACTAAGAAAACGTTCTTCAGATAAAAACGTTTTTCAAATGGGATATAAGTGTTTTACTCTGTGAATCCTTTTGAAATTGATGGAAAAGGTAAGTCTTTGTCATTTTCGAGCTGTATATTGTCTGGTAAATAGTGTAAATTGTATTTATTCAACAAAAACTGTGCCGTACGGATTGTGATCCTTGTTAATTGCTTGAATCGAAATCCGTACAGCGTGTGTATCATGACTATATTGTTGAACTTTCTTCTTGTTTTCAGCATATAATGGAAGAAAACAAGTATAAATATACGGCAATCAATTTCGAAAGAGCTGTGACTAAGGTGCTCAAGGTAAAGTCGTACCGAGAAGCTTCGAAAGGTTCCGGCGTTCCGATTACTACGAAGCAATATGCCGCTAAATCCGTAGTGATCGAGTTTGGCAACAGTGACTCGATGATTTACTTTATCGAACGCAACCGAAAAGTCCGTATAAATCACATCGGTTTGACATCGTTGGTCGAAGCTATCAAGCACGTAACTAGTCAGGCAAAGCAAGTTTGTGGCACAGGAGCGTTTTGGAAGAAATCCGTGTTGGTCGTCCGCAACAGTGCTTTGGCAATGAGAAAAAACTGGTTGGAGAACGACTAGCTCTAATAGCTTCGAAATTGCACACAAAACCGAAATCTCTCTATAATTGTCTATTTTCGAGCGATTTTTGTGGACAGGAAATAAAAAGGCCTGTATCCAAGTTGTGGGAAATCTACCCGTAGCGAGTGAGAAGCGAAACAAGTGGGTAAACGATGTGACCAAACCAGTAATGCATTTTTTAAGTTGCGTTGCTGGAATAGCATCATGTTTCAATTACCTAGCCGCGACAAGGATAGCATTGTCGTCAATGTTGACCGAGGTGATGGAGCTGTCAGGGATTGTGCACGATGGCCCTCCAACGAGACAGGGGGTTGGTGCGCAGGCCTTACAAGCCGCCACCGTAAAATTCTCACAAGTAATGAACGAGGAACAAAGAAATCCGGACTGGAACAATCGGCACAGACCTACGCGACGAGAATGGACTAACCATTGGAAACTCGGGACGTGGAACCAGCGTTGCAAATTGAGCGAGAAGCAAAACCTTCCTTCTCCTTTCAGCTTGAGAACGAGACATATGCTACGCTTCTTAAGTTTTTTGCACACAGGCTTTGGAGATACTCTTTCTTCTTCATGCATTCACCTGAGTAGCTGCAAGCACGCACCGACACGAACAAACTCTTTCGTATTGCTACTCAGCTACCGTAAAAGAGTACGCGAGTTCCTGCTAGTGAGTAGGAGTACTCGAATAAAATTGCTTGATTAGGAGGAGTGTTTGAGAAACTGTGCTCGAGTACACACGAGGAGAGTAGGCGGGAGTGTGTGCATATGATCTCGGGAGTAAATGCAAGCAAGAAAGAAAGCGAGAAAGAACGAGCAATAGCTTGAATGGAGAATTCTCTACTGTGTGAAAGCGGCATCACCGAGAACCTCACATGAGGTTTTGCATGCCGCTTACGAGCGAGACTAACAACACTGCGTGGAACTGTGCCGATTTCTCAATTTCCAAGGAAGCACACTAGTGCTCTCCGAAGTATTGAAATTCCGCAGATTCGACGTCGTAGCACTGAAGTAGGTGTGCTGGAAGGGCTTAATGGAACGTACGTTTCGAAAGAGTCATGCCATCTACCAGAGCTGCGGCAAAACACATGAGCTGGGACAGCGTTTATAGTGATGGGCGAGATGCGGAAACGGGTGATTGGGCGATGGTCAATCAGCCCTCGAATGTGCAGGTTGAGAACCAAGGACCGTTTCTTCAACATCATCATCATAAACGTGTACAGGCCTCATCTCGGGAGTACCGAAGAGGACAAGGGTGAATACTACGCGCAGTTGGAGCGGTAGTACGACCACTGCCCAAAACATGATATCAAGATCATCATCGGGGATTTCACCGGTCAACTCGGCCAGGATGAGGCATACAAACTGGTGATTGGACGGTTCAGCGCGCACCAGTTGACCAACGAAATGAGCCTTAGACTTATCGACTTTGTCGCCTCCAAGAACATGGTCGTGTGTAGAGCCTACTTTGTCGGCACTTCTCAGACATCATCGACGTCAGATCTTATAGGAGAGCTAACGTCGACTCGGGCAACTACCTGGTGATGGTTTAGGCGTTGTTAACTAAAATTGACACCGAAACCCGCCCCGGTTGAATCTTGCGCCACTGAAGCATCCTAACGTGCTGTGCTGCTGGAAGAGGAAGCTTCTCTCGAGGACTGCTGGAACACCATCAAAACAGCCATCAACAGCGAGCGGAGAACGTTATCAGGCATGTGGGACGACCCCCGTCGGTGCGACAAACGCAGAAGACGTGCCAGCTCCAACGATAAGCGAAGTTAAGTATGCCATCAAGCAGCTGAAAAACAATAAATCGGCTGGGAAGGAAGGCCTCGGAGTGGAATTTAAAACTTGGCCACCAGTTTGCAAAAATTGGGATACAGAACAGCTACGGGAGCATCCACTCTTCCGATATCTGCCCTATCTATGAGAAAGGCGACAAATTGGACTGTGGGAACTATCGTGCGAGTACCGTCCTGAATGCCACCTACAAAGTGCTTCCCCAAATCATTTTCAGTCGACTCTCACCGCTGCCAATAGATTTTTCGGAAGTTTTCAGGCCGGCTTCGTGGAAGGACGGTCTACGATGGACCAAATCTTTATCATAAGGGAGATCTTCCAGACGGCACCTATGCATCGACTGTAAAGCCGCGTATTACACTATCGACCGAAAATAGCTATGGTAGGTCGTGGACGAAAACGGCGGGGTATCATATTAGAGGGTTAAGTTTGTTGAAGATAAAGCTGAGTGTTAGGTAGGCAGGTTTTAGAGCATTTGAATGCCTACGTAATTAATGTGAAATCGCGGCCACGACCCAAGTAACACTGACTTTTTTTTATTTTATTTATTTCTGGTCGTATAAGTTTACGGGTTTAAATTGTTTTTATCAATTTACATGTTTCAACAAATTTTGTCAAAAAACAAAGAAAAAAGTCAAGCAACTATCCGCTAGGTAGCGAACTATCTAGCAAAAAAAGACTTTAGACGAAGCAAAAATTTGCCTAATTTTTCGTTTACTGAACAATTTAGTTAAAGCGAATAATTTGATATTACACGGCAAGCAAATATTGATCGTCATTTCAAAGAAATATTTGCCTCGTATGATGCACACTTTGAAGCTGCTTCACGCTTTTACGACGTAAGTTTCGCGTTTTGATACGATATTTAGTTTTATTGCAATATTGTATGGAAAAAAATTCGAGGAGCTCGGGAATCCCGGGATCCCGGGAATCAATATTTCTATTCCCGGGATTCGGGAATTCCGGGAAAAGGTAATTCCCGGGAAATCGTTCCCGGGATTGCAAACCCTTCTGGTGACTGAGGACAATGACACCAGTTGTGAGATCCGGAGGAGTATTACCATCGGAAGTCGTGTCTACTATGGGCTCCACAAGCAATTGCGGTCGAACAGATTAAGCCGCCGTACGAAGTGTAACCTGTACAAAACGCTCATAAAACCGGTTGTTTTCTACGGGCATGAAACGTGGACAACGCTCGAAGAGGACCTGCGAGTGGTCGGAATTTTTAAACGACAGGTACTAAGGACAGTCTTTGGCGGCGTGCAGAAGAACGGAAAATGAAGGCGAAGAATGAACCATGAGCTCGCGCAACTCTACGGTGAACCCAGTATTTAAAAGGTGGCCAAAGCTTGACGGATACGCTGGACAGGGCATGTTGCAAAAATGCCGAACAATTGTCCTGCGAAGATGGTGTTTGTTTCGAATCCAGTAGGAAGACGACGACCAGGGCGCAGCGGGCAAGATGGGTAGACCAGATCTAGCGGGGAGTACACGGTGTTGCAGGATTTGGAGAGCGGTAGCCAATAACCGAGTGAATTAAAGAAACTTTGTGAACCAGGCCATGTCATTATGACGGAATGTCAAACAAATAAAGCGGCAGAGCAGCCAATTCCCGATTTCCGTTCGCTTGATATTGCCAGGAGAGCTAGCCAAACACGCTGGATCCTGAGCTAAAGGTAAACAAATTACAATCGGCCCGTCTCAGGAAACAAACACGTTTTTTGAAATGAATGAAATCTTGAAACTAAGAAATGTGTGAGTTCTACTATTATGCCAAGCAATTGGCAAGTGGCGCTAATGGTAATTCTCAATAACAAGAAAATTGACAGGTTTACCGGGAGCCACTGTTGTGACAACACCAATAGCACTCCTTAGCGCCCCGAAATCATTTATTTGAAGTTGTAGAACAGCGTGAGTGCAATTGAATTTTGCTTTGCGAAAGGAAATTGTTTCAAAAATAACTCTTTTTAGCACTGTTTGACAAGCGATAAAAAATTAATGATCGTTGAAAATCAATGGTTTTTAAGCATTAAAATCTTTGAGAAAGGAAATTGCTTCAAGAATAACTCTTTTTATCATTGTGACAAGCGACAAAAAACTAATCGTTAAAAATCAAAGATTTTTGGACATTAAAAAGTGCCATTGGTGTGCCATTGTTCGAAATATGCGTTCAACGTGGCCCTACATTTTTCAATAGTACAACAGTTAGCCTAAAATAATCACAAGTTTCTGTATTTTAGTGGATGCATAACTAATTTTTCAATCGATTGCTGTAAGAAAGAAGGAAATTTATCGAACACTAACTGAGTTTTGAGCATTTGAAATTGTACAGTTTTTATGACGCTCTCGGTTTTCTACTTTGCACCCCGAGGTTGTCGTGACACGTAATTCTACGTCAAGAACATGTACCCTGTATATATAATATATAATTCTCTATAGGTCAAACGGTACCATTTAAAATTGAGAAATTGATGTTTTAGGTCCTAAAGTCCTAACATAATAGTTATCTTCAATACGTAACATAGTAAGGTCGAAGCCGTGCTTGAAATATACAGGAGAAAAGATTTTATGGCGGACTTTTCAATCAGTTAGACGTATTCCTCAACCAAACTAATCTTCAAAGAAACAAACTTTGCTCAAGGATAGTAGAAGTAAACGACTCCCCCGATTTTTTTTAACATGTATAAAGCTATCATCTCATCAGCATGACGAATAATGGCGACTGCTGCATTATATTTTAGTCGTGCTCCTAGCAGACGTTTTCATTTGCATAAAACAAATCCCATCTCTAGGAACAGCGCAAGCGAAATTTACAACGTCTACCGGCGCAATGAATAATAAATCGAAGTCGTTCATTTCAGCAATACCGCAGAAGAGCATTTTCACACTACTTCGCAACCCAACCTGATCCGATCATGTGCGTTTTAGCTGTGAAAATGCCCAGTTATTTGGTATCTACAGAGGTGTCATTTTATAAAATAAGTTCATCATTAAAGATCCCGATAACTTTTTCAAAAGGTGCTATGTATCAATAATGAGTCCAAAATTACTCTTATTACGAAAAACGCTGAGACCAAAACAATTCAAACCTAACTAATGTGTAAAGTTCAATCAGAATCAAGTAATGTTTCCGTCATGACGCATGGAATGACTCAGGAGTAGGACATATTCATTGTATTAATGCTTTCCTGTTTATTGTGAGAAGAAAAAACACGCCTAGGGGGGCCAGCACTCTTGTCACCCTTTCATCGAAGTTTTTTTGTGGTAGTGTTTTAGTAACATTTTCCAACGGCAACAATCATCCGACCGGAGAGAGAATCAAGGCTTCGTAGCGGTCATTAATTTAAATAGGATTACAATTGTAGCTGAGACGGTTGTGATTGAGAGATCAACAGTCTACCCAAATTAAGAACAATTTTTCTTTCGCCGTATCATGACACAGTCGTTCGGTGCTGCCACTATCAAATTAGGGAATTCAATTCCAAACAGAAGCAGGTCCTGGAAACGAGTCGTAAAACAGAATATACTTGACACGAATAACAACCAAACCAAGGAAACTAACTCGTTTCGAGATGGCTAACCTGGATGCCGGCACAGGACTGACTGAACGGAAACGAACAGAGCATCCCACAAGAGCCAAGCTAGGAGGTAATAGGTTTATGGTTGGGACATAAAATAAATTCAATATTTTACTACATTCTTGGTGATCGTTACAGGAGTTTCGATCGTGACCTGGAAAACAGCAAACCCCTCAGGAAGCGCTGTTATCGAGCTGTGGTTGAAACAACGAAGACACAAAATAAAATTCGGCAAATAAGTGCCTCATGTAAAAGTTACGTTGATCACTTTCGTTTGTCACTTACCTGGTATGTGTTATCGAAGCTGTCGTACATAAATCGGGTGATAAGCGATGTTTTCCCAACTAAAAATAGAACCGTGGAAAAAAAGAAAAGAAAAAATATTAGAAATGAGACAAAGATTTGTGTGTTGTTGATGAGTCGGGCTCAATTGCGGCTTTCAATGAAGCCCTCTAGCGGCTTGTTTCATTCCAGATGATAAATGGCGTTCTTCGTGTCGCAAGCTGTTCCCAGTAAACACCGCGGTGGAAGCCGAGCACAATAAAGATCATTATTAGAGTTTTTCATTAACAGCACAGCCACCAACTGACAAACAATGGATGGGCTTTCGTGTGGCGGTAGCACTTTGTGTAAACAGGCGTGTTTGTGTCTATATGTGAGTGAGATGGAAATTTACCATTTTTTTTTTCGAAGCTTTAGAGAGAGAATTGCGTGAGATAATTTTATTGGAGCTGTGGAAACGACCCACATAAACTAATCCATATACTAGAAAGTCTTTAACAATAAGCAACAGTAAACTAGTGACAACACAAATAACAGCAGAGCGACCATGAACTTGAGAGAAATGAAAGTTTCTGACAATAATGAGTTAATTAGTTTGGTGGCTTTCATTATACATCAGCAGGAAGTTTGGCTCGCATTCAAAAGACTATCACTGTAAAAATAAACACAAACAGATTGGTTCACTTTTTCCAGTTTATAAATAGAGAACGCTGTGAAAGTAATTTTTTCCAATATCATCCGAGTGAAAAAATATTTATGTTATCATTAATTCTGAATAAATTGTAGCAATTCTGCTATTATAATCAATTACTTTATTGTTTTTCAATTACTAAAAAATGAAAAAGAATACAGCTTTACTGAAAAATGCGTTATAGTGACCAGTAATCACCTTAATATCTAGAGTTATTCGTAAGTCTCTAATTCATTTATATTTATGTACAAAGAAGAAATAACACGTTGTGTGGATTTCTTCTACTGCAAAAAAAAATTTTTTTCACGTAAAGTTGCAGAAAAACTTATTTCACACCTAGGAATGGTAAAAAACTTTGCCGAAGTCGGATTTTCGTTGCTTCCACTATTGAATTTAGGTTTGTGGCAGTAGAACGGCCTTTATAGAATCTCATGTTCAGCAAAAGTAATTATAGTGGGATTTCGCTCCAACTCGATGGTCAAAATTCAATGAAACATTGTGGGTGTATAAGCCTTACTATCCTAACCAAATGCATTTTATCTGTACTGACATTTGAAAGGGTTGAGTTTCTTTTGTGATAAATCAATATAGCTGAATAATGACAAAAGATACAGGAAATTTGTCGAGATATGACTTCTAGGAAATTGTCTAAACATTCGTTTAAAGGAATAAAAACTTAATTTGAGATGCTATACTAAAAAAGTTTTTTTTTAAATAAGTTTTCCAGACAGACAATTTAATTGGCTAAAACTCTTCAGCAGAAACCAAAGTGGACACTCTTTCGAAAAAGAGTGTTCAACCGATTTTCTTCGTTCTTATAGCAATCGAATGGAAAATCGGGTTCGCCACAGAAGGCAGAATCACGAAAGGCAGAATCATGAAAGGCAGAACTCTATGACCGTGCACATAAGGCAGAATATATCAAAAGGCAGAATTTCGAAGGGCACGAAAGGCAGAATCAGTGATAGCAGAACCTGACTCACGATAGCCAAGTGCGTGATGGCAAATTGGTGCGAATCCTGGTCACGGTATCAAAGCTGCTACTCTACATTTATTATTTGATATTGGTTGGTAACCAGACATAATAACTAGTCACACAGCAATGATCAGTTCTGATAGGGGGTGCAATTCAAGCCTAATTATTAGATCCGAAACGCGCAAACTGGTTTGGCTCAGCTCCTCAAGACTCTCATGGCATCGCGGAGAGTAATCTTTCGATGTTAGGTATAACTTACACTAGTCTCAACGGCTTGTTGGTTATAGTTAACATAAAACAATTCATGCGGCGAAGACGCATAATCGAAGGCAAGGAATCGAGGCGGCACAAAGCCGCCGTGGTTTACGCGGTCCGAGCCGGCCGCCGACCCGCCGTCGGAAGCGGCGGCTTCTCGCATACAAACAACTGATCTATTGGTTTTCTAGGATTATTCAAACAGGTTTTCTTTCCCTTAGTTAAGTCCGAACGAGCAGTAGCGAGTAAGGACAGCATACACTTGGACAATAGAGTCGGCCGAAGGCCGCGAGTGTGTATTGTTTAAAAGAAAATAGACCATTCTTTGATTCTGCCATTCGTGCTCTTTGTGATTCTGCCATTCGTTATTCTGCCTTATGAAATATTCTGCCTTTCGTAATTCTGCTTTTCGTGAGTCTGCCTTTCGTGATTCTGCCTTTCGATTTTCTGACTTTCGAAGGAGACCCGGAAAATCATTTATGCATCATTCATTTATTATTTATATTTGATTGTCCGAAGTGTTATATGGTAAGGTGGTCGCCTATAAAAAAATCAATATTTTGTAACTGAAGTTAGTTTTGGTCCACTTTTCAAATGATTCTATTGATTTTATGTATATTTTATAGAATTACGCAAAATAACAAAAATCCACTCTGGTTCGATTTTACAGAATTTTAAAAAAATATTCGCACTGTAAAAAATGGGGCAAAATGGGTCAACTTGAGGGGTAAAGTGGGTAACTCAGTAACTTTGTACGGATAACAAAAAAAGCCTATGGATAAGCTAGAAAAATGAGAAGTCATCGCGTCCAGGTTATACCCCTTTGAGCCACACAATTGTGTAGGTAGAAGCTAACGTAAAACCAAACACAAATCAAAAAATTTCCTTTATAAATAAACTTGTTTGTTTTGGTTTATTGTTCTTCGCAACAGCTGTGATGTTTTCTCTGGACTTGTGAGCGATAAAATAATGAACATAATGTACAAAGAAAAAGAGAAGTTATTGCTGTAGCCACCTTTTACCTACAAATTTGTGTGGGCTCGGGCTTAATGAAATACTGCCGATGAGAATTTATTTAAATTTATTTCGCCGATTAATTCCAGCTACATTTCAAAGAACTCCTCCACGCCCTCGCTAAATTGACCCATTGACCCAAGAATCAACTGTCAATGCGACCCATATTGCCCCGTCTTTGGTGACCCATGCTGCCCCAATGATTGGTTTAGAGCAAGATTGTAATATTCATGTGTATTTTACATATATTTATGCTTAAAAGTATATTTATGCAACCTAAGTTTATTTTAAATTATCTAACGTACGATGAAAGAATACGGAAAAGGAAAAGCAAAAAAAAGTATAGTAAGATAGGACAAGCTATCTTGTCCTATCTTACTATACTATTGAAAATTGTTAAGCCTTGTTAAAACGCCCATTGCGACCTCTGATTGTCGACAGAATATTATACCTGGTTAACCGAGAATGCACTGTTTAGTCTATATATGAGCCTGCTTCTGCTCAAACCAATCAGTTTACTAGTGGATAGCCACAAGCAGCGGTAGTACTAGCAGCGGTGGATGCAGTAGTTGTAGCAGTGTCAGCGGAAGATGCAGCGGCACTACTTTCTTTAATAAAAAGATGCCTTTGTGCGGTAGCGACAGTACTTCCTCTTGTAAAAGGCTTCCTTTGTGTGGTAGTAGCACCATCAGCGGTGGTTATATTGGCCTGCACCTTCTCCAGCGAAAAACTGCTGTATTTTGCCAACACACAAACAGGGGTATTGGCACTAGAGTCTGACAAAGTCATTTTCAATTGACAATTATCAGGTTATAGTGACGCTTTGACCCGTCGCTTTCAATTGAAAAAGCTTTTGTATCATTCTCAAGCTCTTCGTGAGTCACAAAACTGGGGTGGCATTACGCAGCTCGATTCGAACGATTTTTGCTATTTTCGAGTAGGTCATATACTGCCAGTTATGCTTCAAGCTTAAAAGGAGCTGTCATTGTCATTTGTCCTGCGGCTCATCTAACCCGCAAAGTCGAAAAAATACAAAAACGAAACATAACGCCCTCCAACGATCATTTAGTTTTGTTCGAGTTGCTCGAAACGAAATGCGCAATGTCACCCCTACTCGGAAGCTCTTGCTTTGAGTTTGACAACTGAAGGGCTAAAACTGATACAAATGCGTTTCAATTGAAAGAAAAGATTATCACCGTCACTTTCACATGACGATTCTCAATAGAAAATGACAATGAGCGCTAACGGAGATAGGGGGCTTCCACACAGTACTTCGCGCAAATATATGGACGAGGTAGAAAAGAAAACCATGGCGATATGAAACAGAGAACACCAAAACCAGTTTCACAATCCGAAGTAATTACGCAGCGCCAGTGATCACAGCGAGAAATATTCCGAAACTTTGATCGGAACTGGCGTGACATATTCATTGGATGCCATTGCCGTTTTAACTGCGGCTTGCGGTATTAGAAAGCATCTAACGACTAGCATCAAAGGACGCGATGCAGTGCTAGTTTCAATTGAGACGCTGAAGGAAAGGAAAGAGTCTCTCTCTCCGTCACTCGCTCCGTCAATTGAAATAGTCTTTAGTTTCATTTGAAACTATCCGATGAACGACAGACGGGGAAGAGAGAAAGAAGTGATTCGATGACAGCGATGACAGCAGCTGGAAGAAAAAACTGTTCGAATCGAAGTGACAACGCGGAGTAATCAGTTTCATTGTTTTGTTTCGAAAATGTTGAGCCCTGGTTGGCACACAAAATCTGTCGTACGGCAAATTTTCGATGTGAAAATCCCCTGAAATATAACTATAATTTTCTTGATATCTTTCAGCATTCAGCACAAAAAAGTGCAACGTAGATGAAAGCAATTCTGAAACCCTTGTGAAAAATTAACCCAAACAGTAGAGGTCCCGCTTTAGTCTTTTATGTTGAAAAAAAAATTTTTTTTCTAGCACTAAAGAGCCGTTTAAAAATTATTCCCGATTTTTTTCAGTTTTCCTGATATTCACTGATTTCCCCCCGCCACCCTGACATCTTTTCACTGTGTTTTCAGAAAAGTTTTTTTGACGTTGGACTAACGTCTATATCGAAGTTAGGCACCTGAATTTGAAAATCTAGTAATTCAACCGGGGAAAACCAGGGAAAAGTGGTCAGGTTTTGAGCGCTTATATATCAGTCATTTCTTTTCAGAATTTCGAGGTTTTGGCATCAACCGATCAGAAATTCTTTTACGGTTGAATTTATGTAACAAAAATAACCTATTGTTCGAGATACACTATTGAAAAATTGATAAATCACATCGATTGTCTAAATCATATCGAGCAACCAATCACCACCTCTCTTCACAAGCACAGTCGACACTAACGGATACAACCGATCTGACTTTGTAAACAGTCTCGCAGCTTTCAACCAATAACGAGCTCGCTTTCGGTAGCTGCAACAGGTGTTTCAACACCGTTTTAAAATGCTTCTTTTATCATTACCACTGAACAGATTCTAAACACCAATGGCTTGATTGATAGGGGAAATATTGCGCAAGATTGTCATATAATAATTTAAATATGTTTTCGATACTAAACTAGTTAAAAGTTGTGTTAAAAGTCGTGCACATTCAACCAATCACAAGCTCGCTTCTTGTTTGCTCGCGGATGGATTTTTGCTTTGGGCTATATAATAGCTTGTGTCGTCTCATAGCAAGTGGAAGGCCTCATCAGTTAACAAGTGGAAGGCCACCAGGCCGGTCTTGTATAATCAGCAGCAGCGGCGGAGGTAGTGGGCAGCTGCATTTCTTCATTCAGTTCGGTTCTCCTTGGATCTGAGTTGGACCCCACCAGCGGTAATCCAATTCAGATATCGTTGGGTGAAAACTGCACGAAACTGCCAGAACTGCCAGAAACTGCACGAGCCAGCACCACCACTAGGAAAGCTACCGCCATTTAGTGTGTGTGCAGTGTGCACATATAGCGTATGTGCATCTGTATTGCTATGACATTTGCGATGATAGGGATGGCGCTGTTGCGTGTGTATGGCTAGCTATAGCGTGTGTAAGACACTAGCATGTGTAGCATATTATGGCTATTGCGTGTATATCTTAAGCGTGTGTACGGATAGTTATAGCTTGTGTGTGGATAGCTGCTGCGTGTGTAATGATTAGTTATAGCGTATGTATGGATAGTAATAGCACATGGTTGGATAGCTTATGCGTGTGTATAGATAGTTGTATCGGATGTATGGAAAGGAATAGCGTGTGTATGGATAGCTTCGGCATGTGTGTATAAAAAACTATAGCTACAGCGTGTGGATGAATAGTTTTAACGCGTGTTTAGATAGTTATAGCATGTGTGTGAATAACTATAGCGGGTGTTTATCGAAGATTATTATTGTCATTGAAAATATTAAAATGTCTTAACGAACACAGTTGTGAATTTGATTTTACAGCAGCGTTTTAACTTCTTCAGCCAGTCTTAATTCATCGAGGGAAAATTACTACCAATGAATGATCAACACTTATTTACTAGAAATTTGATTTAGATCAAAACGGGTTTTTTGAGTATCATAAATTATTGGTAAAAAGAGTTGCAAGTTTTCTCAATGAGCATTCATTAAATTTTCGTTTTTGTTTCTCGGTGCGCGGTTTTGATTTTGTTTCTCGCCCACAGAGAAAGAAACAAACTTGTCGCTATCGTGAAAAATAACAAAACAATTAGAAATGCTCTAAATCACAACTGAAGAAGTTAAGATATTATCCTGTCACTCGCCCAAACCTTGATAACAACTACCGAAAAACGTGTGATTGAGCTCTTGCTATATTGAGTTATTGAACCAAACGTTTTTGTTTTTCAAATACATGAAGTTATATGCTGGGCTGGAACTAACCTAGCATGAGTTTTATCGATTAAATGTCAAACAATTTTCAAATTTAAAATTTTCGTTTGAATCGTTCTGGGCTCCAATTTCAGATAGTTTTGTAAAGTTTGCTTTTTGCTTAGATAGGAAAATTTTACCAATTCGCTCAATTAAATGCGTGTCTTGGTAGTGCAGCAAACAAAGGGTTGATTCGAATATGTATGAAATGACAGCGATTAAATAAAAGATATCCATTCTTTTAGTATATATTATTATTTATAACGTTTTAACGTCTCAGCATTCAGAAATGCACTGTTAGATAAAATTGCAGCAAATACTAGAGTTGCAATTCTCTCTATTATTTGTTTTAATGGAATATAAGAATACCGTAGTCCAACGTCATGCGGTCGTGTCTTGAATACCACCCTCCTACTTTTTCCCACTATCGGGGATAGCACAGAGATGCGACAAGCATCATACCCGAAATTAATTGAAAAACGTGAAAAAAAATTAAACTGAAAAATAAATTGTCCTTTCGAGGACACATTCAATACTAACAAATCCGGAGTAATTCGTGATAAGGGCGAATCTAACAAACTGTAAACAAATAGAGATTTTACCGAGAACGTATGAAGTGAGCTACTGTCTACCTTCAAACTTCAAAAAAATAATGTATCTCTTTTCTAACTATGAAAAAGTACGATGTTTGTTAAGGGCGAAATCTACTTTATATCAGAACAAAATAGAATGAGGAATACGCCCTTTTTGTTGTTTACGTTAGTAAAAGGCGAAACTTGACTTCGTCTTGATGAATGGGCGAAATCAAAGTTGTCAACAAAATAAACATTAAAAGCAAAGGGCGTATTCCAATATAATAACGTTAATACGGCGTGTAGTAAAGGGCGATACTGTCGAGCCAATCAAAATAAGCTGCATAGTAAAGGGCGATACTTTCGAGCAGATCTAAATAAGGCGCAAAGTAAAGGGTGGTACTTCCGAGCAGATCGAAAAGGTTGCATAGTAAAGGGCGAAACTTTAAATTCTCGAATATACAATGTGAAGCGACTGAAATTCAAGTTTTAGGTTTACCATGTACAAAGCTAGAACAATTTTGCTTTCATTAGAGTATTTGGATGACAAATATATTGTTCCACCGTTATTTAGGATTTGAATTTTTGATTGAAAACTTTGTTTGTCTTTTTTGAGTTTTGTAGTCATTGTAAGATTCGCTCTAATCACGAAGTAGTCCGGAAATATTATTAGAAGAGTCAACATGCTCTCTTTCTTTTAGTATACTGTATTCAAAATGTTAGAACGCAATGACAAAGACGGTTGTAAATTTGATTTCATATTCATGTCTCAGCACGAACAGAATTTTCTTTTCCTTCTGCGATATAAAACACCTAACAACACTGTAAAAAATGTTGCGTAACAGAGTGCGGCATCTTCTGTTATCTGCCCCCATAAGACACTAAAACGCGAAATCAGGCATTGAAAATTGTCAAGCCTTAATTATGTAAACACTACTATTAAAAATGGTCAAACTTTGTTTAAACGCAGATTTGTAGTAATCTGGTTGGTCAATTCAATCAGTTCACTAGTTGATGGTCACTAGGACGAGCTTAACTAAGTAGCAGCGAAGGTACTAGTAGCGGTGGCTACAGCGGTAGTGGCAGCAGTGTCGATGGTAGGTGCAGCGGCACTACTTCCTTCAATAAAAAGATGCCTTGAAAATGGTCAATCTTTGTTGAAAAGCAGATTTCTAATCACTTTCCCTAACACGGTCGATATAGTATTATATCAAGTTAACCGGGAATGTACTCTTTGGACAATATAAGAGTCTGGTTTTACTAAAACCAATCAGTTTACTGGTTGATGGCCACTAGGACGGGCCTAACTAAGTAGCAGCGGGCAGCGGTACATCCGATCACTGTTACAAGAGGTTGATTTACTGCGAACTGAATCAAACGGCGCTCAAACGACCATTTATGGAGCCGCATGTTTATTGTTATCGATGATAGCTCCTAGTGGTGAGCTCACCTAGAAAACTAGTTATTCACTCGCAAGAGGCCGCGCTTCCAACGGCAAGTCGCCCGTTGGGTCATCTCGATTTCTAGCTCCCACGATTCATCTTCGCTGCGTAAACATCTTTAGTGTTTTTTTACTAGAACCAAAGCATCATGCTTCGAAAACTACCTCAAAAACTTATTATTTACCCTTCTCTATGCAATGTAGAGCAACACTCGAAAGAGTTCTATCTCACTTCATTATCATTTATTCAAAAAAATTGTTTCGTCATTTTTAAAATTAAAATATTTGAATTTACACAAGGTGTTTTATTCACTTTTTTCCAGAAAGTAAAAAGGGTTTATTTATAACTTGGATAACAAACGTAAAATCCTTATTTAAAAAAAAAAACACAAATTAAGCATTGCATTCCAGGACAGGGTGTCTAGTCAACTCGAAAAATAAAACTCCCTAATTTTTCTATTTTTTTCCAGAAAATTTATGTTTTTTTTTCATTTTTTTTACACTCGAAATCATTAGCACCTATACTGCCGGTACCCGGATAACTGTCCCATAATGAAAAACAACATGTTGAGCAAACGGCGATTTAACGTTATTCGTGAATTTTCGGATTTCCAGCAATTACATCCAGAACCAATGACCATAACAGTTCCATGGCACCACAAGTTTATCGTTGAGAACAAAAAACCATGGATGGAATTGGTTTTACGTTATATAACTTGAAAAAAGGCAAAATGGGACAAAACATGCGGGTACATTTCAAAAGTACCCGCATATTCTGTCCCATCACATATAAATTCAACCAGTAACCGGCGGTATCATTGGCAACGTAGATTGTATTACAAAAAAACAACATTAGTGTAGTTAATTAAATGACATACTTCTATATGCCTAAAATAATTCGATATACACTAATCTGGAGCAAAATTATATATTTGAAGTTTGTACCACTATGCAGTGGGACTGTATTGCGGGTACTTTTAATATGGGACAAAAACAACTTGGTATTTTTTCCATGTTTTTCCATACAAAAGTATCAATTTTAATTTTTTTTTCCAGAAAATATGATAACAATTAGGGTAAATGACCCAATAGTGGAGGAGCTAAGCACGAGTTATGCATGTTTAGCCATGTTTTGGCTAAGATAAACGAGTCTAGCTGGTACTTTTCATTATTTTCTGTTGAAATGGGCTCTACTTGATAGTTTTGCACCTTAAAATTGACTTTAAACACGTTTTGAGGCTTGAAATTAACAAAAATATGCTGTACGCTTTTGCTCCAATAGTTGCGGTAGAGTTCCTATAGTTGCGAATGCGTGCTCCTATAGTTGCGGTATATAAAACATTCGTGTTTGCTTGGTTAAATGAAGGTTTTTAACTCGCTTGAAGTGGTTTTTAATTGTTTTAGTATTCATCATGTTGTTTTTAATCGGTTGACTAGTAGGTTGGCAAGTGAATACAAAAATGCACGAAGTTAACCAAGAGACGGATTATGCACCAACTTGATCAGATTTTGGCAGAATTCAGTGAGAATTTGTGGGTATGTAGGTTTTATTAAACTAAACAATTTTGCATGGTTTTTATAACATTTCTCTAGACTAACATTTCAAAAGGGCTGAAGTTTTTGAGCAGTTTTTTTTATAAACCAACGTATCTGGATATTGACTGATATTGAAAAAAGTTGTAAAGGAATGACTTTTAGAAAATTGCTTGAAATTTCATATGAAGATATTGGAAAATTGAATTTGAGTCCTACATGCATGTAAAATAAAAAGTGATTTAAATTTTGATTTTTTCGATAGTCAATTTACCTAAATCTTTTTTGAACGATTTAAAAAGTTTTTCTAACAAAAATTCAGTCATGTTTATGGAACATTTTCAACGTAAAACAATGTTGGACATAAAAAAGACTAATAGCGCTCATTTTGAAATGCTTAGAAGAATCTTAGGCGACTAAAGGGTTTGTCTATAAACCTTGGTTTTTGGAAATCTGAGATAACAGTTTCCATATCAACTCACTTTTTTTTGAAATCTTTTTTTTTTGTTCAAGTAAAACTTTATACACTTTCCTAAACGTCTCTTTCTCTTGTGTTTCTCTTGAAAAACGCTAAAGTCTATTACCTCTGCTTCGTACCATGTCTGCGCCTACATTTTCTACGTTAGTGTTTACTAAAAGAGCCATCTAGTTTCTGACTGTTTCACACCAACATACTGCGAAAGGCACGACAAAAGAATTACAAGACCATAAGCAGTGAGTAAGCATCGGTTAAGAGGTCATACATAAGTAACGTAGCATTTTAGGGCTGAGGGCGGCAGACTTTGTGACCGATCATGTAAACGCGGGGGAAGGGGAAAGTGTGGTAATTTTTGAACCCAACCTTCCCCTTCCACAGTGATAAGTTACATCATTTAAGTATGTCCCCTAGTACCTACTTATCCTTAATATTCGCAATTAGTCCCACATAATCTTTTCTAATGAACGTAAATCAGAAATGCGGAACATACCGCAACTACAGGAGAACAGTATATCCTGTGATCCAATTTATAAGTAATTTATAGATAATATGATCACCAATTAACGAACTTCACCTGTGAAACAGTTTCTATATTAATCTATTATCTGGGAAAATAATTATATGAGTATTAATCGTACTAAAAACACACACATATCTTAAAAACTTTGTGGACAAAATAAGAAAATAGGTAGTGAAGGGTGCCTTCGGGGTCGGACTTCCGACTTCCGAACTTTCTTCCGACTTTACAAACACATAGAATAAATGCGTGTTCACGGTGTTCACACAACATGAACTGCGGGAATGATTTCAATGTATTTGTTTTTGTAAGCCGTAGTGACAGCGCAGTGGCGGCTGAGATGGTTGCAGTGTTGCGAGAACAACGAAAATAAACATCTGAAGTGAGCCTGACTGCCAGATCATCAGCGACGATTTGATAATTTTTATTTAAATGCACAATAATTTAAACGATGGATTTAAAAGCGATATCGCAACTATTGGTGCTACCACAACTATTGGATCATCTACCCTATGTCGATTCCCGATGATAACTCAAAAGTAACCAAAACCAGTATGGGACAGTTATGCGGGTACCGGCAGTATATGTGATACGCAAAGCTTTTTGTGATTTTGAAAATGATTGTCACAGACATAAAAATGCATTGAAGTTATTTTTGTTGTAATATAAAATTTCCGATATCATAGAGAGGACCTTGAGCAGTGCATTCGTGAAGATGTTTAGCTAACTTTTTACAGTTTTCATAAAAAATGAGCTTTTACAGATAATTAGTTTTCAATAACTTTTCTATTTTTTTCTTGAACAGAATTTTTTTTCGATGTGCCCATTTTTTCAGAAAGACAAAGTTATCATCTACAACTTTACCGAAGAAGTTTTAATAGTCACTGGTCAACCCAATCAGCTGCTTTCCTGGCAGGTTGCTCCATTTCGGAAAATATTTGAATTCATCGGTTTGCAACTGTCACGAAATCTGTGTTCACTAAAGCTTCATGTGAAACATTTTCAAGAAGTACGACATGGAAAAAAGACGTCCCTTTCAAAACGGTTGATCGGGTCAACATAATCTTAAGCATATGCTTGAATCAGTAGCTAGAAAGTGTCGAAAAAAATATACTTGTATCGTAGAATAAGAGCGGGTAAAAATGAGGGATAATAAATCGAAAACAAAACTAAATATTCCAATGCATAAAAATCATAATTGACCTTTACGTCAATTTCTACGTTGGCTTACAGGAAAACTCATTTAAGTCTCTCAAAAAGTTATCTTGATTAGGGGCACCAAAAATCACAGGAATGGAATGGAGCTCTAGGACCAAACCAGTGTTTACCAGTGTAATCTAATTAAATTAAAACCGCAAGCAACCTGATTTTTATAGAAAAAGATTTCAACACTTTAAAACGCAGAAGAAAAACTGCGGTTTTGAACTTAACCCTCTAGTACCCAAGTTTTTTTTCAGACGGACCTCGGTCAAATCACTATGAATCTTTATTAACATTTTTTAGGTATTTATTAAAGCTTTTTAGAGGTTCAACTGAAGCGTGTCTGAAAGCGGCACTGGGCACTAGAGAGTTAATTTTCTTTTCGATGTTAGTAATGTTTGTTCGTCACTATGTCTACAGTTTTTGACTTTTGAGAAAATGGTTTTTGTTGATTGAATCCTATCTTCGCTTCTCCGTTTTTTATCACACCCTGAATGAATTATTATGCTCATGCCAAGAAGTTTGGCCCCAAGAAAAACTTTCTGCAACGTTGTTTGGGCAATCGATTCGTAAGGCACAGAATGTTTAGAAGGCATCTCTTGGAGAAAGGAAATAAATGATCTTGAGTCATTGTCGAATAGTGTTATTATTGTCATTATCAGTTAAAAGCGAACAACATCAATACTATATGAAGAAAAAACATCAATACTATTGGTATTGTTTATTGGTATAGTTTATGTATACATAAAACTTTAGATTTATGGAAAGTACATTTAACAAAGTGTGCTCTTTGCTCATTGATGCTAGGTTCATTCTCCGTCTTCGTAACATTCTATTCGATTGGCATTGAGATTGAGTAGGTACCATAGCAGCTTCTAATACTGTTTATTATCGCTAATAGCAAGCCCCGAAAGATAATGAAAGTATTGTAACGGAACAAAAATTTACTCAAGACTTAGTATCTAGCTCTGAACTCCAGAAGAGCTAAGTTCTGTTACTGTTAATATGTCAAGTCCTCTCTGTTTCTTTGCTTGATTGTTATTGTTTTTTTTAAAGTGATCATATAAAGCAAAACTTGCAAATTCCTTACGCCCTCTCGGTCTCGACTCAGCTTGCTTCGCAGCTGTTCAATTAGCTCAGAGAGGCCCCGATGAACATCATCAGTCGCGTGGACATTAGTCATCCACAGTCACTTTTTTCTCTGAAAAGAAACCCAACTGACCGGACCGACAGCGCATTCATCAAACCGTAAGAAACGAAGCGATGAGATTACGGTTTTGCAACGAGAGAGAAAGAGGCCCCCAACCAAAAGGCGCTACACGTCACACTGTCTGCAAATCTTCGATACATGTTTTTCGCCCCTACTACAAGTTCCGATACGGATCTAAAGCTAGAATGGAAGCCGAATATTTACCACTTTGCTCGCCCAGAAACACCAGCTTGAACTTCCGCAGCGGATTGCCAAAATCGCCGGATGACGACATTGTCGATGGTTACTGGCTCTGCCTTACTAGGGGTTTACGCTTTACTGGAGTCACTCAACACGAAGCACTGGCTGCTGAGTTTCAATCGCCAAACTAGTTGGCAATCTGCACTGACTACAACTTTCCTCCTAAGGCAACAGTGAGACAACAGAACACTTAACTCTAGATACTTTTTTGCTTGAGCTCGCACTTTTCATTCATTCACTAACTCCAGAAAAAGCACCTCCGCATTAAGCACCAGTACACATATCACTTTTTTTAAGCGCTTAGAGGGAGGAGAAATTTTCTTTCACCCGAGCACAGAACACCGAGGCGGATTCCAGTCAGGCCAGCAGGGAGGAAAAAAATGCACTCCACCCTTCTTCGACGGGGAAACGAAACAGCGCCGCAAACGCACGCTACACACTTTTCGGATCAATAAACCTGGGTCACTCCGGGCCGGACCGTACACCGTTAAACGTTGTTCCACGAAACGCGAACTAGCTTTAATTTGCCGTGGTCGATTCCGACTGCAAGCTAACGGAAGGAACACTTCTGCATTCGCGTACTTGCTCACTCTCTGCGGTGAAAAACTAGTGACATTACACTTTTCGCTGACTTCGAGAGTCTGACGCAAGGCCATGTATGATGACAGTTCTACAAGGTATGCTACATTTTTGTCTATCCACGCACACAAACAAATCTCGTTATAAAAAATTTCGCGTTTTGTATGGAATTCAGAACATTTTTGGAAATTTCTCGTTTTATGTTGTTTTATATCTGATTTTTTTGATTGGAGAATGAATCTTCAGTTGAAACACACTAGAAATTGATATTAATTTAGATTTAGCGTGAGAAATTGCGACAATATATCTAAATAAAATATATAATAATGCTATATTTCTAATAGTTGGAGCATAATCTTAGTTATTGTCATAGCTCACGACTTTTGTTACTGTATGAAACATAAGCGACTCTATTTAGAAGGGCTATTAGAGTACAAGAAAAAAACGAAAAGTGCAAAAAGGTTACCGGCAAAATAATGAAAAACAGCATATTTTACCTAAACCGCAGCATGTTTATGTATTCCCCAACAATAAAACATGTTTAAACATCATTTCTATAACTTTTCAGGAAAGTATGTTTTATAAGTTTAGTTTAAAATGCAAAATCATTTCAAATTCATACAAAATTGGAAAAAGTTCATAACGATCACTAATACTAATGCATCGACGTGAATAGCATACCTTGTAGAACTGTCATCATACTTGGGACGCAAGGAAGAGACAACTGTGACAGCTCACCAACTTTTGTGAAAGCTCTCCGGGCCTTTGAACGTCAAAGTTTGGCTTTTTACGATAAACAAAAACTTTTTTTTTTAGGTTGGTACTAAACTTTTTGAGGGGTAGGAATGGTCGAACGAGAAATATTTTTCGATTATCTTCTGTTCAAGATTATTCTTTTTTGACGAGGTTATTGTGCATTTAGATAAAAATTATCAAATCGTCGCTGACAAACTGGCAGTCAGGCTCACTTCAGATGTTTATTTTTGGTGTTCGCGCAACACTGCAACCATCTCAGCCGTCACTACGCTGTCAGTCCGCCAAGTATGATGACAGTTCTACAAGGTATGCTATTCACGTCGATGCATTAGTATTAGTGATCGTTATGAACTTTTTCCAATTTTGTATGGAATTTGAAATGATTTTGCATTTTAAACTAAACTTATAAAACATACTTTCCTGAAAAGTTATAGAAATGATGTTGAAACATGTTTTATTTGTGGGGAATACATAAACTTGCTGCGGTTTAGGTAAAATATGCTATTTTTCATCAATTTGCCGGTAACCTTTTTGCACTTTTCGTTTTTTTATTGTAGTCTAATAGCGCTTCTAAATTGAGTCGCTTATGTTTCATACAGTAACAAAAGTCATGAGCTATGACAATGACTAAGATTATGCTCCAACTATTAGAAATATAGCATTTTTATATATTTTATTTCGACATATTGTCGCAATTTTTCACACTAAATCTAAATTAATATCAATTTCTAGTGTGTTTCAACTGGAGATTCACTCTCCAATTAAAAAAATCAAATATAAAACAACACAAAACGAGAAATTTCCGAAAATGTTCCGAATTCCATACAAAAAACGAAAATTTTCATAACGAGATTTGTTTGTGTGCGTGGATAGATAAAAATGTGGCATACCTTGTATAACTGTCATCATACTTGGGTCAGTCCGGTTTACAAAAACAAATACATTGAAATCATTCCGGCAGACCATGTTGTGTGAACATGCAGTTGTTCTATGTGTTTGTGAAGTCGGAAGAAAGATCGGAAGTTCGACTTCCGAACTTCAATTTAGTGCTAGCGCCACAATATTTAATTTGCATTCCTTTCTGATCACCTCCCTGACACGTTCGTAGCCTGTATTTTTGTATACGCGGGAATGAAATGGCATGTTACACTGCTGTCCTTCACACGACTATAAACAGCGACATCGATAGATTAGGCAACACTGCACGGGAGTGAAGAGCACGTCAGATGTCTTTCCTTCGCGGCTATTGTTGTTTGGGGCTCAGCATCGAGGGGTTCGTCATAATGGGGGTACTGTAAAACCTGAGAGAGAGGCGCCAGCTCAATGACAGTTCAAATTTGTTTTCGTCTACTTCGTTTTCGTTTTTGTGCGAGAAAATTATTTTACAATCGTTTTAATCAAGTCAGCGTGCGCATCTGTCTTTTGTTTTGATGATGAAATTATTCAAAAATATGTTCAAACTTGAGATGACTGTCATATCGGTTGAATATTATAATATATTTTTGTTGTAGCGAAAGTAGATTCATGGATTCAGTTTCCTTCCGTGCAATTAAAAATAAGTATTTTACAATATATGTGAAGAGATATTAACTTCACCGTCAACTTCAAACAATAAATAGAAATACAGTAAATATTAATAACATAGTGAAAGTTCATATTTACTATATTTACAGAAATAATTTATCTTTCAGAAATATTTATTTTACAAATTATCTTGAAAATATAAATGCGGGATAAATTTTACATCGACTACGATACTTTCCATATTTCGTTTCATGAGGTCTCCCGGTTCCCAATGACATTTATTGTCTGGTTCACGATGACATTCGTGAGAATAAACACAAAGCCAGCTGGCGCCTCTCTCTCATTGCGAATTTCTTTATTCCACTGTGTGCGGGCAAAACTGCCGAGGAATAATGAAACGTCATTGCCATTTAAGACGCATGTAAGAAAGAGATGCGAGATAATTGTTTACGAACTTAGCTCGTGCTGTGGTGGGTTGAAGCTGACAAATTTTACAGTGCCCTTCGGACAGCACGGCAGGTCAAAACTGGGTCAAAATCGAGCGAATAAAGAAAGGTTTTGACAGCAGTTAGTGCGCTTCCAGGTCAAAACGAGGTGAGCTGGTGGAATAAAGAAATTCGCTATACACTGGGGTCTTTTTTACGCGGTTGGTTGTATCGCGTTGAAAAATCCGCATATAAAAAAACCGCGTTATTCAAAAAAATCGCGTAAAAAAAACTCTATTCAATAATAAGATCCGATTAAAAATAATGGCACGTAAGTAAATATAAACATGAAAAATGATATAAAAATGGTAACGCAACACACAAAATAAGTTTTAGTGATTCTAGAATGAAAATTCATTGAAGAACATGACAATATCTTTTTTGTAATAATTTTGCTACATGTTTAAGCTTTCGTTTCATAAATGGAAGTAAATCGCAACGACCCTGACTCGTATCGTTGCACAATTATTAATGTATTTTTGTTTCTTCTTACCGAATCAACGGAAATTGCCTATTTTTTGATAATAACCGCACATATATTAAAAATATGCATTATTTAGATTAATTAAACAGAATATCTTATTGTCATGAACCATATGATTGATTTTTACTTTATTGGATTTACTTATACTAAACTTATTTAATACCGCGTAAAAATAATCTATCAAATCGTGTAAAAATAATCCGCGTTATTTAAAAAAAAACGCGTAAAAATAATCCGCGTTATTGTAAGATAACGCGTAAAAAAGTCGTGTATAAAAAAACCGCATAAAAATAACCCGCGCAAAAAAAGACCCCAGTGTATGTGTATATAGAGTCATAGCAAAGAGAAAATCAATCGTTTCGGCAACACAGTTTTTGTGCCGTTTGTTGCCAAGAACCATACAGTTCTGTTTTTCACCATGCATAAGCTAATATCATTTTTTGAAATGCTTCACAAGGTACACAGTTTTGAAAGATTACACCGGTGATGCTTTGTTAAATTCAACTGAACCAGTGTACAGGTTTAATGTTGGATTAAAATGTGTAGTTTAAACGCTCAATTACAACACTTTTCATCCACTCCTAACATTATCACCTTGTTTATTTACATTACTCGATTGGTACCCTCGTTTGACACTGATTTGGTTCCTTTGGTTTCATCTTTGCGCAACTCTATACACTAAGGTTTTTACGCGGATTCCGGAATTTGCGCGTTTTTTTTTCACGCGGATTCCGGAATTTACGCGATATTTTTTTTGCGCGGATTTCGGTTTCCCTTCACTCGGAATGCAGAATTAACGCTGGTTTTTTGTTACGCGGATTCCGGAATTTACGCGGTTTATTTTACGCGGATTCCGGAATTTACGCGTTTTTATTACGCGGAGTCCGGAATTTACGCGGTTTTTTTTACGCGGCATGTATCCCCCGCGTAAAAAGCGACTTTAGTGTATTATAAACATAGACTCTGCTCTATACAGGGGTGGCATTGTGCAGCTCGATTCGAGCGATTTTCGTTATTTTCGAGTACGTCAAATATTGTCAGTTTTGCTTTAAGCTCAAAAGGAGTTATCATTGTCGTTTGTCCTTCGGCTCATCTAACCCACAAAGTCGAAAAAAATACGAAAAACTAAACATAACGCCCACCAGCGATCATTTATAGCGAATTTCTTTATTCCACCAGCTCACCTCGTTTTGACCTGGAAGCGCACTAACTGCTGTCAAAACCTTTCTTTATTCGCTCGATTTTGACCCAGTTTTGACCTGCCGTGCTGCCCGAAGCGTACTGTAAAATTTGTCAGCTTCAACCCACCACCGCACGTACTAAGTTCGTAAACAATTATCTGGCATCTCTTTCTTACTTGCGTCTTAAATGGCGATGACGTTTTATTATTCCTCGGCAGTTTTGCCCGCACACAGTGGAATAAAGAAATTCGCTTTTAGTTTTGTTCGAGTTACTCGAAACGAAATGCGCAATGTCACCCCAGGCTTTGGACCCATTCAAATATTACATAACGCGGAATTTGACAATTTTTAATACCCACCCACCCCCACGTAACGCAATTTTACATGTTTGACGCACGCAAAGTAACGCGTTTTTAATTATATGATGATCCCTTTCGCATTGGTCAATTCGTTTCCTACCCCCTGTATAAAAGTGGCAGTAATCGGCTCCGGGCTCTTGCAACTTGATTTAGCTTTATTTTGACGGCACTAATGACAACTACATTAAAAATGAATAAACACACGTAATCTTACTGTCCACTGACTCAGGGTGAAAAAGTCTACCGTAAAAATAGTTGTTTTCTAGTCCTCGTTTCCTGAACGAAAAATGGGTGATAATGCAGATAAGCCAGTCGATGCGGATGAGGTTCCGCCAGTGCCGCCGATCGATCCTACGAAGACACCCAAGCAGATTTACTTCGAACTACTGCGCGCCTGGGTGCAACATGCCCAGATGCAACAACAAATTGAGGCCTATTTTCCGTATTATTTGGCGAACAACTATCCGCAGCTATTCCAGTCGAACGGAACACCAGCGGGAGTTACTAGTTCCTCTACTAGTACAACTGCGGGAGCCTCCACGTCCAGTACGATTGCCCCTCCCGAACCACCGCCAGCGCAAGTTCAGCAGACTGCGAACCAGCGAAGGGCTACGGAAATACTGGATCCCGCCCGACAGGAAGAGAGTAAGATCGGTCATTGGTATTCTGGTCCGAATTTGATTAGTGTTCTTTCGATTTCAGTTATCAACAGAAACGGTGGCTACGAGTACATCATCGCACCCCTCTGGAAGCGGTTCGTGGCAGAGGCGATCGATATCATAATAATCTTTCTGCTAAAGGTTATGACGACTATGGCTTTCATTGACTTTTTGGATATTGACCTGTAAGAACGGACATGTATTCAAAATATGTATTGATGATGTATTGATAATCATTTTCGCGGTTTTGTTTCATTCATTTAGCTATACATTTTCTTTCATTAAGTTATAAATTGCGGTAAAAATCGTTAATTTTCTGAATCGGAAATCTTCATAATTTATCGAATACTCATATGTCTATCGTTACTTTTTAGATTGGACATCGATTTTGACGCTATTCGGAATTCGATCGAGGAGGACTACACCGAGCTTCTATCATTTACCTCTGAATTGATATTTCTGGAAGTCATAACAAAGTTCGCGGTCTGTATTTATGAAACTCTGTGGACTATTCACGGCCAAGGTCAAATTGGTGGCGCGTCACCAGGTAAGATGTTGATGGGCATTAGAATCGTTCATGTTGAAGCCGTAGTCCTACTGGATGCGCCGCAGCCTGGTATAAACAATAATAACAACAATCAAAATCCAATCCGGGCTCTGCTCTACCCAGCAGCCAATCCTGGGTTCAAAAGGGCACTTTGCCGATCGGTTGCCAAGAACGTTTTAATTGCACTATTTTTCCCCATGTGCTTCCTGATGTTTTTCTTTAAACATAATCGTACGATGTACGATATTATGACTAAAACCATCGTTGTCGAGGATAATCCAGCTCCAGTACTGCGTCGACGCTAGAAGGTGGGTTGTTTAGAAGTAAGTAATTATACAGGCTATCGTCGCCAATTTTCTCTTGAAATGTTAGTTGAATAAATTTGGTGGAGTTACTAAGAAATTTGGTGAAGAAACTCTAGCAATTCAGCATGGAGATACATATTGACAAATTAAAAAGAATGGTTACCTTTACAAGCGCATTTAAAGAGACAATAGGCAACGGAAACCTGAGAATATTGAATTGTATAAAGAAATGTAAAGTGTGAAATGCTTAACAGTAAGCGTTTAAAACGCATGTTAAGGGTTAGCAGAGTTGGTTGTTCAAAAAGTTGTATGTATTATCATAAATGTATATTTTTGTTTTTAATAAATGCATTTGAATAGTGGGTGTAGATACTTGTTTGAGGTTTTACTCACTTACCTTACTTAGTCACTTTGTTGGCCGACGGACTGTTTGTCGGTCTAAGGCCGAATGAATAAGAGATATCCAGCTTCTTTTGTCTTGGGCAGCCTCGTACACCAGCAGATAGTGCATCTTCCATCTTCTATCGAGTGCGAGCCCTACCGAGTAGTCGACGGCCTCTTCCTGGTTCTCTGCTGCATATATTTGGCGGATCCCTCGTCAGGCTCTCAGTACATGTCCAGCCCACAGAAGTATGCTCCGCTGTATTACCTTTACTATATCAGCATCTTTGTATACCTGGTACAATTTGTGATTCGTGCGTCTGCGCCACACTTCGTCCCTAAATTTACCGCCAAGTATCGATCGCAGAACTTTACGCTCAAAAACTCCGAGCACTCGACGATCAGCTTTCTTTAGCACCCATGCCGTATGTCCGTAAAGGGCCACTGGGAGGATCAGCGTCCTATACAGCGCTAGTTTTGGGCGAATTTGCAAACTACGGGACCTTAGCTGGTTACGTAGTCCGTAGAAGACCCTGTTCGCGGTTGCGACTCGTCGTTTAACTTCACGGCTCATACCGTTGTCATAACTTAACTTCATGGCTCATACCGTTGTGATAAACGAATTCATCAACCACTTCAAATCGTATCCCATCAATCTACACTCCAGCACCAACACCACCGAAACTCCCACGCTTCCTGCGAGCTACCATGTATTTTGTTTTTGCAGCGTTAATGTTGTGTCCCAATCTCGTTGCTTCCTTCTTAAAAGGCCTCCTCCACGGCCCTGCGGTTGATGATATCATCATCCAGTCGATGGCCCTTTTTGTAGATTGGTCATATGAGGCCTTCCAATCAGTCGTTCGGGATTTGTTTATCCACCCAGATCCTCAGTATGATGTGGTTCAGTAGCGTAGCGTGACCGGGTGATACCCGGGTGGAAAATTGGGGTGTCACCCCCACCGGATTGCAGTTAAATCATCTTGTTATCAAAAATGGCGAGAGTTAGCCCGCTCGTTTTCAAATGCACTAAATCTACCCATTTTCGAAAAAATTATAAATTTTCGAGAATTTCAGCTCGACCTCCACATAAATGATAATTAATCTCACGGATGTTCTTGGAATAAGGTTCCAGTGGAATGAAAGGCCAAGTTTAATTTTAAATCAAGAACAAAAAAAGTTTATTGAACGAGATGTTTACACCACGAGTTCTCTCTTACGAATGATGAAATATCAATAATGGCGGTCATGCACATACACAGCAGAAGGCTAAAGTATGTCACTACCAGCGTTGCCAGGTATCCAGATTTAGCTGGATTATCCAGATTTTTGGACATGTATCCAGGTAAACAGCTTTGATGTCAAATTATCCAGATTTTTCATGGATGATCCAGATTTTATTTTCTCTATTCCGCAAAAAGGTCATCACTTCAATTTTGGCGCGAAATTTTGCAATTTTGTCACCTCAAATTTTGCGTACACCAAGACTTTTATCCGAAAAATTAACCTTTCACCCCACGAAATGACTGCCAGATTTTTTCCAGATTTTTATTTTGCCTTTTCCAGATTTTTTAAAAAATGACCTGGCAACGCTGGTCACTACACTCACCACATTAGGTAACAAGGTGTACAGGGTGGCAAGATCGTTGTTATATCGACACTCCTCCTCAACGAGTACTGCCATCCTTGGGCGACAATCCCAGCATCTGTGCAAACTTCAATTGCATGACTGAACCCACCGGCTTAGTGAGCACGTCAGCTACCATTTTTTCAGTAGGACAGTACTGTAGTTCCATGCTACCGTCCTCGCACAGCTGCTTGACAAAATGTCCCGCACTTCGATGTGCTTGGACCGACGATTCTTCCGCTCTGAAAACACGAACTGGATACAGCTTTGGTTATCCTCCATCATCTTGACAGGATCGCTCAGCTGTTCGCCCATGTCCTTCAATAGGTTTCGAAGCCAAATCAATTCTTGGCCAGCTTCACTCAACGCCACATATTCAGATTCCATCGAAGACAGCGTGACGCAACTTTGCTTTCGACTTACCCACGATATCGCTCCTCCGGCATAGTGGAAGACGAAACCGGTTGTAGATCTTCTTGTAGTACCATCGCCAGCCCAATCGGCATCCGAATATCCGATCAGACTTCCACCAGCGTCGCCATACACCAATTTCCACTCCTTGGTTGACTTCAGGTAACGGACAACACGTTTTGCCGCCACCAAATCCGCCTCCGTCGGCGAACTCACCTTCCGACCCAATATCGCCACGCTCGCAGCTACATCCGGCCTAGCGCACACAGAAATGTAAAGAAGCGCTCCAACGAGACTAGTCTGCCCCGTCAGCCAGCAGAGGACTCTTATCCTCCGTGCTCTGGAAACTTTCTTCCATTGGCGTCTTCGCTCGCTTTGCATCACGTAGTCCGAACTTCTCCGCAACACGATCGATGTACCCTTGCACTGAAATGCTGTACTTGCCGTCTTCGTTGCCGATTTCAAGCCCCAGGAAGTAGCTCAGCTCTCCCAGATTGGTGATTTCGAAGTACTGTTTCAGCACCTCATAAACCGATTCAATCTCTGCTTCGTCCGCACAACCGACCAAAATATCGTCCACATACACTATCAGATAGACACGTTTCCCATGGACCATCATTGTGTACATGCACGGATCAGCATCGCTTTGCTTGAAGCCCATTTCCAGAAGGACGCGATGCAGTCGTTGATTCCAGCATCGAGCGGACTGTTTGAGTCCGTAAATGCTTTTTCGCAGACGACACACCATGTTTTCCTTTCCCTTCACTGCGTATCCAGGTGGCTGCTTCGTGAAAATTTCCTCCTTTAAATCACCGTACAAGTAGGCCGTTTTTATATCAAAATGTTTCAACGTCATTTTCTTCTTGCTAGCAACGGCGAAAATCTCATCATAATCCTCTCCGTACTTTTGGGAATATCCCTGTGCAACCAGACGAGCTTTATACTTAGTGATGTCTCCAGCTGCGTTTCTCTTCAGTTTATATACCCAGCGACATCCAACCGCTTTTCGTCCAGCAGGTAAGTTGACTAGCTCCCATGTTCCATTTTGTTCGTGAGATTTCAGCTCATCTGACATTGCCGCCTTCCAGCTTTCCTTTTCTTCGCAGGTAATTGCCTCCTTCAAGAACCTTGGCTCAACTACCTCGTTATTCAGGGACTTCACAGCAAAAATCTCTTCGATTAGTCTGTGAGGAGGAACAGCCTTTGTTGTCCTTCCAGATCGCCGCGCTATTTTATCCAGAGGAAACCCACGAAACGATTGGTCCCCTTCCGATGCACTTCCGTAGTACGATCCGTTTGGATTCCGGTCGTCGTCCACCGGATCATCTTCTTCCACTTCCGAATTTTCTTCCGATGACGTCGAGGCCCCATCAGTCTTAGAAGGTGACGTCAGTGGTATTTCCAGGCTCGTTTCTAAAACTCCTCCTGTCTGCTTGCCCTTGTTCCGAACAGCTTCCTTGGTATTGCACATCTCAAGGAACTTTGCATCCCTGCTAATCAAAATCATATCCGTTTCAAGGTTCAAAAAACGATACGCCTTACGCCCTTCTGCGTATCCTACAAACACCAACTTCTCGGCCTTGAGATCCAGCTTGCGCCTCTTTTCCTTAGGAATATGAACGTACGCTTCCGACCCAAAGATTCGAAGATGAGCATATGAAGGCTTTTTGTTGTTCCAGAGCTCAAACGGTGTCTTGCATACCTTGGACGACGGCAAACGATTCTGCAAATAGTTCGCAGTGCAAATCGCTTCGCCCCAATACCTTTTGCTCAACCCTGACTCCGAGAGCATACACCGCAGCATCTCGACAAGGTAGCGATTCTTACGCTCGGCAACACCATTTTGTTGTGGTGAATACGGGGCCGTTAGTTCGTGAATTATACCGCACTCCGCAAAAAACTTTTTCAACGAACCACCCGTATACTCGCCACCACCATCAGAGCGGATCTTTTTGGGATAATGTCCGAACTGATTTTTCATCAGATTGTAAAAGTCCCGAATCTTCTCTTCAGCGTCCGACTTCTGTCGCAACAAATGCACCACCGTGTATCTACTGTAATCGTCTACCAACACTATGTAAAATCGATTACCGCTCGGCGTTTCTTCTTCCATCGGACCGCCCAAGTCTGTATGCACTAAATCGCCAACCGCACAAGATTTACTGTCCGACACTTTCGGGAACGATTCACGAGTCATCTTCCCTTCACAACACGGACCACATACAGAGTGAACCTTACAAGGTTCCACTTTCAACCCGTATCCCAGATTTTCACGCACTACTTTGTCCAGAGCCTGCACGTCACGGTGTCCGAAACGACGATGCCATAGATGACAACACAAATCTGCATGTTTCGAGTCAACTAAAAACGCTTTCTCCGGAGCCTGCTTCAAGTGGTACAGCCCTCCTTTGCGCTGCCCAACTAGCACCGTTTCTCCTCCTTTCAGGATATGGCATTCCCTTTCACCAAAGAGCACTCGAAACCCCAAATCTGTAATTCTACTCACCGACAGTAGATTACCGGCTAGAGATGGAACGTGCAAGACGTTGTCAAGTCTCACATTCGTTCGAATTCCGTCTCCGTTGAAAGAAATTAGCTCACCAGTACCGCATCCTGCCGATTTGATGAATTTTCCATCCGCCAAACAGACGGCTGTTGCATTGGATTTATCCACACCCTTCAACATCGACGCATCCCTCGTCATATGAGCCGTTGCACCAGAATCTAGATACCAGAACCCGGTACTACCGGTAGCACTCGCCGCCAAGCACACTTCAAATCCAGCACTCGATTTGATGGCCATACTCGCCTTCTGATCATTCTGCTTCTCCTTCTCACGCTTATCCTGTGCCAATTTCCGACAATCCCGCCGAAAATGTCCCTCCTTTTTGCAGTAATGACACAACTGTTCTTTCTTCACGTTGGACTTACTTGCACTTTTCGGTTTGGCTGTGTTCATCACCAGTGCCTTTTCACCAACACTTTCACTATCACCATTAGCACGACGTCGACCCTCATCAATAAGTTTTCCCTTCACAAAGTCCACTGTGAGGTCTTTATCTGGCCGACTTTCAAGTGCTACAATTAACCCGTCGTACGATCTGGGAAGACTAGACAACATCAACGCAACAAACCAGTTGTCCTTCACTTCTTCCCCAAGTGCAACTAACCGGAGCCGAAGAGCAGCCATCTCTTTTAAATGTTCCGACATAACACCGTTCTCCGGCATGCGAATCGTTATCAACTGACGCACTACGTGGATTATGCTGGAGAGAGATGCGCGTTCGTGATAATCCTTTAACGCATCCCACATCTCCTTTGCCGAGTTCTTCTCGATGACATGAATCAGCTGCGTGATCCAGGTCGCATCCACGGCCCCCTCCGGCTTCGGATCGGTAACCACTTTCAGCAGCTTTTCTTTCGTTAGAAGCAATTTCATTTTAAATTTCCACACCGCATAATTTCCGTCGTTCAATTTTTCGATCGTCACTTTTGTGTCCGCCATTTTGTTTTTCACAAGTACACCCGGCACACGCAAAGTTCAAATCCGAAAAAAATACACGCGACTCACACCAGTGATAAAATCCACTACCGCGTCGAAAAAAACAAAATAAACTCACGCACTTTCAACGATATCTGGGCACATAACCTCTTGGAATAAGGTTCCAGTGGAATGAAAGGCCAAGTTCAATTTTAAATCAAGAACAAAAAAAGTTCATTGAACGAGATGTTTACACCACGAGTTCTCTCTTACGAATGATGAAATATCAATAATGGCGGTCATGCACATACACAGCAGAAGGCTAAAGTATGTCACTACACTCACCACATTAGGTAACAAGGTGTACAGGGTGGCAAGATCGTTGTTATATCGACAGATGTCACCCTTTCGACGACGACACGCATAAAAATTTTCCCTCTAGGGGGTAACACCCGGGGCGGACCACCCCCTCCGCCCCACTCACGCTACGGCAGTGATCTGGTTTTAGAAGTTCGGTCGAGATATCATCCTTTCCAGCGGCCTTGCCGTTTTTCAGGTCACTAATCGCCTTTCTCACCTTCTTTTGTGTTGATGGTTCCACAGCTTGTTCGTCGCTCATAATCCTCAACCGTTTTCTAGTTTGCTACTCTCACTTTTCACCTTCTAAGAGCGCCTGGAAATGCTCCTTCCACCTGTCCAATCGTCGATTTAGCCGTAAGCAGGTTACCTTCCTGGTCATTCCACATGACCAGCACACAGAAGTTCCTGCTTCTGACTCTGTTGACTGTTTTATAAAAGCTCCGCACGTCGTCTTTAGCAAAGTTGTCCTCTACGCTGGTGAGCACTTGCTCCTCGTGCTCGTGCTTCTTCAGACAGCAAAAAAGTATCTCTCTCTGCTCTGATGTGTACCCATAGTGAGCATGCGGCTCCTGGCACGGTTCTACTCGCTAATGCTCTTCGGCAGTCAGCATCGAACCAGCTGTTACGCAGTCTTCCAGTCTTCCAAATCCAGATTGGATTCCCATATCGCACAATACGATCTCTCAGTGTATTTTTGACATAGCTAAAGATGTCGCAAGCTCCTTCCACGTCTACGATTCATGTCCGTAGAGCGCCACCGAGAGGATCAGAGCCCTATAGAGCGCAAGTTTCGTACGGATCTGTAGGCTACGGCACATAAGCTGGCTACGCAATCCGTAATAATCCCTCTTCGCTGCCGCAATCCGTCTCTTAACCTCACGGCTCACCTCGTTGTCACATGTCACGAGAGTACCAAGATGAACAAATTCGTCGACCACTTCGACCAACACCCGCAGAACTACCATGATTTCTGCCAGACACCATGTACTTTGTTTTGGCAGTGTTTATGGTAAGTTCAATTTTCGCAGCTTCCCTTTTGAGAGCCGTAAAGAACCGACAAGCAGTTAAGTTGTCGGTTAACACCAATTACATCAATGTCGTCCGCGAAACCTTGAAACATGTGGGACTTCGTGATGATGGTTCGCTCCTTTGCACACCTGCCTTTGTATTGCACCTTCTAAAGCTATGTTGAACAGCAAGTTCGAGAGCCTGTCGCCTTGCTTCAGACCATCTAGCGTCATAAACGCGTCCAAAAATTCGCCCGCTGTTCTGACGCATGATGTGAAACCGTCAAGCGTCGCACGTAACAGTTTAGGTTTATGTTGATAAACAGATAATGTGTCTGCAAGTTGTGTTCCCGAAACTTGTCGAGGATCTGTCGCAAGATGAGCATCTGGTCCGTTGTAGATCACCCCACTCGAAAACCGCATTGGTATCCTCCAACAAAGGCTTCATGCAACGGCTTGAATCGTTGGAACAATATACGGGAAAAAATTTTGTAAGCGGAATTGAGGAAGGTTATGCCTCTATAATTACTATAATCGAGTCTATGTCCCTTCTTGTAGATAGGGCATATGAGACCTTTCAACCAGTCCGTAGGTAGTTGTTCCTCAGACCATACCCTTAGGATAATCTGGTTAATTGCACTACACAGCCGCTCGCTCCCCTTTGTGGTTCTTCAGCTTTTTGCAAGCATTTTTGACCTCATCCAATGTTGGTGGGTCCTCAGCTTGTCCGTCCTCCCCAATATCTATCCTGTTCCCCTCGACGACTCTTCTACCTTCCTCACAGTTCAACACCACTTCAAAATGTTGCTTACAATACCTGGCCACCTGCGATTATTCGGTAATCAGGTTCCCATTTCGTGACAGGTACTGGCACGGTCCGGTTCCTGATTCCGTTAATCGTTACAAAGAATCTCCTCGTGTCGTGCCTGGTGAAGCAATTCTCCGCCTCTGCGAGGTCGAGATCGTAGTACTCACGTTTCTTACGACGTTGAAGCCTCTTTCGGCAGCTCTTGCCTCCCAGTATTTCTCCCGCATCTGACGCGTCACACGATTAGCTGCTACTAACGTAGGCGTAGGCCCGGTTCTTCTCTACCGTCACCTCTATACAATCAGCATCGAACCACCCACTACACGTGGTTCCCGATGTCATGCCTGTCACTTCTCGCGCTGTCTCGCTGACCGCATCACCGCATGTGCTTCCACTGCTCGTTCGGGTCCACTCCAGCTGGTTCACCGATCCGTCTATCTCCTTCCGCTGATAACATCTGGATGGCCAGACGTATCTTCCTCGCCGATTTTCATTGAAATACGTTGGACAACTGGGTGCGAATCTTGCCGACCACGAGAGAGTGATCCAAGTCGATGTTTGGCCCTCGAGAGGACCGCATATCTTTGACGTCTAACGGGTGCCAGCCGTCGATCAGCATGTGGTCGATCTGAGAGCAGGCCTCTCCAATTGGGGTGTTTCCAGGTGTGCTTCCGAATGTTCAGGCGTGCAAAATGGGTACTACAGATGGCCATTTCGCTGGCCGCGGCGAAGTTCACTAACTTCAAGTCGTTGTCATTGGTGGTAGACTGAAGGTTTTCCCTACCAATCACGGGACGAGAGAACTCTCGTCCGACTTGTGCGTTCATATCTCCGATGACGATCTTTATGTCATATTTTGGGCACTCTCCATACGTTTTCTCAATAAGCTCATAGAACTCTTCCTTTACGTCATCGGTTCTATCGTTTGTCGGCGCGTACACGTTGATAAGGCTGTAACTAAAGAATCTGTCCTTGATCGTCAATAAGCATAGACGGCCATGTAGTAGATGTGGTACTTGGTGGCCCGTGGTCGGATCAACCGCCCGGATTTCACGTTCTCCTTGTACCTGCTACCTCTATTTTTGCCTTCCGTCGCTCTCTGGCTAAGACGCCCGCGAGTGCCGGCTCGAGCAGAGTCCTAACATTCCAAGTGCCAAGTTTCCAATCGTTGTCCTTTTTCGTTTGCCTAGGTCTATACCGATTGTTTCGCTTCGTATCATTCTCTGGATTGTTTGTAGTATGTTAATTTCAGCATGCTTCCTTACTAGGGCTGTGATGCCTAGTCTCGCGACGGGGCTGGGAGACAGACGCTCAGGCAAACTGCTTTCCAAAGAGAACAACCCCCCTTCCTAGTCAGCATTCGACCAAGTTCCCACCGGTTCACCGATCTTTCCTTGGTTGCTCGTATTCCAGTCGGTATCACGTAGGGGTAGGGATAGGAGTTGCTGGGCATTATGCTATACACCACACTGGGGTCTATTTTATGTCAACTAGTGCGGGTGTACTGCTGATACGCACTGCCCAGCCGTTTATCAATCTAAGATATCACCCGTCGAAGATATCACCCAAGAATTTCCAAGAGATCAACGTTCATTTGCAGGTAGGTATAATAACAAATGGAACCCTTCTCGTTGAATAACTTTTTTTAACAAAACTTTCCCTATGAGTGAAGTTTTTAACGCGAAATTGTTTTCTTTTAGATTCAGGAATGCGGGACCACCACCAAATATTTTGACTTGAAAAAGTGCTCCGCCGAGTAAAAGGTCTGGGAGCCCCTGTACTGGAAATATTGGTTTTTGATTACATTATTGATAATTTTTTGAGCGAGAACCCTGTGAAGAAATTTTTAAAAAATAGGTGACCAACGTTTGTTATGTTTTCAATGATAAATAAAGGTACGTACGCGGGCATCCACAATCGTAAATCAGGCTCTGGTTAGGGGTCAATAGCCAACAAACAATTTAGTTGTATAGCAGCTTACTAAAATTTAGTTCAGCAAAAATTCGCCTAAAAGCATCACAACGAATTGTAAATCAGTAAAATTGTTAGTTGGGTAGTTTCGTCTTCTTGAAAAATGTCCTCATACAAATTTCTAGCTCAATCGGACTTCGAAAAGTGGTACCTCAAAGCGATCAAGATATCACTTTTTCGACTGATGAAGAAAAGCATAGATATCGATTTTTTTATGCCAAATATCGACGTTTAGAGCATTTTTAGGATTTTTGGCACAAAAAGGTTGATATCGTCATTTTCACGAAACGAGCTGTGCTGTTTTTTTTATCAGCCGAAAAGGTGAAGCTTTGAGGAAGCAGGTTTTTTTTCCAAAAGAAAAAGAGATTTCAAATAACACCAGAACACCAGATGGTAGCACTGTCTGGTACCGTATTGCTAGTACTATGAAACGTTACCCAAATTGGGATTTCTGCTTGAACGTCTGTCTTTGACGAAACTCTTGAGCTCTACCGCTAAACGAAATTTGAAAGTCAATTTTTTCCCGTACATCTCATTGGCACCCTACTCCAGGTGCAATAATTTCACTGATTTGATGTGTCTAGATGAATCGTTTATCAGAAAAAATAAAAACAATACTGATATCTACGAAAACAGGATGTACAGGTTCGATTACCGAAAAAGGTTTATAGTTAAATGCAAGTGACGAAATTGGAGTTTATCTGGTGTTCGAGAAAGTGGGGAAAACAGGATTATAAATAAAGGCACAGATAAATTGGAAGCGTACTGTTGATTGCATAGTGGTATTCAAAAAATAAAAAAGAGTGTTGAAAAATAAAATAAATTAATGGTCGCAGTGACGATGTTCGCGCGCTGTAAAGAAATTTTACTCGCTCTAGTGATATTTAAAAAAACACGTAGAAAGAACCTTCAGTAGCTCGATTTCGTTTGCATGTAATGCAATTGAACCAGTTCATTTTGTTCAGTTTCATTCTACATGTATCTTCAAATTATTTCTTGAGGACGTTTGAAGTTCGATCAAATCAGCCCAACCAATGTCGAAGATAACACAATAACATGCAATAACATTCAGCATCAATCATATTGACCCATGAGTCAGCAGAAAAAAACTTACAACTCTATCAATCAAACTCTAACCGTGATGGCGAAAACCGTGAAGCTACTCCGTTCAGAAGTGTGCGCGTTCAAAGAACGGTACCCTGTCGCGTCGAAAATGGACATCGTGCGGCAGTTCGTAGACACCGGATACGCCCGTTCCGGCATCAACAACATCTTGGCACAATCAGTAACAATCAGGGCATTGAAAAAGCCCGATTCCAGACGGCCGATGACCCTGAGTGAAAAGAAGCTCCAAAGGATGCTGAAGGGGAGGACGCCTGATTAAGATGGTCAAGTTGATTTTCCCGACGAATCACGAAGTGGCGGTGGTGATGGTGATGGAACCTATCGCAACCTTAGGGTACTTCGTATTTTGTTTCCATCACGAAGGAAGTGAGCACCGAGGTTAAGTTTATTTCACAAACCCCACGAAGGGGCTGCTATGGCTGACAATCAGCGAGAAGGGGATGTCAAAGCTGCTCTTCTTTCGCTCCGGACTGGCCGTGTACGAGAAAATTTATAGTACGAAGTGCCTGCCGGAAGTTGCGTCATTCATCAAAATATATCATAAGGCCAGATCTGGTGTCGGCCCACTGAAGGTTGAATATCGATGTGGTACCCAAATTGGCGAACCCGCCCAAAGTTGCGCCTCATCGAGGATTCCTGGGCAAACCTGAAGCGTAAAATCTATTTCAAAAAATTTGTCGCGAAAATTTAGGAGTGATTGATAAACAAAACGTAGAAAGAACTCAAAAACATGCCATATTTTTTACCACCTCCGAAAATAGTTCATTTTTTTACGCATGCATTAGCAGAAATTATCTGATTGTCTGTGATTTTGCGTTCATTAATTTCTGGGAGGTTAGGGGTCTAAAATTAACCGTCTACAGGCGTCATGACAACCGACGTCAATATTTCAACCGCAATGAAATTCACTCATAGCACTGTTGTCTAAGCTGTGCTGATTAAATCCGGCAAGCCTTATCTGTACTTAAGCTGTATAAAGGCATTGGTTTCCGTTAGGGCTTACTGTTACTACTTTCACCCGTTCGTCGGCTATAAAAGAGTGTGTTCATGTGCGGACTCTCGTCAATAGCACAAAGTGAGTGAAGTCTACCGTTTTATGAAGTTCTAAGAAATTTCGGTTCAACAATGACTACAATTTGTGGAACAATCTTCAAGAGTGAAGTTTTAAGAAAAAGTATCGCACCAAATCGAATCGCCGTGAGATTGTTTTCGAGCGTTGAAAATCATGACCATCCAATAGTGGAGTTACCAGGGCTGGGAACACTGAAAGGATCTAGTACGCGTGGTGCCTGGACAGGAAGTAAAATTTATCAGTTTCTGAACATCCGTTATGCAGAACCAGCAGATGGGAAAAAGCGCTTTAAGCCACCAATTCCAGTGAAGCCATGGGAGGGTGTTTTGGATGTGTCTATGCCTAAGCTAGGATCACCAGTGTTAATGGACATGAAGAAGTACACACCAGACCAACTGGCTCAAAATCATGAAGACTGCATAAACGTTTGTGTGTATACTAAAAATTTAAATGCAAAGAAACCGGTTATTGTCTACATCCATGGTGGAATGTTTTTCACTGGAGCAGCGAGTCATTTTCCACCGAACTACATCATGGAAAAGGATGTAGTTCTAGTTGTGCCCCAGTATCGTTTAGGACCACTCGGTTTTATATCCACAAGGACGGAGAACATTCCAGGCAATGCTGCAATTCATGATGTGAAGCTGGCACTGGAGTGGGTTCAGAAGCACATTACCCAGTTCGGAGGAGATCCTAATCAGGTTACGGTGATGGCCCAGTCATCTGGAGCATCCATGGTATCGTCGATGCTTTATAGCCCGGCTATTGACACTGAAAAATTGTTCCATAAACTGATCCTGCAATCAGCAGTTTGCTTTACCAATTGGAGTTACGATCATAATCCGGTAGAGAATGCCCGTCGTATTGCTTTGGCAGCAGGATGTGAGCCAAAAGCCTCCAATGAAGAAATTGAACAGTTTTTAATGGAGATAGATGTTCCACGACTTTTGTCGGGGTTCACCAAGCACTATGTGAGTATTTCTTAGAAACTAAGATGAATAAAGGTACAGATTTGCTAACTCAACTCTAATAGCGTTATCAGATGAACAATGAAGGCGTCAACCAAATTGGTGGTTGCCGACTCGTAACTGGATGTCCTCATCAGCTCTATCCTGAGCTTCCGTACCATGCTATGCGAAAAGGAAAAGTTCGCAAGAATCTTCCCATGCTAATAGGAACCATGCAGCAAGAGGGGTCCTTCGCTTTACTAGATATATTCATAGCGTTGGGATCTAAAAATCTTCTGCAGCAAAAATCATTGCCTTCACATATGCTCTTAGATGAGATCAATAGAATCATGGGTATGGATGATCCAAGTTGTGTAACCAGAACTCTACAGTCTCTGCTGTTCTATAACCAAAAGCTACTCAGACAGAATAATTTGATGAAGATGATTCCGGCGATGGCAGATGTGAGTGTCTTACTATAGCAATTTCTCTAGTTGAACTGACCAGACTTTTATTATCAGTCAGCGGCAGCATGTCTCGTGAAAGGTTCGGTACTCAAACAAGCGCAGTTGAACTCTGTGTATCAACCGAACAGCACATTTCTGTATAGCTTTGACTACGCTGGACAACATACTAGATTTGGCTATGGGTTCGATGTTTCGCAGTTTCCATTCACAGGAGGGGTACATCACACGAATGATTTGTTGTACCTGTTCCCGTACCCAGCGGAAGCATCGCAGCTTAACGAGGCTGACTCCCAAATGGCGAAGCGTACAGTTGATCTTTGGACTTCTTTCGCCATTGAGGGAGTGCCTTCCGCGGAAGGGCTTCCAGTGTGGCCTAGTATGAGAGGTTAGACTTTGTTCTCAAAATTAACGTAGAGATCTCATTTTTTTTGTTTCTTGTTTAGATGCTTATGGGCCATACCTGAAAATTAATCAGAATTGCACAGTAGCAGAAAACTATGCGCAAGAATTCACGGTAACAATGCAAGACCCAGCCTCGATTGCTAAGTCAGTGGAGCAGCGTTCTGAACTTGATGTGCAAACACCTCCGGTAAGAGATAAGCAGCAGTACCGGAAAGCAGTTGTTCAGTAAAAACTGTAGCAGTAGGAGAAATCAGTGAATTTGTACAAATTTAGAAATAATATTTATTTATTATTTGTTCTAAGCAACATTAAGACAGATTTTGTATATACAAAGAGGAAATCATGTAATACATTCAGTGACTTTTAAAGTAAAGATATGTGTATGTGCAATGTACTGGAGTTTCACTTCGTCTTCGTCTTTCAAGGTGCGATGCTCATGTTTGAATCATGGATGGGAGTTTTTATGTTCTTTAGGTAAAGAGAGGAGTTTTCTCTACTATGTTTGAGAGATTTCCTGAATTTCAAATTTCTAAGAGGTGTTTAAAGTTCGAATACCTCTTGTTGAATATCTTTTCAAAAACAAGTATGTACTTTACGTGAACTTGTTCAAAAATCTATGCAGTATAACAATACTGCCCCTAATTCAAAAATTGGCTAATATGCCATAGGCCACATATTAGCATTTTCTCACCCATCTTAAAATAAATAAATCTTAAATCGGACAAAAACTGAGCTCAAAACGGTGATTTTGAAAAAACCGGATTTGCATGGTTTTAGTATGTTTCACAAAGCGAAATATCGAGTATATATGAGCATTGATAGTAATGCGCTAATATCTAAAAGTGGTAGTTAAAATCTGTCTTATATTGAGTGAAAAAGTGTCAGGAATCATTTAGTAGGTGTCTGATCCACGCAGATCGTGCATCTCCTTCCACCGCGCAGATCCACTGCGTGCGAGGCCTACCACGGAGTCGACGGCCTCTTCCTGGTTCTCTACTGAAGATAGTTTTGGCGGCTCTCTTGTCAGGCATCTGGCTATATATCCAGCCCACTGAAGCCTGCCCCGCTGTATTACCTTTATATCAAAATATTTGTATACCTGGTAAAACTCGTGATTCGTGCGTCTGCGCCACACTCCTTCTTCATGTTTACCGCCAAGTATCGATCGGAGAGCTTTACGCGCAAAAAATCCGAGCACTCGTCGATCAGCTTCCTTCAGCGTCCATGCTTCATGTCCGTAAAGGGCCACCGGGAGTATCAGCATCCTATACAGTGCTAGTTTTGTGCGAGTTTGCAAACTACGGGACCTTTGCTGGTTACGTAGTCCGTAGAAGGCCCTGCTCGTAGCTGCAACGGCCCTACGGTCGATACCGATGATATCGATGTCGTCCGCAAAACCAAGAAGCATGTGAGATTTTGCAATGATCGTACCATTTCTTTGCACGTTTGCCCTTCGTACTGCACCTTCAAGGGCGATGTTGAACAGTAAGTTAGAGAGCGCATCCCCCTGCTTCAGTCCATCCAACGTTACGAACGCGGCTGATGTCTCGCCAGCTATCCACACGCATGATTTTGATTCCTCCAGCGTCATACGACTCAGCATGATCTGCCACAGCTTGTTTCTTTTCACTGAGTCGTATGCCGCCTTGTTTAAATCCATAAACAGATGGTGCGTTTGCAGGTTATACTCCCGGAACTCATCGAGAATCTATTGTAGGGTGAAGATTTGATCCGTCGTATGACGCCAATGTCGAAAACCAGCCTGGTATTCGCCAACAAAAGATTCCGTGAACGGTCTAAATCTGAACAATAAGATACGGGAGAGCACTTTATAGTTGTAGTCATAGTTATGATTGAGCATCGTAATGCCTCGATAGTTACAACAATCCAATCGATGACCTTTCTTATAGTCATTGTCTCGCGAGAGAGGGATTTCAGATTTCATCGCGGTGCTTTCTGGAAGCTTATCAGATAAAAATCGTCCGTCGTTCTTTTCTAGTATGTGCGTTGATTTGCTTTTTAGTGTGAGAGCAGTTGTTTCTGCAGTGCAAGTATGTTCTCCTGCACTCTAGAGATTTTCTGAGGAGAAAAGACAAGCATGCTTATAAATAGGGCATATGAGGTCTTCCAACGTTCGGCATTTGTTCATCCGCCCAGATCCTCAGTATTATCTGGTGGATCCACCTCCCTGACACCGTAATCTCATTACCTATAGTTTGACAGTACCCCCATTATAACGAACCCCTCGATGCCGAGCCCCAAACAACAATGGCCGCAAAGGGAAGACATCTGACTCGCTCTTCACTCCCATTCAGTGTTGCCTAATCTATCGATGCCGCTGTTTATAGCAGTGTGAAGCACAGCAGTATAACATTCCATTTCATTCCCGCGTATACAAAAAATACAGGCTACGAATGTGTCAGGGAGGTGGGTGGATCGCATAGTACAGCCGCTCGCTTCCCACTTTTAGAAGTTCGGCCGGGATACCGTCCTTACCGTTTTTCAGCTCACTAATCGCCTTTTTCACCGCCTCCTCTGTTGGTGGCTCCACAGCTTGTTCGTCACTCGTAATCGTTATCCTGTTCCTGCTCATCCGGCTCCTCACCGTTTAATAACGCCTGAAAATGCTCCTTCCACCTGGCTGCAACCGTCACACACTGGGGAAAAATGAACCCAAATTCTTACTAATTAGAAGCCGCTGGGCTGGCTGGCTTCGAATGGTGAGTCGACAACTTGGAAGGAGCGTCAAACTTAGCTCCGGTCCTCACAAGTTCCTATCTCACGCCTCCACGAGTCATATGATACAATAGACTACCAGTTAAAACATGGACACAACTGGTTGGCATTGCCTGGGCAATGTTGTCATCCGACAATAGCTAAGTGAGAAGGTGCGACGCGATCGTTGGCGCGGTATCCATATCTCGGCGGTAGAGGAAATGCTTCGCCAACCTGAGCGTCTGTCCACCAAGATGGTGCGGCTCAAAACAGCGTCGACACGATGACCCTCCGGCGAGACAGGGGGTTGGGGAAGGCCCAACAAGCCGCCCCGAAAAACACCAAATGTTGCAAATATCGAAGAAGTTAATACGGATCGGAACAATCGGCACAGATCTAGGCGACGAAGTAAGGACTACGATTGGAAACTCGGCACATGGAACTGCAGATCGTTAGGCTTTCACGGCTGCGACAGGATCATATATGATGAACTAAATCCACGCAACTTCGAAATCGTAGCACTGCAGGAACTTTGCTGGTCGGGACAGAAGGTATGGAAAAGCGGACATCGAGAGGCTACCTTTTATCAGAGCTGTGGCACTACCAACGAGCTTGGGACGGGCTTTATAGTGCTGGATAGGATGCGCCAACGCGTGATCGGGTGGCAGCCGATCATTGCGAGGATGTGTAAGTTGAGAATTAAGGACCAGTTCTTCAACTACAGCATCATCAACGTGCACTGCCCACACGAAGGAAGCCGACGATGAGAAAGAAGCGTTCTATGCGCAGCTGGAGCAGGTGTATGATAGCTGTCCGCAACGGGACGTTAAGATCGTCATCGGTGATATGAACGCTCAGATAGGACGGGAGGCAATGTACAGACCGGTGATAGGGCCGAATAGCCTGCACGCCGCATCAAATGATAACGGCCAACGATGTGTGAACTTTGCAGCCTCCCGCGGTATGGTAGTCAGAAGTACCTTCTTCCCCCGCAAAGACATCCACAAAGCCACCTGGAGATCACCTAACTTACAAGTGGAGAACCAAATCGACCACGTTCTAATCGATGGTAAATTCTTCTCTGACGTCATCAACGTTCGCACCTACCGCAGTGCGAATATTGATTCGGACCATTACCTTGTTGCAGTATGCATGCGCTCAAAACTTTCGACGGTGCGAAACACGCGTCAAAGTCGCCCACCGCGACCAAACATCGGGCAACTACGGGACGCCGAGGTTGCACGGGAGTACGCGCAGCAGCTGGAAGCAGCATTACCAACGGAAGAGCAGCTTGGCGCAGCTACTCTTGAAGATGGCTGGAGGGACATTCGATCAGCCATAGGTAGTACTGCTGTAGCGGCGCTTGGTACTATGGCTCCGAACAGGAGAAATGACTGGTTTGACGACGAGTGCAAACAGTTAGTGGAAGAGAAGAATGCAGCACGAGCGAGAATGCTGCAACACCAAACGAGGGCGAACGTGGAGCGCTACCGACGCGCACGGAACAGGCAAAACTCGGTCTTAAGGAAGAACTCCCCAGCGAGCTGTAAAAACACGGTGGTGAATCACTGGCTAAGGCGCTACACTGGGTTATTGCCAAGATTTGGGAGAAGGAGTTAGTACCGGAGGAGTGGATGGTGGATACAGTGTGCCCCATCTTCAAAAAAGGCGACAAGTTGGATTGCTGCAACTACCGCGCAATCACGTTGCTGAACGCCGCCTACAAGGTACTCTCTCAAATTCTGTGCCGTCGACTATCACCGTTTGCAAGGGAATTCGTGGGGCAATACCAAGCGGGCTTTATGGGTGCCCGCGCCACCACGGACCAAATATTCGTGGTACGGCAGGTCCTACAGAAGTGCTGTGAGTATAACGTGCCCACACATCACTTGTTCATCGATTTTAAATCGGCATACGACACAACCGTTCGAGACCAGCTATGTCAGATTATGCACGATTACGGCTTTCCGGATAAACTGACACGGTTGGTCAAGTCGACGATGGATCGGGTGATGTGCGTAGTTCGAGTTTCGGGGACACTCTCGAGTCCCTTCGAATCTCGAAGAGGGTTACGGCGAGGTGATGGATTAACGTGCCTGCTATTCAACATCGCTTTGGAAGGTGTGATACGTAGGGCTGGTATCGACACGAGTGGCACGATTTTTAGAAGGTCTGCTCAGCTCTTTGGCTTCGCCGATGACATTGATATTGTAGCACGAACCCTTGAAAAGATGACGGAGACGTACATCAGACTGAAGCTGAAGCCGGACGAATTGGACTGGCCATAAACGCATCGAAGACCAAGTACATGAGAGGAAGAGGTTCCAGAGAAGACAGTGTCAACCTCCCGCCACGAATTCATATTAGCGGTGATGAAATCGAGGTGGTAGACTAGTTCGTGTACCTGGGCTTACTGGTGACTGCTGACGACAACACCAGCAGAGAAATTCGTCGACGCCTTATGGCAGGAAATCGTGCCTACTTTGGACTCCGGAGGACGCTCCGCTCGAATAAAATCCGCCGCCGCACGAAGTTAACAATCTACAAAACACTGATCAGACCGGTAGTCCTCTACGGCCACGAAACCTGGACTATGCTCGTGGAGGACCAACGCGCCCTTGGGGTTAACGAAACGAAAGGTGTTGCGTACCATCTATGGTAGAGTGCAGATGGAAGATGGATCATGGCGGAGGCGGATGAACCACGAGTTGCATCAGCTGCTGGGAGAACCACTCATCGTTCAAACGGCGAAAATCGGGAGACTACGGTGGACTGGGCATGTCGTTAGGATGTCGGACGACAACCCGGTGAGAATGGTTCTTGATAACAACCCGACTGGAACAAGGCGACGAGGCGCGCAGCGAGCAAGGCGGCTCGATCAAGTGGAAGACGATCTGCGGGGCCTCCGCAGACGACATGGCTGGCGAGCTGCAGCCATGGACCGAGTTGAATGGAGACGACTTCTTCGAACAGCAAGGGACACTTCGGCCTGGAGCTGACTGGTAAGGTAAGTAAGGCTGGCAACCTGAAATATAGCATTTCTTATGTAAAATTGGGCAATGAATCGATTGGTGATAGTTTCATCCTGTGCAGGGCACGAGAAAAGGTCTATATTTCCAAAAATACGCAAGAATATGGTGAAAAGGGGGAAAATAGACCATTTTTAGTGCCCTGCACAAAATGAAACCTTCACCAATCGATTTATCGACCAATTTTACATGAGAAATACTATATTTAAGGTTGTTGGTCCAGCGGCGATTATTTAGTGGAAATGTGGGTTCCGGTTATTCCGCTAAATAATCGCCGCTAGACTGGCAACCTGTAATATAGCATTTCTTGTGAAATTGGTCAATAAATCGATTGGTGATGGTTTAATTTTGTGCAGGGCACGGAAAATGAGCTATTTTGCGCCTTTTCACCCTATTTTTGCGTATTTTTGGAAATATAGACCTTTTTTTGTGCCTTGCACAGGATTACATAATTTTACATAAGAAATACAATATTTCAGGTTGCCAGGCCAGCGGTTTCTCATAAGTGAGAATTGGGGTTCTTTTTTTCTCAGTGTGCAATACTTCTGAAATTCTGTTAATTATTTTTCATCAGAAACCTAGAGCTTCTTCTCTCAAACCAAAAACAAACAAAAAAAAAACTACTCAATCACCATACTTTGTTAACATAGATCAGATACGGACCTGAATTGATCAAACGAAATTCAATTATGTTTGGTTGTTAAAATTGTTCAGAAGATAATATAATGGTGCTTATTACGGGAGTCACTTCACGGTGAAATCAGAGTGAAGTGAACAAAATCCTATTACGGGACTCACGTAAGTGAGAAAAACGTCGCGAAGTGACATCTGCCGTGGAATCTGGGTTATTATGAGTGTCATATCAGTGAAGTGAGAACGGAAAATGCGACATTCCGCGTGGAATTATTTCACGATCATTTTGAGCGGTGAAATGATTCCACGAAGATGCCATAAGTCTTAAAGTTGATTGATTTGTGATTTAATGGTAAATATTGGATTTATTCTTCAGTAACGAAGCGAATCAGAGTTTGATCCGTGCCTTAAAGCGGTCAAATTTTCATTTTTTGCCCGATGAAAAAAATGCAAACTAGTTCAGGAAATTTTCGATTCCGAAAAAAACATTTTTTTTGATGCCGAATGTCTTAGAAATGCAAAACACGTCAAGAACTGGTGGTATCTAATAAGCACCAATATATATGTAATATCTTGTTGTATAGGGTAACCCATTTCCGCTTGCTCAAGTAAAAGAGGACAATCCATCTTCTACTATATAATCTCCCCCTGCTATCCACGCTACTCGAAACACGCGCACCATACAACGTATGGCAACAAACAAGAGTGATAACGATTGACATGTTGGAAGCGAAGTCCGGTTTCTAAAATCATATGTTATGAATGATAACAGAATGTTATCATTTGAAGCTTGCTTTATTTGAAATCCGGAACAAATGAATTTGCTCTTTCTCGGAATAGGTTTTACTTAGGAAACATGTTCAGTTATTATAGTTTTAGAAACGAATAAAGGAAAATTTTTACTACAGTCGTCGGATGAAATCGCGAACTATCTTTGGAATTCGCGCCATTATTTTCTACAAACACACTTGACAGGTTTTCCAAATCCCACCATCTGTGCATCACTTTTTCAGTCTTCCTAATTTTTCTCCTGGGTACTTTTTGATTAGACAGAATTGGGTGGTTGACATTCTTTCTACAATAGACTACCAGTTGAAACATGGACACAGTTGGTTGGCGTTAACTAGGCAATGTTGTCATCCGACAATAGCTAATAATAATAGGTGCGTTGAGGCGGTCACCACGTGGTCGGCTACGAATTTTCAGTGCCACTAGACTCGGGAATAGTTAATGCGTTATCTACGAAAATACTTTCTTATGTTTTCGTCGCCATAACAAACATGATGATGTGTTTTCACAAGTGACGTATCAACTATTACTGAGTGGTAAGCAAAATTCGAAGTCGGCCATTTATGGATTCAACACACGTCCACCTTAACCATATCTCGGCGGTGGAGGAAGTACTTCGCCAACCAACAAGCTTGGGACTGGTTTTATAGTGCTGGGTAGGATGCGCCAGCTTTCAGCTTTCAAATGTTGAAACGCGTCGTCCTCTCTGTGCGAGATTTCAGCACGCTCGACAACCGTGCGCGGATCTTACACGCAAAACTTTTCCTTATTACTTTAGAAGCAATAGCGCAAAATTGCCTTTTAGGTAACAAACCTATTACTTAAAAGGCAACAAAATTCTTCCCCAGTCAAGTAATAACACATACTGTCATATATTTAGCACGTGTTACGGGAGTACGACTATCTAATAATGGTCGTTTCAACCACATGCAAGATTTTTTCTGTCGAAAACTGCTCCCTTTCCATCTAAAGTAAAAAAAAAAAAAATCACACACCGTCGCATATGTTGCACATGTTACAAGTTTCTTCAATCTCCAATTCATCCGATGTTCGTGTATTAGTTCGCTCGTTGCATGCATACGGAGTAGAGAAAAAATATGACAAGAGCTGCCAAGCAGCATTTTCCCTGTCATAGCGTATGCAAACGTTGATGATTTCAAATTGAAATGCGTCTTGAAATGACATTACGATCTGTAAACTGCGTTAGAGAAAAACAAAAACATTCGCTTTCCTGCAAGATATCTAAAGCACATACTCATTGGTTCATGGAAACTCATTCGCACCTGTTTGAAAATACAAAACTCGTGCCTATCCAGAACAATATTCGCAACTTCGGCAACTCTAGTCAGACAGTATTACATACAGGTCGGACTCGGTTATATACAGTCTCCGAAAAATTTTCACTATATATAATCGAATCAGAAATTTTTTTTTTTTAATTGTTGATCTCCTTTCCCCCTTTGCCATGTTTTTTGTTTAAATTTTCCGTATGGGTTGCAACACTTTGCCAACCCAACACTCTTTCCCGTTTCCTGAACGTTACATAATTTGTAAACGTTCCCTCACGATATTTTTGTTTTAGATCAGCTTTTTTTTTACTTTAAACATTATGGCTCAAAAATCAACGTTTTGGGTCAAAAAATTTTGCGTTAAGTCATATTGGACTGAAGTGAACGTCCATTAATTACGTACCGTAAATAAAAACTATTTTCGACCCCCTTTTTCCTCTAGGTAAATTTTTAGTATTGATTGCGACGTTTTGTCAGATCTTTACCTCCCTCTAAGCGTTACGTAGTTTTGGACGATCCCTATACGACATTGCTGCTTTAGGTAAGTTATATTTAAAACTAGTTGAACGTTCCCGGCGATGCTCGGGATCAAAGGTTTTAAATTTAAGAATCATTTTTTATAATTCATTACTGCTTTAGAACAACTTACTTAAAAAATATTTCACATCTTATACGTTCATCATCAGTTTAAATACTTCAATATTTTGAGAACAGAACACACATAAATTGGAAGTCGCCATATCGGATTTCCAAACGACGAATGGAGTTCCACTTTCGGAATTATTGAAATAGTTGGCCAAATACCACTTTAGGTTATTTTTCTGAAGCCGGAAGCCGCCGTTTTGGAAAATGTTGTGTGGAGTCATCCCAGTTTCGAATATACCTATACTGGGTGATATTCGGGCTATTTGACAATCGTTTACAGTAAAAGCTCTGTTTAGGAAATTCGAGTAAGTAAGAAGAATTGAGTATGACCATTCATGCTTATTTCTCCTCTATAATGAAATCTAAAGAGATGCTTGTGATCTTTTTCAAAACGAAAATGTTTGTTGGTGTCCAAGGAACACGTCTGAGAAGAAGTGAAAGTTTTCTGATAACTAACAATTGTGCTTTAATCCACAAAACTATTTAGAAATAAAAAATGACTTTCAATGCTTAAGTCGCCTCTTAATCTATGTTCAAACCAATGAAATGGGACCTTTCCTCCAGCTAAATGTTCCAAGATCTAGTTTGGGTAAAGGAAAAAAAGTAAATCGAATCCCGTAATGTGTTACTATTCACAAATCTACGAATATATCAGAAATGTTAATTTTCTATGCTCGACTCGCACTGATTCAAAACATGGATTTTCTACAAAAAAATATTTGGAAATATTAAAGAAACAACGAACATTTTATTGAAAGAAAAATCACATGTCATCGTTTGAATTTTGATTTAGATGCGACTTGAGCTTATGCTTAAAAAGTCAAAGTTTTGAATGTATTATATGTTTTTCAAAAACAAAAATCACAGAGAGTATTTTAAGGTGTTTCTTTGTATGCAGAAAATCATCTTCAAAAATGCTTCGAACATACGTAGTTTTTTGAGTAATATGTCAGCTTTTAGCAATAAGAGACGTGTTATTTTTTCTCAAATGTCTTTCCTGAACATTAACTAACATTTTATTGGAAAACAATCACATATCATAGCTTTGAATTTTGATTTGCAGACAAATTAAGCCTAAATATTCATGATTTTGCACGTTTTACTTAGTTTTGTGAATGATTTCTACATTTTCAGTAATCAGATACCTAACATTTCTTCTCAAATTTCATTCCTGAACATTAACAATCATTTCATTGAAAAAAAAAAAACACATGTCATCGCTTTGAATTATGATTTAGAGATAAATTAAGCCTAAAAATCTTGGTTTTGCATTTTTCACGTAGATTTATTAAAATTATTTAAATTTCAAATGATCAGGTACTTATTATTTTCCCTTAATTTAATTTTAAAAAAATCACAGATCATAGATTCGAATTTTGATTTAGAAGCAAATTCAGTATGAAAAGGCATGATTTCGCATGTTTCACGTAGTTTTGTGATTATTATCTCGAATTGTAGTAATCAAATACCTGTTATCGAATGTTTTTCTTGAACATCAACGAACTTTTTAATGAAAAAAAATTATATGTCTTCTCTTTGAGTTTTGGAGACGAATTGAGTATAAAAAGTCATAATTTTGCATGTCTTACGTAGTTTTGTGAATAATATTCCAAGTTTTAGTAATTAGCTATCAATTATTTTTCCTCGAATGTCGTTTCCTGAACATTAACAAACATTTTAATGAAAAAAGGATCTCATGTCATCGCTTTGAATTTTGGTTTAGAGGTAAATTTAGCACAAAAAGTCACAATTTTGCATGTTTTACGTAATTTGGTGAATAATATCTCAAATTGTAGTAATCAGATACTAATTTTTTTTCTCGAATGTCTTTCCTTAACATTACAAACATTTCAATGAATAAAGAATCACATGTCATCGCTTCGAATTTTGATTTAGAGGTAAATTCAGTATAAAAAGTCACAATTTTGCATGTTTCACGTAGTTTTGTGAATAATATCTCAAGTTTTAGTAATCAGATAACAATTATTTTTTCTCGAATGTCTTTCCTGAACGTAACAAACATTTTAATGAAAAAAGAATCACATGTCATCGCTTTGAATTTTGGTTTAGAGGCAAATTTAGCTTGAAAAGTCATAATTTTGCATGTTTTACGTAGTTTTGTGAATAATATCTCAAATTGTAGTAATCAGATACTAATTATTTTTCCTCAAATATCATTCCTGAACATTAACAAACATTTTCATGAAAAAAGAATCACATGTCATCGCTTCGAATTTTGATTTAGAGGCAAATTCAGCTTGAAAAGTCATAATTTTGCATGTTTTACGTGGTTTTGTGAATAATATCTCAAGGTTTAGTAATCAGATACTAATAATTTTTCCTCGAATGTCTTTCCTGAACGTAACAAACATTTCAATGAAAAAAGAATCACATGTCATCGCTTTGAATTTTGATTCAGAGGCAAATTCAGCTTGAAAAGTCATAATTTTGTATGTTTGACGTAGTTTTATGAATAATATCTTAAGGTTTAGTAATCAGATACTAATTATTTTTTCTCGAATGTCTTTCCTGAACATCAGCGAACATTTTCCGGTCAAAAAACCTTTATGTCACCGCTTATTTTTCTGATTTAGAACGATTTCAAATGATGATGATTACTGTACACCACAGAGACGGAGGGAATAATATCAATAAGATCAAGCGTTACGGAATTCCATTTTTATATAGTAGATTGAAAAAAAAAATTTATGATTCGATTATATACAATTTTATATATAATCGAATCATATATAATCGAGTAAATATATAATCGAGTCTGTATATAATCGAGTCCGACCTGTATTTCCATTCCAAGTGAACACTGGGGGACGAAACGAAAGTGTTTTAATTAGACATTTGAGGTTGTAGGTTGAGATTCTGATTATGTGTGGATGAAGGGGACAAAAATGAACCTGATCGTTGCATCAATACAAATGCAGCGAGTGAAGTCTTGCTAACACATGCATTGCGGTGCTTGGTCGTATGTTCTCCTGCAGAAACACATACAAGAGTGTGGCCGTCATAATTTTTATTACTTTTTGGTTATTACTCTTTGTGTACAAGGCGCAGTCATAAGACACAATAAAATAAAAAATTGCCCTGAAGTAAAATAAAATGTTCCCCGTTTGCGTTGGGTGTACGAACGACGAGATAATGGTCAGAGTCAATGTTTGGTCCCCGAAAAGACCTAACATCAGTAACATCCGAGAAGTGCCGACCGTCAATCAGTACGTGATCGATCTGGGAGCAGACTTCTACATTTGGATGCCTCCAGGTGTGTTTCCGATTGGCCGAGCTGCAGGCCACCACGGGTCGGCGCTTGGCGACCGTCGAGGCCATGCACGCGCTGTGTGACCACCGATGGGTGTGCGATAACATCGATTAGTCCCGGACCCGATTCCCCGTAAAAGCCACGGCCACCCGTAAGCAGCTTTGACGGAGCGAGTAGTGCCGCTCCCATCACCCAAATGCACTAACCTGCCTATTGGGACTGATACCAGTAAGGTCCCAATTATGGTGTTTTGGTCGCTGTGTTTTTAGGTTTTTGAGAGGGAATACGATTTCATACCACGACGTTGGGCTGGCACCTGCACCGAGCTCCCTTAGTAAAGTCGTGTGACAACGGCTTGAAACGGCGAGGTGGCATACGGCTGCAGGGGTCTCCGTCCCGTAAAACCTGGCAGGCCTTCCAGTACGTTCCGCGGCCATTGCCTGATGGGAATCAGGCAGGAGTGGGATCAGATGCCCTTTCCTGACTTACGCCGGTCGGGTGGCGTCATAGTTACTCATGAGGGGCTATGACGACCTCCACTAGCCATGACCTCACTGCTCCGGCATAGGCCACCATGGGACCATATAGGCGACCACTCCACCATGACCAAGGATAGCGGCTGGAAGGGGGACCCTTTTAACAACAATGTTTTCTTTTAAAATTAATGAGGAAGAGAAGGTAGCGGAAGGGGCGGACGGGTTAATAAACCCGTTTGCCAGGCGGGGCATCGCCCGGTCTCCACCGAGACTGGCCGATGCCGGTAAAGGCGACACCGATTCTGCTTTTCGTAATTCTGCCTTTCGTGATTCTGCCTTTTGATTTTCTGCCTTTCGTAGGAGACCCGATTGGACCACCGTGGTGAATAAGAAGCGGGAACGACGCGCGAAGCGCGGCGACCGCAATAAGAAGCCGCAAGGGGCGAGTAGGCGGAGCAAGGGTGACGCGCTCATTTTCAAGACCGATGCGTCTAAGTACGCCGAAGTCTTGAAGGCCATGAGAGGCGAACCCAAGCTCAAAAACCTCGGCACGGACGTCAGGTCAATTCGTCGGTCACGCACCGGGGAGATGATCCTCGAACTCCGCAAAGAGGCGAAGGGCAAGGGCTGTGCCTATAAAAAGACGGCCCAGGAAGTGCTAGGCGAGGAGGTTCAAATCCGAGCCCTCACTCCTGAAGTGACTCTCCAGCTTAAAAACCTGGACGAGATCACCGAAGGGTGCGACATAGCACAAGGCTTCGAACGAGAGTGCGGAGTGGTAGTGACCGCAGAGGCAGTTCGTCTCTGCAGGGGCCCGGCCGACACCCAGGTTGCAACCATAAAGCTTCCACTAGCGGAGGGTAACAAGGCCCTGAAGAAGGCCACGTTGAAGGTGGGTTGGTCGGTCTGCCCTCTGGGCACCGTCCAACAGCCTGACGTTTGCTTCAGGTGCTTTGAGCGGGGGCAT